>NC_135484.1:18950758-19283260 GCF_052094955.1 Ictidomys tridecemlineatus
CTTTGGTAAAGTTTCCTAAAATTCCCAAAACAGTTCAAAATAACTATTACATTTTTATACTGTTAATATATTTTTAATTTATCTCTGCATTCCTACAAATATGTTAGCTATATCTATCTGTCTTACACAAAGTAATGCATGGAATCATAGACTGAAATGAATCTCAGAAGTAAAATACAACCTCAACACAAACAGAAAAATGAAGAAGTTCAAAACCATACAGCTCAAGAATGGAAGGAGAGAGCTAAAACAGATCCTGTGGCTTCCAGTCCAGGTATATACTATCCTTTGTCATGATTCCTTGTTAGAGGGAATGATTAAAAACATGAACATAAGACTTAAATATGCGGAGAGGAAATAGGGTTTGAGGGGAGATCAGAGATCAGGGTCTATCCTTCATTTATCAGGAGCATTGTTTCTTGATGCCAAAGGAATTTACGTGGCCTTTGAAAGGACTAATGGGGGTGGTGAACGGGTGTATAATCTCAATCTTCTGAAATATTTATGAGTAGAATAAAAACTCAGTGAGAAACAGAGATGCCAACTGATTGGTTTGGGGATAAGACTAAAATGGGCTCTATAATTCATTTCTGCTTCAAGAGTTTGAATGATTTCAGTAATTAGAATATCTAATGCTTTCTTTTTATAATATTTTGGGAGAAAAAGTGAGAGGTCCAAGAGGTAAAGGATGCACTGTAATTCACATTAACCACCTCCCCCTGTCAAATAAAGAGGAATCGTACCAAGAAAACACAGGACCCTGTTCCTCTATTCCAAGTTGGTAGTCTTCACCACTGTTATATCACATGGGGAGAATTAATTTTACACGTACCTTATTCTTGGTATAAAGGTGAGGTACCACTTTTTGGAAAACCTTTGGCACTTGTTCCATCGTGTCATTATTAACAACGTGTAGTATACAGACTGGAAGTGTAGTGTAGACTTTAGGGACCAAAATCATATCTTGAGGAAACAAAAATGTTTCTCTGCAATCACAAAATTATGGACTTAAAACTTGAGTCTTAAAGTTTGAAATTAGATTTAGTGCCAAGAAAATTTTTTAGAAGTTTAAATAAAGTTCCAACTAACTAAAAGGTTCACATATTATTTCTTTAGAAATTATCATTAATTATATTATTTTGACATATAAATCTTAACTACATTAAGAAATCCCATTTTATATATAATTTGTTATTTTTAGCTGATATTCTATTGCTCAGAAGTGAAATCTATTTCTATACTACAAGCATATTAATGTGTTATATTACTTTAATCATATTTCTAAATGTGACCATAAAATTCACATCATCATATTTTGATGAAAGGAACATAGATAAGGATATCTATATTATTCCCCCATAACAAATGTGGAAAAATTTAACCTACTTATGAAAGCAAACTATAAACTGAGTTATTACTAGTCTACTTTTACTACTATAAGTAAAACTCTTCAGATATAAATACTGTATGCCATTTAAAGATGATATAATTCACCACTATATAATAGTCTCACCTGAATACTATAAACCAAGAATTTGGTGGCTGGTCTGGATAGGTCACAGAATAGTCAGCAAAAGAAATCTTAGTTTCTTCATCTTGATAGCAAGGGTAAGATTCAATTGATTTGCACTTGCTTTTGAACATTAGTCTAGAAATGTAAAAGTAAATTGAGTATAAATGAAAAAAAGACTACTTTTAAAATAAACTCTTAAATAGAGAATAAATAGTGCAGGCAATGGTTTGATAGATTGAGTCCTTAATCGAAGTGTGGCCATGTGAGCCATACCTGGTGCCAAGGTAAAGGAGCCCATCCCAAGTCACTCCTAAAAGATGTCTCTTGAAGGCACCCTAAGTTGTCTGAACTCTAGATCAAGGGAGAGTTATTGGTGGTAATCAAAGTTCATCAGTGGAAAATGAGACCTGAGTTTATAGCTGGGGAAATCAGAAGCAGGCAAACCAGCTTTAGGTATTAGCCACTAAATGATCTAGAACTGAGGTAGAAAATAAGAGACCAGAATGGAATTTAATATGAAAAATAGACTAAAAAAACAAAAACAAAAAGAACTAAAGCCATGAACAAGGGAAGAGTACTAGAGCTTTCCTTCTGCATGATTTCTGCTATATAAGGGAGTGGTGAATGCAGCTGGTTAAAAGAATTATAGACTGCAGTCTGTCCATGTTTGCCCCCTGCAAGACTGGCATACTCCAGAATTTCATGTGATGGCTCCTCTTGGGTCTTTTTCCTCCCACCCTACCAAAATCTAGATCCAGCCTTTGTAGTACCAGCAATATAGGCTCTTTTATATAAAGTCTCAGGTATTTTCTGGGATAGAGGCTATAATGGACATAGAAAATGGTTCTCTATTAGAGGTCAATTCAGACCTAGAGATGTTCTTGGCTCCCAGAAGGCAGATGGTTTCATTGGTGGTCAGTGGAAAGCAAAGCCATGGAGCCCTTCTGGAGGACAGAGTTCATGTAAGCCAGTTGATCCTCAGTCTTTGGAGATGGGAGAAAATTAGCAGGGTTCTACCTGGAGGGGTTTATAAAGCCTTTTAAAATGGTAACAAGAACAAAGAGTAAGGTTTGCCTGGAGTAGAGGTGACTTCTGCTTATTATAGTCCTGGCATAAATATTAATAGTTCTCCATATTTTCTTGTCAAAGCACCTGAATGTGAATGGCAAATGACATGATCACCATAAGAGGAATTAAATGTGGTGGTCTGCTGATGCAGAACACTGCTGTAAGGCAGATGGGACTGACCCAATCTACACATGGGCTTTGGTTGAGCCAACACAAGAACAAAGCAGGTCCTGTGGAGTACTGAAATGAAACCTCCCACCATTCTAAAGTAAGGGTGAGGCTGAGTCTTTCTAAACTGTCTCTGTTCCCCCCACACTCTGTGTGTGTTTTCATCTAACTCAAGAAATCCTAATAAATATAAGGTCATCCAAATCTTGATGTACCATGTGGAATATTGTGAATGACCCATAAAGACATCCACAATAGAGGTAAAAGATCTATAATTAATTATAATTAAGACTTAATTTAGTCAGATTTTTATTGACCCCACTTCTTTACAGGGGAACTTGTTCCTTAGCATGCCCTTTACATGAAAATTAGGTGTAAGATCTGACTAGATAGAAATCTTCCTGTGTATGCGGGTATAATGGCACATGCCTGTCATCCTAGTGGCTTAGGAGGTGAGACAGGAGGATCACAAGTTCAAGGCCAGCCTCAGCAACTTAGTGACACCCTAAGAAACTCAGTCAGACCCTGTCTCAAAATAAAAAATAAAAAGGGCTGGGGATGTGGCTCAGAGATTAAGTACCCCTGGGTTCTAGAAATCTTCCCAGGAGAGCCCCACAATGCAGAAGCAAAATGTAAAATATACAATTTGCAGAAACAAATTGTAAAATTGCAAAATGTATTTATATATAATTTTCTGTTTCTCTCTTACCCACAAATAAAGTCAATTTTTAATTTATATTAGTCTTATATCCAACTTTCTTCAATTCTCTTGTTAATTCTAACAGTTTTTATACATTTTTTGATGTGTTCTACATACATAATCATATTACCTGTTAATAGTGGAAGTTTTGTTTCCTCCTTTAGGGCCCTAGTGACTTCCGCTTTACTTTATTGCTGTTACACCCTTGTGGGAATTTCAGAACTATCTTGAGTGTAAGTGGCCGGACAAATATCTGTGTCTCATTACCAATCTCAGGGAAAACTTTCAAAAATTTCACTGCTAATCATGTTGACAATGGACTTTTTAGTTTAAATTTGTGAGTTTGCTTTTAAAAAAATACTAGATACCTTAAAATATTAAAAAGGATTTCTCTATTTCTAGTTTCTTAAAGCTATTTTTAATTTTGAATGTATTCTATTTGTATCAAATGCTGACTTTGAACCTACCCATATGACTTAATATTTTGTCTCTTTTTTATTTTGTTAATGTAGTAAATTAAAACAGCTAATCTTCTAACATTAATCTGCTATTGTCTTTGTGAATGTGGGGACAGTATTCTTTTTAGATAATGTCAATATTGATTTGCTAATATTTTATTACTTTTTTGCATCTGTATTCAAGAGGATGATTTGTTTGCAATTTCATTTTTTTTTTACTGTCCTTGTTGAGTTATAGATCGTGGTTAAGAGTTGGGAAATATTCCTTCCTTTCCCCTTTTCTGGAAATTCACCTTATTTTCCCTTTAATCAGCTGGAGATACAGCTCAGTTGGTAGAGTGCTTGCCTCACATGCACAAAGCCATGAGTTCAATCCCTAGCACCACAAAAACAAAACAAAAAAACACATCTTCCCTTAAATCCACTAGTTAAGCTAAATTGCATCATAATAAAGAACACATCATGCACCTTTGTCCTGTTGGAGTCTCAACTATATTATCCCTTTTGTTGTTTCTGAAAAATGCTAGAACCTCCGAACTTTTAAAAAGATTTTACCAACTCTTGACTCTTACATTACTGTTGCCATGAGCTTATTCCTGCATATAGCTATTAGTTTGTTTGTCCTTTGAAGATAGAATGCTTTATTACTCTGGCTGCTTTTAAGGCTTGTCTTTTGATCTCTAGTTCTCAGCAGTTTGATTACACAGAGTCTAGGTGCAGTTTTCTTTATGTCTTTCTTACGTGGGGTCTGCAGATTCTCTTAGAAATATGGCTTGTTGTCTTTTATCAGCTTTTGGAAGTTCTCAGCTATTGTTTTCTTGCATTCCAGTCACTAATTACATATACTCTAGACTCTATGAGTGTGTTCCTCAAGTCCCTTGGACTCATTTTTCACTTTTACATTCTTGCCTGCTCCAGTTGGATACTTTGCATTGACCTGTCTTGTAGTACATCTGATCTCTTCTTCTGCCTAATTTGCTGTTATATCCACTCTTGCTTTCAAATATTAAAATGTTCCAGTATACACTTTCTGTTTTACTATATTTTATTAATAAAAGTACTAAACTTTACATCTAGTTTTTCTTTCTTTCTTCTTTATGTTCTTGAGCATTTCCATAATAGTCATATCATAGCCAACTATAATAGGATTTTTTTTTCTGCCACCTCCAATATCTGGATCAGGTGAGGCTTAAAATTACATATACATGAATAGTTTTCTCTTTATTTTATTCAGATTTTCCTATCTCTTGGAACAGACTTGTGGTTAGAATAAATTTTTCTTAAGGCTCAATCTGCTTCCAATTTGCCCCTGTTGTCTTCTAGGGATTTTATCTGATTACTTTGTTTGTTGGGACATCTCCCTTACCTGATCCTAAACTTTTGTCTTCTTGGTTCAATAAGATTTCAGGAGGCTTTGTTCTGCTTTTCTATTTAGAGTTTTAGCCATGTACAATTAAGACACAAACAAAAAGTAGCAATATTTTAGATAAACTGTAGTGAAATATTTTGGATAAAATGTAGTGGAAGTTCAAAAGCAGTGGTTTTTCTAACTGTAATGATTCAGGGAAAACTCAACAGGTATGGTAGCATTTGAACTGGACCCTGAAGTACATCAATGTCACTATGGTGCCTTACCTTAAGAGTGAAACTGCATACTGTTCTAAATTCATTTCCAACATAGCCCAAACTTTTTGAAGTGTATCTGCAACACTAGCATTTTCCTTTGTCTCTAAAAATAATATAAAAATAACAATATTAAATCTGTGAGATGCCTGAAAGATCATCTTGTTCGCAGTCTTCATTGCACAGATGAAGACTTTGAAATTCACAAGACAGCTCCAAACTCAGAAGCTTATTAACCAAAAAGATCATGTGTAAAGTGTAGAACTATAAACTTTTAGGTAAGATCTCTGCTCACCACATTATGCTATTTTCCCTTCATCTTTAGTTTGAAGATCATAAACTGTTTTTTGATGTAGTGGAAGATACTCATCAAAAGGGTTATGTATGGAGAGATTCTGTCACACCAGACGTTTCTTATGGAAAATCTTCATCCCGGAAAAAGCAATTCAATCCATTTTTTTTCTAAAGAACAAGAGCTAATAGGATTCTAGTAATGCTTAATCTACTGCATTTATCCACAAATGGCTTAAAAGTAGGTGTTCTTGTAGGAAAGATGCAACCCATAATCAGCACCCTACAGCTAACGTGTCACAAACCAACATTCTTTTTGTAATTATCCTACTTCAATTTTTTTTGTAGAGTTATGGTTTGATGCGAGGTGTCCTCCAAAAGCTCATGTGTGAGACAATGCAAGAAAGTTTAGAGGAGAAATGCTTGGGTTATGAGAGCCTTAACCCAATCAGTGAATTTCTCTCCTGATAGGATTAACTGAGTGGGAACCAAAGGTGGGTAGTGTATGGCTAGAGAAGGTGGGCACTGGAGACATGCCCTTCTGGTATATATTTTGTATCTGGTGAGTGGAGTCTCTGTCTCCCCATCCTGATGATCACGTGAGCTGAGTTCCTCTGGCATACTCTTTAGTCATGATGTTATGCCTGACTTTGAGTCCCAAAGAATCCACCTGGCTATCTCTGGACTGGGATCTCTGAAAGTGTGAGCCACCCGCTAAACTTTTTCTCCTCTAAAATTGTTTGTGTTATGTCTTTTAGTCACAGCAGAGAAAAAGCTGCCTAAAACACAGTCTTTCCATATATATCTAAAACTGATATTGCAAGATATTTACCTGTCTACTGTATATATACTTAATGTAAATGGGAACATAAATCTCATTAAGCAGAAATCTTGTCTGTTTCACTGACTTCTATAATGCCAAAATCTACAACAGTGCTTCACTCATGAGATTTACTCAATAAATATGTGGTGAGTGAAAGAAATGAAAATACCACTAAGAACATTATTAAATGGCTCAAGTTTTCCAGTTTCTAAAGGGAAAATAAATCATTGTATGAATTTAATTTTAGAATATATATGGGCAACTAAAAGTATATTTTATCATACATTTTATCATACATTTACATATATTTTTCTAATAGAAAAAATTAAAATCAGGCAATTGTAATATTTTCTGTCATAAAACTAAGCAATGAACGTTTTTCCCTTGGTGTTTCTGTATAGTTTTGGCTCCTTACATGAATATTTTGACTATTGGCATTAAATGTTTCAAATAGAGATGTTTTTATAACAAATATAACAAATATTTTTCAAGATAACCAAAAAATTTTATTGGAGGTATTTTCCTATCAACATTCTGACAGAGATACCACAACAAAATAATTAAGTATAATTTCTACTCTTTTCTCTTAAACTGTAATATACACATTTTCACATAAAATTTAAATACTAAGTATATTTGATTTAATAAATCTCAGAATACACTTAAAATGCATTTCATGCATTCTCAAAGTGGTTACTCATATGGAGGCTTCTTTATTATTCATTCATGCATTCATTCATTCATTCATTCATTTGAAATCCACTCTAGAAATGTAGAAATCTCTAACTGATGAGTGATACAGCTCGCTGATAGTCACTGGTTAGGTATTGAGAGAAAGATTAGTTCCTCCTTTGAAAGAATTTGCAAAGGATTTGAAAACAAAATTGATCACTCCCTTGTTCCTTCATTATTCATGCATTCTTTCAGCAAGTATTTATTGTGTGCTCTGTGTCAGGCACTCTGCTAAGTTTGGGGAACAGGAGAGTGAGTGTTGACACGCTTATTGACCTCAAGTAATTTCAGTATTTATAGAATGACAATTAATTAGCAGAGCCATAAAGTAGGACGACTGATTCTTAGATATTTTCAATTAGCACACATAAATACAGTTATTCTTATACACACCAGTTCATTTTATACGTGTTCAAAAAATACCTGGTGTTCTGGCTTTCATAAGTAATCTAATGTAAGTCCCTCTCCACATGGATTGAATTTTAATTGCCGCTGCCATTTCCTCAGGAGAATACTCTTTGTCATTTGATGATGGCAAAAAAAATTTAGCATCTATCCATTCTGCTGGAAAAGAAAAACAAGCTCTGGACAGAAAAGCCATATTTAATCCCTTCCCCAAATTTCAATGCTTTTGCCTACTAAACCCTCTGACATGTCCAAGGCCACCATGCTGGATTTATCATTATATTGAATGCTGCCTGTTGTCTGTTTCAGAATGGGAACGTTCTTGAGAAGGGAAACACGTGAACGAGGGATACCTCAGTGAACTATTAGAGATTGCTCTGTGCACAGAGCCAGAGGTTTTCGTGAGAACTGAAAGGAAGCATAAAAATGGTGGGAATGGAGATTGCATGTGGGAAGAGGGGGAAGTAAAGACAATTGGTTTGGGGGGTCTTCCTAGAGTTCCTTACATGATGCCATCTAAGGAGTGGCTTTCATATCTTTTTAAGGTTAGGAGAAAATAAAATGGTGAAATTCTGGAAGTAGGTGTGGCAGGGATTAGGAAGGATACTCAGCAGATCCTAGGAACTCCTTGACCTCTGTGACCATATCCACGTAGATCTGTTCAACCTACACCACAAAAGCCTGAAGCGCATTCTTTACCAAGTACTTATCTCTATAGGGATAGAGATTCTTTGGTCAAGTATTTAAAATTAATACCTAAAGAAACGTCCTCTAAGGAAGAATCAAGTAACTCCACATCCAAGACCATAGCACGGAATGCAAATTTAAAGTTTGAGAGAGGCTTTGCCATTTGAGCTTTTTTCATTAAACGCCATAAAGAAATATAAAAAACCTGAAAAAGATAAAATGCATTTATACATTTTTGAAACCAAACAAATGCCATAACCTGGCCATAGAATCTTAATGATATGTAAAAAACATTTTTTAAATATATATACAATCTAACAGAAGACTCTTTTTTTGGCGGGGGTGGTATTTGGGATTGAACTCTGAGGTGTTTTATCACTGACCTCTGAGATATACATCTCTAGCCTTTTGATTTTTTTTTTTTTAATTTTGAGACAGAGTCTCACTAAATTGTTGAGGTTGGCCTCGAACCTACAATCCTCCTGTATCAGGGAGGGCTTGCTGGTGTGCATTACCACACCCAGGTAACAGAAGACTCTTCCAAGCCTCACTCACCTAATAAAGATCAAATTATCATTTTCTTTTTTTCTAATTTAATAAAACTTCATTACTGCCATAAGTTTATGATAAATATCCAATCACAATACAGTGTTAAACTGGTTGAGAAGATATAGAGTAAGATAAAAATATGATCCATGTACTTAAGCAAGTTCAACACCATATTTCATTGTTAAAAGATGCTAGAAAGACATCATTGTTTAATATGGTAGAAAACAAAAAAATATGTTGCTTAGAGTTTTTATCACTTTCTTATCATACAGGTATATTATTTTATATTGAAAAAGTTCTTGCAGATATATTTAGTAAGGTTTTTCAGCATGTCACATGGGTATACAACTTTTAAAATATATAACGGAGATGTTTTGTTACCAGAACCACCCCCCTTTTTGTAAGGGATGCATGCATGAGGACCCTTTATATATTAAATCAGGGTTAGCCATGACAGGCCCAGGCACAAAGTCATGGGGAGCAGAGATGCTGACTACCCATGGCCCTACTGCACAGTCTCTCTCTCCTCTACGTGGTCATCTAACCTGTCAGTAACAGCAACTGACTATCCTTGACATGGTGCTTGATATTGTGACATCCTCTGAGGAGTCCAGCCAGTCACTTGGTGGCAAGTGAGTTTCCATGTATTTCCAACAAGGTGGTCATAGATTCATCTTTCCTAGAATTGACAGCTACCATAGGAATGAGTATCACTGTCCAGAAAGTTGTAGAAGATATGATTTATAAACATGCAATCCAGTCTAACATACTCTTGGACCAACAAACAGGCTATACAGTGAGGATATTTAACCTTTGAGAATAGTCTTGTACCCAGTGGTCCTAAAATTTGCTATAGATAGAATTGAATTCCTGGTAATTGGAATGGCAAATGAAAGGCTAAGTAAGAAGTCATCTTGGTATGAGAGTGTCCATCTATTGAGCTAAGACCAATATGTAGTGCTTTTTGGATCTTGGCAAGCATTTCTTGTAATTATTCCTTGTAATTTTGCCCTAGGTAAATGAGTCTCACCTAGTGTTGACTTGCTCCCAAGTAAGGTCGCTGGGTAAAATATACTACACTGTAGAGGCAAATGCACATTTAAAATAAGAGCCCCACTCATTTTCTTGGGGTATTTACTTTAGAAAACATGATTCTAAGCTCTTTCTTTCTTTTTAAAAGGTAAATAAGCCTCTTCCAGCTTTGAATTCCAGAAATGTCTTTCTTAAGGACCTGGGAACCGGCTCTTTGAAATGTTGTCATCAAGGAAGATAACTCCCTCACCTTCCAGTTTCTTTGGGAGGGTAGGAGTCTGACTTTGGTGGGTACTATGCTTAAGTTACAAAACTGCCCCTTGTCTGAAATGTGGGGAAAACTCATTTTTTCTTTTGCAAAAAGACAGTTAACTAACATAAATGGACACCCCTGATGCTTAGGGAATTTAGGATGAACTATGTGTGACATATGGGGCCATTGGGTCTTTTTACTTGAGACCTCCCTGCCTTTTGCCTCTAGAGTATGTATGGGGGACTGCACCTAGTTGACTTCAGAAAAAGATGAGTTTTTTTTGTCTTTGCAATCTCTTAGCTGATTGCCTGTGGTGTTGATCATATCCTGTTTTCTTCAATAGAAAATGTGTTTTCTGTCTTGGTAAAAAGGTCTTCTAGGTTGGAGAGAAGATTTTGTTTTCAATTGTTTCTTCAATAATACCCCATATCTACTTGTATTTGAATAACGAATAATATGAATACTTTTTAGAAATATTTTTTGTTATAAGCCTGTACTAAATATGGTGCATACTGTTTGTTTACATTAAATTCAAATTTAACTGCATGTTCTCTATTTTTTTTGTTTATATGACAATAGATTGTATTTTGTTATATGTGACAATAGAATGTATTTTGACATATCATACATACATGGAGTATAACTTCCCATTTTTATGATCATTTTCTGTCTGGAGACATTTTCAGTTGTCACAATTGGATGCTACTGGCGACTAGAGGGTAGAGACTTGTGATGCTCTTTCACATCTTGCAGTGCACAAGACAGCCCCATCACAAGAATTACCTAGCCTAACAAGTCAATAATGTCAAGGTTAAAAAATGCAAACATATGTCCACTTGACTGCTGCGCGGCTAGGGTGTAGGGTTCAAGTATGCTCTCAGTCTCCCTTGTCAAGAGGCCACCAGGAAGCCCCTGCGCTTTACTCCTCCTGGCTGTTGGTGAAGCCAGAATGCTACTTAGCCCTGGCAGAGACACAGGTTCTACTTGAGAGAAAGTTAAAGTCCCCACGGGCAACCACGTATCAATAGGGAAACAGCTGGTGGGCAAGGGTCTTAGTCTCTCCACCCTTCTGAGGGACAACCTATGGTTCATAAGGATGATGGAGGCCCAGTAGTCCATTGCAGCAAAAGCCATGTTCTTTAACCAATTTCTTCCTCTTTCTCATTCTCTTCTTTTCACTCCCTCATTTTTTCTTTCTGAAATCTCTTCCCAAATAAATTACCTCCATCCAGAATATTTTCTCAGGTTCAGATTCTAGAGGTCACCTGAAATAATATATTGCATTTCAAATAGAAAGCCCCTCTTCAGGAACATCCCATCTGGGACAAGCTTACCCTGAAGTGCTGGACCATGAGCTCTTTGTCGTGGAGAGGCACAGGGTAATGAGCCGCTTGCAGATCCTTCAGAGCTGCAGATAATCTAACCTTGTCTCTGAAATTAGCAATCACATTTCCAACAGCTTTCATAATAAGCAGAGCCTGTTCTGTGAATCGGTAGCTCTCCTATAAAAATGAAGAATATATAGGAGCCAACCTTGAGTTTATTGAGGTGTAATTAAGTTTACAAAAATTTGATTTCTGGGGGGAAAACAAATTTTAACTATGTGGTTGACCCAGCAGCTATCTGTGGCGAACTTACTTGATCAAAGCCTTTCTACTAGACACTGTAGTCTCAGTGGTACATACACAGGAGGGATACTTAGCTGACACTGGAGGTCAGGGAAGATTTCCACACAGTATTAACATCCAGACTTAGTTCAGAAGGATGGCAAGGAATTAGTTTGACAAAAACCAAGTGGGGTTTGAGGATTGAGGGGCACAGAAAATTGTTGGGAGAAAACCATAAAAACAAACAAAAAAACCGAGAGGGTGAGCTAGCTCGGGCTGTTTGCTATCAATTCTGAGAAAACAAGAAGAGCAAGAGGAAGACAGAGGTTTCAGAAAATAATTTATATTTTTAAAAATCTGAGAACTCCCTGAGGTGATGGAAGACTGTCTTGCGTGGTGTGTGATGGGTAGTGGTGGTTGCCTTGCAGGTACTTGGAGGCGCAGGAACAGAGCAAGGCCAGGGGAGAACCATGAAGTCAGCTTTACCTCTTTTCAGGGTGCATCACAGTGCCACCATTTGCATCTTGGTTGCCTGCAGAAATACTGTGGAATGGCTCAGCACGTGTTCCTGGACAGCACAGATGCCTCACTGGGGTGAGACACTGATGCTATCTTAGTGAATTTACCTCCCCTTTACCTCTTCCAAGTCCCAGTCTTAAAGAGGCTCCTGGAAGCAGTGATTCCCCTTAAGGGGAACTTGTGGCCAAGACAATGTCTGGGTAAGTAGCAGCATTGAGAATGACGGACATTATTATCCAAAGTACATGTATGAAGACATGACTTGGTGTGAACGTAACTTTATATACAAACAGAGATGTGAAAAATTGTGCTCAATATATGTAATAAAAATTGTAATGCATTCCATTGTCATGTATTTTAAAAATAAAATCAATTTTTAAAAGTAAAATCTATGAAATTTAAAAAGAAAGAGAGAGAGAATGACTACTCAGGACCCTGAGGAGCATGAGTCCCCCTACCCTGGGGTCAGTCTGTCCTTCTTTGTCTCTTCAGTAGGATCAAGAGCCATGAGTACTGGCTTGAGTCCTAATAATCTTTACAGGACACAGAAATGGTACCTCCAAGGAAACGAGCTCACACACCAAAACAATTAAGTCCTTAGGGAGTTAAATCACCTGCAGGAAGACGAAAAACTAGATAAAACAGATCATCGGAAGCCAAATTATTCTAAAATGATAAGAATTTGAAATAAGCAGATAAATATAGTCAAGCAAATAAGGGGCACCTGCATATAAGATGGACTTGCTCATGTTCCTTCTGTGCCTCAAAAAGACATGGTGTCCCTGACATGGCACAGTGGAGAGAGGAGAGAGGGTGAGTGAGGCAGGGAAGCTGCCCTTGAGCTTCACTGTTGCTAGCAGACTTGCTGGCTGGCATAGAGCCCCCCATCAGTACAAGGCTGTTCACTTGGAGTTGGATCTATTTTGTTTTGTTTTGGCTGTTAGGGAGGAGTTCTTAGAGGTGAGAAAGTACCAGGAATTATGCTGTGGGGAGGGCCATATTTTAGGCTTCCCCCAAATGCACATAGGCAGAGAAAAGATCTACAGCAAAGAGAAGACTTCAGAAGAGGTGCTGGCCCTGCTGGCCCTGTCAGAGCAGAGAAGCAAGAGAAATCAAGAAGAGACCAAGAAAAAGTGGCAACAGAAACTCCCATGAGCCCTTTGCCTTCTGAATCCCAGGGACATACCCATTTCTTAAACCATATCAAACAGCACTGTACTGATTGTTTATTCCAAAAAGGAACAATGACTTTATGAGACCTCCCTGAGAAGTCAACAGATGTGAAAAGGGACTCAACAGAGAAGAGGTCAGGACAGTCACTGGAGGAAAATTAAATTATTTTATTTATATCTCTACAGAATTTAGATTGTCCACTATACAAATTGCAGTTAGGCATTTCATAAAGAATATACCAAATAGTTTAAAAGGGCAAAAAGTAAATGAAAAATGGAGATAGAATTTCCTTCAAAATCTTTGAAGATAACACACACACAGAAGGCAGTTGCGAAGATATTTACCGGCTCAAAGTTGGGCAGCACCACATCTTCATCCCCAATGACGAAGGTCACCATGCTGCAGACATGTACGGAGTGTCCCACTGGGGAGTACACGGTGAAGAGCAGCATGTGTCTCCTAAAGGGAATGGGTTCTGTGAGGACCAGCTGCCTCCTCTGCTGTCATGTTTGCCTTTATTAGTTATTCGAGAACAACTTGAAACTCAAACTAGGATAAAGGTCTCTGAAGCGTTGAGTTTTACTATATATATATATATTTTTTTTTTTTACATAGATGGGACAAAGAACTTTGAATCTTCACTCAAAAAAAAAAAACTCTTGGGGATCATGGAATATATATTTGACTAATTACATAGGACAAAAATAGTTATGCCAAATGACAAACTTGAACATGCTAGAGATACCTCCCACACATTCCACTCACATTCTGAAAGACTAGCTTTGATTTTTTCCTAACAACAACAACAACAAATTATGTGCCTATAGGGTTTTGTCAATTTTACAGTCTTTTTCTAAAAAAATGCATCATTTTATGTAAGTTAATAGCATATCAGCTACCAGCTGCAATATTACTGAGAACAGGGGCATTCATGTTGATGGACGGGGCTTGTGGGATGGGGAATGTGGCCACAAGAGAACTCTTACTAATTCTCTGTCCTTGGTTGTGTCAACGATTGCGTGTTTGAAGTAACTTGGGAGAATCTTTTCTCCTAGAGTTTTAGGGCAGAAGTGAGAAATGGTGAAGTTTTAAAATTGATCATTTTCTGCAAATCCGAAATGCTTGCCATATATTAGTTTAGCATTTGATTTCATTATGTAGGCTTTGCCTTTTGCACCAGAGCCATTGGTTTATATTGATCACATAGAATTAGCATAATTAATCATGGGGGGGGGAATTAGGTGAAAATATTTCACATGTTCTGAATTTTATTTACCAAAATCAAGAAGCCATGCTCCTTATGTATTTTTTTTTTACAATGGAATGTGTGATACATTTAGCCACCTTTACCTTAATTAAAAATAACATCCAACAAAAAATAACCACAGGTGGAACTCCAGACTGGAAGGGAGAGATGCTCTTTCTCAACTATGTTTAAATGGAAATAAGGAACACATTAAGATTCATGAGAAAAAAATGGATTTCTTTACTAATTAATATTAGAAATCTCTGGTTTAAATGAGTCTGAGCAGTTTTCTTAACCAAATGAGTTCCCAAAATTATTGGCAATGATGAATTTTCCAAAAGAGTGGCCTGTGTATGATTGCTCTAAATTTATTTATTCATGGAATTATTTCTCTCAAGGATCTGAAGGGTAGATGTGTGCATTTTGAAATTGCTTGGGGTATCAATATCCTGGAGTTAGTTTGTATTGTTCACTTCTTCATGAATCAGAGGTTTAAAGGGTTTTCTAAGATTCAAGGTGGGGAAACCAAGTCACTCCATACCCGACAGGCAAGCGCAACATTGCAGCCTTAGCGGCATACGTGTGGATCTTCAGAACAAGGCTGCGTGGCTTCAGAGACTTCCAAGAAATCGCCTCAGCGGTTAGGAGGCCTGGCTCTATGGGAGGGCTGTCCTTCATTAAGCCTATAGGAAAAGTGAAAATAAAATGAAATTTGGATGTAAATATACAGTTGACCTTCACCACTATTGTTTTTTGGCCAGTAGCAATATAATAGTAATAACTCAGATATGAGAGATATTCTCAAAAATCTACTTCAAATAAATAATTATTGGAAGGAACGCTTAGTTGGAACCCTGATCCTCCTCCCTATTCTGTCTGCTTCCTCATTATCATTGCCTCAGGTGAATAAGTACTGAGCAGGAATATTATGAAAAGATGATAGGCAGGTGTTTTATTGTAGTAGATCATCATTTTCTTATCTTTATGGCAGTAATTATGATACCTTCCAAGATACAATGGTAATAAAAGGAAATACCCAACATCTGGGGGCAGCAAGGGATTTCTCAAAGATAGTGTCAAAGAAAATCAAAGTAGCCCATTGTTCATCTAAATTTGACTGTCAGTGTTTGAGTTTATGTTGAGATTGAAAGTAATTAACAAACTTAGCAAGTTTTCTTCTTAACATGATAAAGAATATGAACTAGTTTTCACCAATGGCTAAAGATGAAATACTTTTTGCCCTATATCCAGAAAACGCTCAAGGCTACAATATGACCTGGAATGTTCTAGGACATGGTGACCTAAGAGATATTGGTGAGTTAGACATATTTTATCAGATCACTGAATTTTGGGAAGTTAATTATACAAATATTAACTGGTTATTTGCTGTTTGCTAGACCCTACTGGAATCACTGGCAACACCCTGGTGGAAAATAAAAGTCCTCGTCCTCAACAGTAAGCAACAGTAAGCATTCAGTGCATAGCTATTGAACACCTGCAGCCCTAGGTGCTAATGAGTTCAAAATAAATACTTTAACAAAACAGGATCCAGAATTAAAGAATGATGCTTTTGTGTGTGCAATGTGCTGGCCTTGAAAGGAGTGGGTACAGCCCACCCACAGCAGGAAGGCAGCACACTGGAGTGCTGGGCATTGACTGTGGGAAGATAAGAGGCTCATTTTCTAAGCTTATGTCTAATTTCCTCCATCTCTTCATTGAAGTCAGGAGCATAGCCATCAGCTGAAAACGAATGAAGGTAAAAGTGTGGGTTGAAAATCTGAAAATAGAGATTTAAAGGGCTGAAATGTCATCAAGAAATGCTGGCAGAATTTATAGGTCTTGTGAAGATTTGAGCTCCCCAAAGTGAAGCGGGCTAGCCAGGGTTTTGTTTTTTGTTTCACCTTCTCCAATCATATTCAGTTACTCTGTTACAAGCACAGGATGGAAATTGAGTTAAATTTAACCAATATTGGGATTATTATCAGGAAAGCAAGATGAGAGAGGGTAAGAACAAGTGTGCTTAGGGTGTGAGCAAAGCTATCATTATAGTGGGGGCCATAAAATTCACATTGGAGGTGGGAGAGAAAAGGACACAAGGAGATTGATGGACAGAGAAGTGGTAGAGTACATGAATAGAAACCCTGGCAGGTCAAGAACTGTAGAGCTGGGAGTTCTAGAGAATGAATTTGAGAGTCAGCGGGCAGTGGTCATAGAGTGGGTGCTTGAAAGGAACACAATTAAGATGACACACCAGTGGTAAAGATAGTCTACAGTCTAATCATGAGTGTAAGAGGTTGTATGGGTCTATTTGATGCTGCTATAATAAAATATTCAAGGCTGGGTACTTTATAAAGTAAAGAGGATTATTTATCTCACAGTCTGTAGGCCTAAGAACCTACAGACTGTGAGATAAATAATATGGAACCTGGCCATGTGCAGGGTTGGGGTGACAGGTGGGCTCCATTCATAACAGCCCACTTTTATAAAAACTAATTCATTCCATGGGACTAATCCTTTCTGAGGGCAGCATCCCCAGTGACCTAGTCACTTCCCAATAGGTCCCACCCCTTAAAGGTTCCTCTACCCCAAATCACCACATTGGGGACCACATCTCTAGCATATGGACCTCTGGGGGATGGATGAACCACATGTGAACCATAGCAAAAGCCAACATGGAATGGAGGAAAGGATCCTTCAAATTTTCAGATAAAAGAAGAAAGGGTTCATGATTTTAATAGATGTTGAAAAAATAAAAAAAATAATGACAAGAAAAACAGGATGTGAACAGACAACTGTGACCAGGAGAGGAGCACATGTCAGGAGTGAGCAGTCCTCTGTGCCATGCAGAGAAAGCATCAGAGGAGGTGGCCTAGGTATTCCTGAATGACTTTTGAGAAATTCTAGGAAGAGAGGAAGCTCCTTCATCTATGCCTAAAATTATGATCAAGTGTTCTCTGACCAACTGCATGTGACCTGCACATTTGCACAATTGCTTCCCCAGGGCCCTCTTACCTCCAGATTCCCCCCAGTGTACCAGTGCAGAAAAGCAAACCAGTAGCTCAATAGGTTTTAGACTATCCACAAACAGATAATAGGATACACGTTCATCTGAGAACTGCAAGAAATCAGATGTCAATCATTGTACTTATTACCAGTCCATTCATGCCACTATTTTCTGCTTCTATTGATAATATATAGTATAATGTCTGCTGTTTGAAAGAAACTTACTGCATTCCAAACATCATACTACTTTATGGGCTTAATAATATGAAAAAATCCTACTGGGTAAATGCTGGAAATAGTCTGCAGTGGTTGGGTCTATGGGGACTCAGGGAGACAGTCCACCATATGAAAGAGAAGCAAAACTTTTTACCGGGGTAAAGAAAAAGGATCTTCTTACTCCAGAAATGCAAGGGCAAGGAGCTGAGAGCTCAGAGAATGAGTTGCTGATAGGTGGTGAGGCCACAGAGTAACTTGGCAGAAAATGGAAATGTCTAATGGGGATGTGTACAGGTAGTGTGCAGGGACATATGTGATTAAAATAAACAAAACCCCTCTTTTCCTTCTTTTCACAAAATATTCAGAAATGCACCCATTGCTTGCTAATGCCACCGACTGGGTTTTTAGTTTGGAGATGCAATACAGTACTGAGAAGGTCCCTGGAAATGATGACATAAAAGCTACTTATGATCTCAGTGTCTATATGGCACTATATCCCTAATTATGGACAAAGATCCTAATCTTCCTTTCAGAGCAGGTAACCAGCTACAGAACACTTTTCAAAGAATGCTCAAAATGTTTTCCTCTGCCTGCTTACATTTTTTTTTAATCTATTATGAGCAATTTAAAGTTCTTCTTATTTCCACTGCCTCCGCATACTGCTAATGGACTTGTGGGATTATCATCAGAAGCTGTATGGTTCTTGTATCAGTACAATTTAGTCCCTGAGGATACATTTCATAGTATCCTCCAAATTCCACTCAAAGTAGTATTTGTTAATCAACTTATTAAACGATGTCTTAATGAGTTTTTATATAATTCCATGAAAGTCTTGCAGTAGCAAACAAAAACAGTCTTTCTAAAGTTGCTAACATCAAGTGAGGGGCAGGAAGGGTGCAGAGAAGGAACCAGGCAGCTGGGATGGTCAGAAGGTCACACCTGGGTAAGCACAGAGCTGCAGAAAGCATGAGGTCCTGCTAGTGGACCTGATGTCCTAGCCAGGGAAAGTCAAGGACACCTTTTCTGCTCTATAGGACTTCTAGACATCAGCTGGATGAAGAAAAGAAGGATGAAAGCAAAAAGTTGCTAGAAAAAGTAAAGAATATGGGAAAATATCCCACCAAACCAGACATGGTAGGGACAATGTGCTTGTGGCTGAGCAATTACAATACTCTTCACTAAATACCAATTAAAACCAAATACAAATTTATTTATGCATCTCTTTATTTTATTCCCAAATCATTTTTTCCTTTATGTGAATTTGTATCATAATACATCCCCAGATTTAACCACTACAACATGGCCACATGTGGATCACATTTAGGGACTTGAGCTTGTGGAGTCTTATTGTTTTGATAAGGGCTGAAAAGTTCAGATACTTGAGAAACTTGAATGTGTTTTTCCTAGTGAGATTCAACTAAAAACTTAGGGGTATAAAGTTAAAAGTAAGAGATAATATATTTACCTTAAATTCTGACTTTTGAAAGTTAACGCAATAAGAACTTGGCTTGTGAAATACGTATATATTCCTGAAGAAAAATATTTAAAACAGGTTATTTTCATCACATGAAAAGACATGTACCACATGTTCAGGTTCTTAGACTCAAAATCAAATAATCAGAGATAGAACGTTTAAAAATTATAGAAAGAAATATTGAATCAGTTTCCCTAAATGGACAAAAATGATTCAGTGAAAAATTTATGTGTCTCTTAACAAACAAATCTTGAGGAGAAACTGAAACTGATCTAGGATGGGTTTTGTTATTAATGTACTGTGTGGATAATCAAAACATCCATTTTTTCCTTTCAAAACTGTTATTTGATAGGCCAACACCCAGCTAAATATGGCTTAACTCTTTAATGATAGCTTAAGAATTAATAAACAATATAACTATTACATTAAGTACAAAAATAAATCCTAATGTATATTGGTATAATAATGCAGCTAAGGAGTTATCCAACAGAGTAGGGTCTGATGATTCCCATCTGAATACTTACTGAAAGCATACACAGAAGTCTTCAAAATCTAACCATATTTCTTTAGAAACACCATTATTTATTGCTACAAGTTCTTCCTGTGATTTTTCATGTATTTCTGTTATCTGGCTGACGGCATCCTTTTCCAAACCAGTACCATCAATTTGATGGGTGTCATTCAATCCAAGGTCTATTTGTTCATCTGTCCATTTTTATTTGGGGAGGGGAGACATTTAATGAGATAATCATTTACATACAGACCTCAAGTTTATGGAGACACATCTCATACATGGAGGTGAATTTGAACCTAAATTCTATGCAGATTAGCATGTTCAGAAATTTTGAATCATTGATAAATTTGTGAACACATTCTTCAAAAATTGTGATGTTACAACATCAGTTAGCTTATGTACTTAAAATATATTCACATAAGCGAAGAAGGCTCAGAAAACAGAAAGCAAAGTGAAAACTTGACAGATCTGTTGCCACAAAAGCATTTCAGTACGCCATTTAAGAGTTCCCAGTAGCCCATGATTTTGGGTCTCCTTGGGTATTGGTAAAGCATTGTCATACAGCTCCTGTAGAATTCTTAAACCAACATTTTGTGTATCTACATGCCACATGACATCTTTCTGGATCTGCATTCTATTTGAGTCTTGGTTCAGCAGCTGAAGATGACACATGATGTCATGTCAACACTTTGACCATGTTGTGCACACATAGGAAGGCATGGGCTCTACGTGTCGATCCACATCAGATCCTTTTCATTTTTAATTTGAATTAAACATTAAATTAAACAGGTAAAAATATATCTCACTTTTCCTAGCCCAAAGCAGATTAGACTCAAAAAATCAGGGGAGATGCAGAAGCACTGTGGAGGAGAGACCCCTGTGTGCTGCAGTGTTTACTGGGGGGGAAAAAAAACCATGAAAGATTAACTCACCTTTTCCAACTCCAACTTGTGATGAAGTATTACCCTGTGAAATGAAAGGAACATATTAAGAAATGATTTTTAGTGCAACAAAACACTACAGCTATGCGAAGCATCAAAGCTCTTAAGATTTTTTAACATTTCTAGAAAACTGAACTAAAACTTATACAACAGATAGTTGATTTTTAATCTTAAAATTCAAAAGGTGTGAATGCAATTAAGTCATCAGCTGAAGATTTAAGCTTCTGATATTAAACAGAATATATGAATTTATAAAATGATAAAACCTTATATAATAAAAGTTAAAACAATAATACCACTTGTCATGAGGTAACTTCCATAAATACAGAGAAACTGAGAGTATGAGTGTCAATTAGTGTACAGAACCCAGAAAGGCTGGTCTCATTTACAAAAATGGTTCCTGAATATTTTAATAGAGAAATCATGTTGAATTCATATGTACAACTCTGTTTTATTTGGAACACAACTAACATAAATGTAGAAAAATGAAATGATGTAAATTTTTCTAGACTGACTATGGGTGGTATATAATAGTTTGGATGATATAAAGTGATTGGAAGAAATACAAGAGTAGAAATAACAAAATACTGAGTGCTAGTTTGAAGCACTTCTGTCTTTAGGACCCCAGAAACAATTAGCAGGTATTTGAAGAGGAGAGAATGAGAAATGAGCTAGAAACATGGAAATGGATTGATTTGACTGTATAAGGAGCTCCACTTCTCTCTAATCCCTTCTGCCTAAACCAGACACTGGAAAGTTCCTCATGGAGAAATGAGAAATCTCTAGGTCTGAATTCACAGAAGTGTGGAAAGCAGGAGAGCTTAGTGTACAGAAACCAGAAGGTTTAAATGAAAGTTCACAAGCTGAGTGTTGAGACTTCAAGTTCCTCTGTGCTGCTTGGCCTTGGGCTTTAACATGGATAGACATATATCCCTGTGGTTCCCCTCAGATGAAGATCAGGGGACTCTCAATTGAAGAAACTGATCCAGCAGCAAAAAAAAAAAAAAAAAAAAAAAAAGCAAACAAACAAAAAAAACATAGGGATTTTGACATTTGGAGCCAGCCTCTCCTCCAATTCAATCTTGCTCATCCCTAATTCGCCTAGGTTAAAGCCACCAGTTGACAAGCTGAGCTGTGCCACATTCTGCTTCCAATCAAAAGATCTTAGCATCTTAAATTCCTTATGTATTCATGTGCAATAAAATATCCTGAGTTGAGTCAAGGTTTTTTACAAAAAAAAAAAAAGAGTCAAGAGTTTGAATGAGGAGATTCATAAAAACCATAGGGAGCATCATAGCACAGCTAGGGTTACAGTTTTGCTCCTCTAAATACTTTCCTTTGGAAAACAAGCCCGGAGGGTTCTCCTCAGTTTGGCATGCTTAGTTCTAGAGGATGAGTACATGCACAAAGAGTAACTACAGGGAACGGAAAGCTTAAAAAGTGGATCCTGAGAAGATGACACTCAAGCAATTTTAACAAATATATTTCTTTTAAACATCAAGGTCTACCTTGGAACAAACACTTCAGTGACAAAAGATCTGGTCTGGTCTACTGACGGATACAGTTTGCTAGAGAAGTAATTCAATAAGGCTTGTGAATGGAAATGCAGTCCCCAAGACACATTCTGTTTAAGGGGCAATAAATACAGATGAGTCAAGAACAATAACAGCAATAGGGGGCATTTAAAAAATAATGATATCAGAGATATCATAAAGAGAGGAGGATATTCATCTATCAAATAAGAAACTTTTACAGAAAGTAATAAAAAATAGAGTTCGGCAAAATTGAAAATAGGATAATGAAGCAAATTCAATAGAAAGGTTATATCTAACAGGTTATATATGTAAAGGTTATATTTAAAGTGAATACAAAAGATGAAGAGACAAACTATAAAACTTTGAGAAAAATCCAGAGGGAAATCCCCGGATCTTGGTGACCCTGAAGTAGCAATAGCAAAAATGAATGTCAAAACAAAAGCAAAACAAAATGTTCATCAAAGGATGCAATCCACATAGTAAAATGTAACCTACAGAGTGAGAAAAAGTACTCGCAAATCATGTATATGATAAGTATCACAAAAAGAACTTAAGAAATTTTCCAAAGAATAACAGCAACAATGAAACCCCCAAACAACCTTATCAAAAAATAGATAAAGGTGCTAGGCGCATGCCTGTAATCCCAGGGATTCAGGGGCGGAGGCAGGAAGACTGCAAGCTTGAGGCCAGCAACTTAACAAAAGCCTGTCTCAAAATAAAAAACAGAAAAAGAGCTGGAGATGGAGCTCCGTTTGTGAAGGTCCCCTGCGTTCAATCTCTTGTGCTCCCCCACAAAAAATAGGCAAAGGACTTGAATACTCATTTCTCCAAAGAAGATATACAAATGGCAAATAGCCCATGAAAAGATTTTCAAACTCATTACTCATCAGGGAAATGCAGATTAAAACCAAAATGAAACATCAACTCACCCCAAGGAGGATAGTTACCATGGAAAACAAAACAAAATAAAATAAAACCCACAGGAAATAACAAGAGTCGCCAAAAATGTGGAGAAACTGGAACACTTGAGACCTGCTGAAAGAACTGAAAGTAGAGTCTCAAAGGAAGGTGTATGTGACCATGTTATGGAGGCCTGGTCCATGACAGCCCAAAGGTGGAAGCCCCCCAAAAGTCTTTTGAGGGATGAATGCATATTTCGAATGTGGTGTATGAGTAATGGTCAATTTGAATTGTCAACTTGATTGGATTAGGAGATGCCCATGATTAGAGAATTATGGATGTGTGGATGAGAGTGTGTCTAGGAATGATTGGCATGTGGGATCGCCAGCTGAAATGGAGACCCTCCCTAAGTGTGGGCAGCACAGCCCAATAGGATGATGGCTTAGATGGAATAAAAGTTGGGAGAACAAGGAGGAAGCACCAAATTCAAGCTTGATTCTTCTTGAACTGGTTCTTGATTGCTGCTGCAACTGTCTGAGCATATCCGATTATCACTTCTTCACTCTTCCAAAGAGGACTCTGACAGTGATTCACCAGAAGTCTTTGGTCTCAGACTAGGGTATCACCATTGATCCCTCCTGTCCTGAGGCTTCAGCCTCTTGGGCTACTGGTTCTTCCAGCTCTCCACCTGAAGACAGCCAATGAGGACTATCCAGCCTTTGGTCATGTAAACCAAACTAATAAGTCCCCTTTTTATAATTATACTTCCTGCTGATTCTGTTCCTCAAGAGAACCCTGACTAAAACAGTATGCATATAATGGAATATTATTCAGCCTTTGAAGGAAAATAAACTCTAACACCAATCACAAATGTGACATGATATTAGAGGAAATAAGCCAGTCACAAAAATGCAAATACTTCATGATTCCCCCTTATATGTGGTACATAAAGCAGGAAAGTGAATAGAGACAGAAAGCAGAGTGGCAGTTTTCAAGGATCTGGGAGAAGAGAAAAGGAGGTTGTTGCTTAGAGATAAAGTTTAAGCCTTTAAAAATGAAAAGAGTTTTGCATATTGGTTATACAGCAATGTGAATATCTTCAATGCTACTGAACTGTACATTTGAAAAAGTTAAGATGACAAATGTTATGGGTATTTTAGCACAACTAAACATTTTTATTATGAATCTAAAGTAAAGGCAAATAGATGAAAAAGAAAGGGAAAAAATTCAAACACATTAGTGGGTAAATTGAGAGGCTGTGAGTATAATAGAAAATCAAGAAAGCACAGAAAATAAGAAGGAATTCTCAAGGAAACAATGTAAGAAAATTCTTCAGAACTGAAAAGCATAACTTCCCAAGGACCTCACAGAACACCCAAAAGAGATTCATGCCAAAAGAGATCCAGACCCAGGACAATCATTGTGAAATTATACTGTGCCAAGAAAGAAAAGATGATCCTGAAACTTTCTAGAGGTGGCGCAGCAAGTGGCACACACATGAAGAATCAGAATGTCACCTGTATCGTCAAGAGCAATGAGTAAAAGTAGAAGACAGGTACTAACACGGCCTTCAGAATTATGAAGAAAATGACATCCAAACTGGAATTTCATATCCTGCCCAAATATCAACCAGGTGGGAAGGTAGAATATAGGTACCTTCAAGCATACAAGTGCTCATAATATTACTTCTCTTACTTCTTATTGTAGGAGGTATTGGAAGATGTACTGCACCAAAATTAGGGTACAAACTAAAAAAGAAGACATGGTCTTCCCAAATAAACCCATCAGAGGGAGACAGAAGGAAGTCTCAAGAGGACAGTTGCCAGTCATTAGTTTTGTATGAAAAGAAGAGTTCAGAGGAATCCAGGAGATGATGTGTCCAAGATAAAAACTGACGTTTATACAATAGCAGATGTGTTTTGTGGATTATAGTGATTAGAGGAATTTTATATTTTTTAGAGCATGGGAATAAGCTTAAGGGGTTTAATGTGCCACACAGTGACTGTGTAGTTAATAATAATGTATCAGATTATTAAGCATTGCTAAGAGAGTAGAATTTAAGTGTTCCCACAGCAAAACATATGTTAAGTATGTTGGTTACCTCAATTCAGCCATTCAGTAATATATACATATTTCAAAATATCATGTTGTACATGATAAATGTGCTATTTTGTCAATTAGAAATAGATTAAAAAGAAAAAGACAATAAGAAGAGTGAAAAGATTAGACAAAAACCTGGATAAAACATACCACAACACATATAATTTGTAAAGGGTAACTGTTTCTATTGCACCAAGAGCATCTATGAATTGGTAAAGAAAAACACCAAATCAACAAAATCATGGTATTTGCAGAAAAATGGGTGGCATTGAAGAAGATAATGCTAAGTGAAGTTAGCCAATCCCAAAAAAACAAATGCTGAATGTTTTCTTTGATACTGGGGTAGGGAGGGAGAGCATGGGAGGATTAGATGAATTCTAGATAAGGAAGAGGGGTGGGAGGGAAAAGGAGGGGCCAGGGGATTAGCAAGGGCAGTGGAATGTGATAGACATCATTCTACAAAATACATGTATGAAGACTTGAGTTGGGTGTCAACATACTTTATATACAAACAAAGATATGAAAAATCGTGGTAAATATGTGTATTAAGAATTGTAATGCAAAAAACCCCACAAAGTACATGTATAAAAGCATGAATTGGTGTGAACATACTTTATATACAGAGATATCAAAAATTGTGCCCTTTATGTGTAATAAGAATTCTAATGCATTCCACTGCTGTCATGTATTTTAAAAACATAAAATCAATAAAAGATATAAAAAAAGAAAAACATCGAATCAAGAGAAAAGACAAAGTAGGGAAAAGACAAAAGCAAGTACTTCACAGAATCACACACAGAAATGGCAGTCAACATACAGGAAGATGTCAGCCACATTATCAGTTAAGTAGAAATTTAAAAGAAAATAATCTACTTTTCCTTACCAATCTGCTTAACAAAAATTGAAAATAGAATTTGCCATCCTCTCTGTGAGGCTGTAAGAAAATATTCATGCATGCTGGCGTGAATGCAGAATAATACCAAGCCTAGGAAGGATATGACAATAACCAAAATAAAATCTTATGAAATCTTATTTATTGATCAAACCATGTACTTCATCCATAGGAGCATTATTTATGGTAAGAAAAGGTAGGAAAGGACCCAAGAGTGCATTTATAGAGGTTGGTAGAATAAAAACTATGGTTCATTCGCACAAGAAATAAAGATATTTCTCAGGTATAGATTAAAATTATCATATTTAATTTTTTAAAAAATTTGGATAAAGAGAAGTTGTGGAATATTGTGTTTGTATGTGTGCATTTCTTTCCTTTCTTTTCCCTTTTTTTATCATGAAACTGGGATAGAAGCCTGGGTGATTTACTACCAAGCTATATTCTCAGTTTTGTTTGTTTTTTCTTTTTTCTTTTTTTCTTTTTCTTTTTCTTTTTTTCTTTTTCTTTTTCTTTTTTTTTTTTTGATACAGAGTCTTGCTATGTTTACAAGGCTGTCCTTGAACTTGCAATCTTCCTGCCTCAGCCTCCCAAGTAGCTGGGATTACAAACATGCACCACTGCACCTAGTTAATTTCTTTGCATTTACGTAAAGAAATTCTAAAAGTTTCCTATGGAAGATTTAAGATGGAGAGATACATAGATAGAAGCAATGAATACACTATTTTCATTTTGGAAAATGTGAATATATTACCTATTTTACACATAAAACATCCCTTTACACCAAGTAGATTGACAAATATCATACAGTACTGAATGATGGGCAGTGTGCAGAACAAAGAAAACTCTCATTTAGTGCTGATAGAATCGGTATTTCTACACTCGTACTGGAAAATTCCTCGGCATTTCATTATAAGATTCAGCAAGTGAATGTTCCATGATCAATTGATTATATTCCAGATTCATGTCATAGTTATCTGGAATGATTCCCAAAGGCTCATGTGTTAAAGGCTTGGTCCCCCAATGCAGCAGAAATCAGAGGTAGGAATATTGGGAAGTAATTGGATCGTGTGGGCTCTGATCTCCTCCATAGATAAATCCACTGATGAGTTCATAATTGAATGGACTATGGGAGGTGGTGGAAACTGCAGGAGGTGGGGCCTATTTGGAGGAAGTAAGCCACTTGGGTGTGTTCTGGAAATACATATACACACACCCCACGGCAAAATTAGAAAAGTATAGATTTGATTAATACCAGTGTCTGAATGACAGATAGGAAATACCCCAGAGGAGACACACAGGGACTGATCAATATTCCATTTTCTCACCTAAGTCAGAGATAAATAAGAAATTTATTTTAATAGAATTCTTTATGCAGTTTAATGCCTAATACACATTCTTTATATGCATACTATGTTTCACAATTAATAAAAAAATATCATACATGATGACTGTGAATGTAACTAAAGGTTAGGCCAAATACCTGGGAAATCATTCCTGTTATTTGATTCAATTCTGGCTGGCTGTGACTTATAGTTTCATCATTTTCCATGAGAGAAGGTAAACCAGATCCTGGAGTTACCCCTTTCTTAATAACAGATTGTACGTAATGCCTAATGGGGAAAAAACAAAACTTCCATAACTTTAATCTCAAGATTTAAGTGACTATGGTTTTTCAACAAGAGAAAGTTTGGATATTCTTCATTTTGTTGTTCTCCCATTTTTACAACCTGGAATTTTTTAAAGCTCCATGTTAAACCATGACCTTTCTTTGATACTACTGAAGAAATATTCAAAATCAGTCAATGTATCAGTATATAAGTTCTCTAGAACACTATTTATATTAAAGTTATGGTAACCATCTGGATGTTGATGATCAAAACAGAAATCAGATATTTAGAATTGCTCTAATTAATTATGAGGGTAATGTTCATGAAACAGGGCCCAGAGGCATAAGTTTAATTACAAATGCTGAGCACTAAAGTTCATAACTGTGATATTTATGGTATTTTTAGTAATTCCTTTTGAATAATTGATATTTCCCCAAATCACTATTGCCAGAGCTAAAATTTTACAGGCACAGTAAAAACACATGTGTCATATTATGTATATTTAGACATGTTCAAAAAATAATAAACTTTGACAGGTACAGAAGTTATAAACTATAAATTATATTCCCAGCATGTCTGGCAAAACTAAACTACAAGCTCAAGTTTTACTTGTTGACTTGTTACCTGGAACTAAACTTCTCTGGTTTACACAGATCGGCCACTAGAGTGCAGCACAAGCATATTTAAGAGACTCCTATTTTTCCATAGGCCAGAATGGGCAAACCTGGCCTGTTGCTACAGATACAGCCTCCTTCCAAGGAAAGCAAGTTGTTACAGGGGCCACTTTCAAGGGCTTCCCAAGAAAGGGCTTGCTCTTATGTTGCTCTGGGAACTCTGATTGTAAAGCAAGGCAGGACTAAGGACACTGCCTTTCATATAGGATGTGATGCTGTTCACATTTTTGCACTGGAGTCTGCCAGATAGCAAGGACATGCAGATGAATTCATCAGAGATCCAAGCAGGGAGTAGATTAGTTGAATCCAATCAAGCCATGAAGTCACCTGTTTCAGGTATTAGAATTTCCATCCACCTTAATCACATAATAAAGCTGAATGGAAGTAAAAGAAAATCAGGTAAGGGAACTGGGTTAGGAAATCAACTCATTTATGGTTCCCGAGGGCCCAGAGATTCTTCAAAGCTGGGTATAATATGAATTGTGAGAAAATTTTTCCTGCTGGTTTGCAGCTGCAGTTCTGATAGCTAGCTAGTCTCTGATTAGCACTCACACCCAGTCAGCTGAAAGATAACCCAAAATCTACTCGGACAACAAAATCATACTCTTAGTAGAGGGGAGAGCTAATTTCAGGTGTTAACTTGACTGGATTAAGGAATGCCTCTCTAACTGGTTACTCATGGTGTGTCTGTGAAGGTGTCTGGGAGGAGACTGGCAGGTGCATCAGTGGGCTGAATGGGAATGATCAGCCTTCAGTGTGGGCTGCACCACCCATCAGCTGTGGGCCTTGATAGAACAGAACAGCATAAAAAAGGAAATTCATTCCTTATCTCCTGGAACTGGGACACCCTCTTTTCACATCCTTGGAGATCAGATCTCCATGTTCTCTGGCCTTTGGATTCCAGGACTTGCACCAGCACTTCCTCAGCCTCTGACCTCAGATGCAGTGTTACAACACTGGCTTCCAGGGCTCTGAGGCCTTTGGACTTGGATAGCCACACTGTGGCCTCCTTGGTTCTTTAGTTTACAGATAACCTGGGGGACTTCTCAGTTTCCACAAATGTGTGACCCTACTCCCCCAACAAATCCCCTCACACCTATCTATCACCTGTCTGTCATCTCTCTACCCATCCCATTGATTCTGTCTCTCAGGAGAGTCCTGACAATACAGTGAGTAAATTTTAATTAACTTTTAATAAAATTAATTAGAAAAATTGTGAAGCATAAACATTTTTTATATTGTTTAAAAAAAATCCATGTGTATGCTAGAGATTGATGGTTTGCATCTCCCCAAATTCAAATGTTAAAGCCTAATTTTCAGTAATGGTATTTTGAGGTGGAGATTTGGGAGGCCATCAAGTTATGAGAGTGGAGTCTTCATGAGTTGATTAGTGGCCTTTCAAAAAAGACCATAGAAAGGTATATTTTGGCCCTTCCACTACATGAGATTGCAGAGAAAAAAATGTCATCCATGATACAGGAAGCACCACATCAGACACCAGCTCTACTGGCACATAATCTTGGACTTCCAGCCTCCAGAACTGTGAGAAATAAATTTCTGTTGCTCATAAGTTACCCAATCTAAGATATTTGTGTTATAGCAGCAGAAACAAACTAAGACACTGTATGTGGTATTTTGTAATAAATAAACGTATTTAGCATGGTACATAATCTAATAAGTTAGGCTTTTAAATGTATGGCTTAGTATTTAATTTTAGCTATATGATTAAGTTAAAAGTCAAATGAAAATTTTGGTTTAAACATTAATGATCTATAGGAAAAATTAAGTGTCTATGAATACTTCAGTTTGGTTATATGACTTTTTTGTGATGATTTAAATACTTGCCAAGATTTTTTTTTTCCTACAAGTTTTGGGTTTTAAAGTCCTCAAAAAGAAAATTATATATACATATATACATATGTGTGTGTGTGTACACACACACACATATATATATGTAAGTTTTAAATAAAATTTAAAATGTTTAAATAAATTTAATGTATTTAAAATGTTCATAGAAATTGATTTACTTATAACAAAAGTTTGAGTAAAACTAGATTTACAAATTTGTAATAGTAACAGATTTTTAAAACCAATGAAGAATTTTTTTTCTGTTTATTAACCTCTCCCTCATGGCTTCTCACTACTAACTGCTAATATTTGTCTACCCATACTGTGTAGGAGTCCCTACCCATGCACCTTAGCATTCAATCATAAATTCATAAAACTCATAGAACCTTGAAGGTAAAAGTTGTAATGAGCATTTCTAGTATTCTAAAATTATAAATAGAAGCTATAGAAATGTAAATTAACTGGGTATGATGCAAAGTGTCCCTAAAAGTAGTCTGTTAGTATAACTAACAGACTCTTTTCCCTTCTCAATTTATAATCCCACCATGGGTTATAGTATAGCCAAGAAGAGCCTAATGTTCCATCTGATGGCATTAGATGTGTGTCCATTATATCTTAAGATATTAGCTGGCCAACCATTTTTATTAAAGAGTGGAAAATACATTTTTTAAAGTGCCCACATAATATACACTTGCTGAAAAACTTCAACATTTCACGGTTGTATCATCACCATTCAGAGGAAGGGATTGAGTGTCAGCAGCACCCCAAAAGCTCTCCTAGAGTACCTTCCAGGTAGGGTGAATATTCCATATCACAACTGCCACCACCACTTCTAATACTTGTGTCATTCTGGAAATTTTTCTTTTCTTAATGCATATTAAAAGAATAATTGCAAACAAGCCTATAATTTTACACCAGATTTCTTTGGTCTATTTTTTTTTCTTTCAAGATTCATTCTCTGCTGCTTTGTGTAGCAGTGTTGCTTTCATTTTATGTCTGTATATCATTGCACTAGGCTTATCCATGGATTGATTATGATGTGTCTAGTTGTGGTGTTCATTGTATTTTTATTGCTTGGTGTTTTCAGGAATTACTGAATCTTGACTTTAATTTTATACTTCTGGGGTTCTTTTGACCACTCTTATTATTTCCAAATATTCATCCTTTATTTCTGAGGGTACACTCTGTACTTCTTGATATGTACTAAACATTGCACTGTTCGTTTTCAACTTGTCGTGTGTGTCTTTTGCTGTACTTGTTATATTCTCTCATCACCACCCCCACCATTTTCTCCATGCTTCAGTCTGAGTATTATCTCTGACCTATTTTCCATTTTGCTAATTCTCTTTCAGGCTGCATATAGCTTGCTATTTAACATACCTATTGAGTTCCTAATTTGGCTTATTATATTTTGGGGGTCTAGAGCTTTTATTTTTAAAAAAATAATTTTACATATATTTTATATTTTTGCAGTCCTGTTGAGGGATAATTGAAGTATGATTAGATTAACAAACTCACATATTGTTCACAACAAATAAGCCTTCTTTTCACATAAACTATAGTTTCCTTGCTAGTAAATCACTATGCACTTCAACACTATTTTGACATTTCTGATAGAAAGGCTCACCCAGCCTTTCTCATGTTTTATGCCAGCCTGTTCAAAGTAGGCCATATTTTACTCAATTTAAAATTTATCTTAAAATGAGTATAGATTACTATAAAGAGAAAGCACAAGCATTCTTCTCCTATAATCACTTATTGATACAACTTTAGTATGTTTGTCATCAAAGCATAATTTTCTATGAAATAAAATTTACTGAAAAGATTGAAATACTTTATTACATTTGAATAATTAAATTCAATTGACCTTTCTGTTAGGATGAAGAAAATTTTATATAGCTGTATTATATAAATAAGCCAGCTTTTCTTTATTTTAATCAATAAATAGAAATACAGGTAGAGTTAATAAAAAAACTAAAACTAATAGCATTATAAAATAGCAAAAATAGCATTATAATAAAATGCTACAACTATGGGCAAGTTCCCGTATACAATTATATAATTATTAAATGTTCATTTAAAATATTTGACTATTGAGAAATTTCAATGTTGTTGATTTAACCAACAGAGTTAGGGGTTTTTTTTTTTTAAAGGGATTTAGCTTTTAAGTTTACATAATATTAAGTAACAAACTCATATATTACATGTGCCTTATGGCTACTATATTAGATGGAACATAATAAAATATCTTTATTTATAAGTTTATGTCTCAAAATATTTTCTATTCAATTAATATCTATGGAGTGCCTGTTATAACTGTGTTAAGTATCAAGGTGTTACAGTGTAGACGCAAAGCTCCAAGGCCGATCCTTGAGGTCTTCATTATCAATATATATAAACCAATGTTAAATAATTCTAAAAATCTGGTAATATTTCTCATTGCACCTAGAACATTAGACAAATTGGGAAGAGGCAAGGCTACTAGAAGCAGACAATATTAAGTATAATAAACAACTCATTCATAGTGTGGAATTAAAACTTCAACTAAACTAACAAAAGAAATAAAACCCAGAAAGGGCCAGTTGTTTGGGGTCATTGAGTGTTAGAGTAATTAATTGTATTTTCTCAAGACCTTGAGGTTCGTTTGACATAATAAGACATAGTATAGTAGTAATGCTGAATGTGATTGTCAAGGAAATAAGAAAGACTTTGAATATGCTCTATTAAGAAACAAAGAATTTAAAACTTTCATTATATGTGCATTACAAGAAGCTACTAAAGCACAATTTTTTTTGACCACATTAATGACAGTGATGATAAAATTGCATTTCATTTATACTATACTGCAGCATCAGTTAAGACTGATTACATCCCAAGTTTCAGAAGCTTTATTCATTGCAGCTTTAATAGGAAAAGAAATTCCGTGGGCTTTTAGGACTGAAAAGTACAGTGGGAATGAAAGCTAATGTACACAATATTCAGTTACATACCAAGAAACCCAATAACATAAAGGAAATGGAGTAGGCATAAAACTGTTGCCGAATATTTGAAGATTTTTCATATAGAAAGGGAATAAAAAATGGAAACATATTACTTTAGCAGCTTCACGGGTTATTTCTCTAGGGGAAAAAACTAAATTCATTTTGGAAACCTCTTGAAAGAACATATAACTTAAGAGATACAGGGTGAGGGAAGTGCTATGGTCTGAATGTGTGTTGGTACCCCCAGAATTCATGCTAATTCCTAACCCCTGAGGTAATGATATGAGGAGGTCAAAATTTGGGGAGGTAATTAGGTCACAAGGACAGAACCCTTATGAATGGAACAAGTGCCCTTGAAAAAGAAACTCCAGAGAACTTATTTGCCCCTCTCACCATGTGAGGAGACAGCCAGAGGGTCAGAAGCACAAGGAGGAGGTTTTTTCCAAACATTAAGTCTACTGGCAAGTGCAGCTTTCTTAGGTTCCAGAATGATCAAGTAAAATTTTGTTGTTCAAAAGCCACCTGGTCTATGGTATTTTGTTACAGCAGCCCAAATAGATTAAGACAGAAAATTGATGCTGAGAAGTCAGGTTGCTGCTATAAATGACTACCTTAAAATGTGGAAGCAGTTTTGGAACTGCATAATAGGGAGAGGCTAACAAAAAGCCAATGTTGCCATGCACATACTTTAAGAGATGATTCTGGTGAAAGCTCACAAACAAAAGAGAACTGTATAGAAAGTCTCAGTCTTCTTAAGGAAGTGGTTGTGAGATAGAAGTTTAGAAATAAAGAAGGGGAAAAAACCCTAATTTTTAAAGGAGAAATGTCCCTGTTGCAATGTGGAATGGGTGGCTTGTGGACAACTCCTGAGCTGTGAGCTAAACAAAGGAGGCTGAGGGACGGAAAGAGACCATTAACTCTCTAAAGCTAGGGGCTCACGTATGAAGCCAGAATTAGGCAGTCAGGGTAGGTAAATCAGTCAGGTGGGGGGTCAAGGAGGCCAATTTTGAGTGAGTCTGGGAAGTTGGAGATTGCTCCCTGAGGGATCTTATCAAGAACCTGCCCCTGCTCCAACCTGTTGCCAAGGTAACCTGTCCCAGAAATTTCCCCTCCCTACAGGGAGCTCTAAGAACATTAATGTGTCCTTGTCTACTCCACCCTGCCCTCTCCCCTTCAGCCCACCTGTTTTGCTATCCCACCCAGCAGTTCCTGGGCCTAGTCACCTAGGCAGGAAGAAGCCTAGGATATACAAAAGGAAGCCTGGGATATACAACAAAAAGGGCAGAACACTCTTCTTGGGATACCATGTTACCAGCTATGGCCCCTTCTCCCTCCCAGGAGAAGTCTATGTTACCCCTTTTTAAATAAACCCTGCTTCATATGCATGCTTTTCTAATGTTCCAACTTCATCATGCAGGGAAGCAGGACTTGTCACTGATAATCGGCGGTATTAGCCTGATCAACTTGACCACAGAGATTTTGATGTGAACTAAAACCTACGTGCCACACCAGGACCACTATCAGTATTTCCCAATCCCGAAAGAAGTCCAGTCCCTTTGGATCAAACACAGTTCACCTAATTATTTACCTTAATAAAATCTCAGACTTCAAGTGCTGTCACTACACTAGATAGCACATGTTCTATCTGAGAATGCTTACTTTCACATTTTGCTTCCTAATAAAGCTCTTCTTCTTGTCTTTGCTAAAACGTGACACATCCCTAAATTCTTTTCTGTAATGTGTCAGGAGCCTGGAAGATCGGAGTAAAGGTCTTTTCTGCCTCTGAGAGACTTCCTCAAACTCCCATGTGGTGAGTTATAGGCATCTACAGTGATGGTAGAAAAATAGAAATAAGGACGGTAAGGACCAGTCTGTCGAGGTCTCACATGGAAATGAGGAACATATTATGGGACATATTGTTGGCTATCATTTTTATCAAGTGGGCAAGAACACAACTGAATTATGTTTTATGCTGGTACTTTGTGGACAGTGGAAGAGACTTTTACTAACTGTAGTTCCAGGAATCTGGGGGTTGTATTGTGTTTCTCAGATGTTGCGTCCTCACGTGAAAAGATTTCATAGTAAAATTATAGCAAAGCTTATTAGAGGAGAAAGTAAAAGATGCCCTCAAGGAAGAGGATAGGTTCTCTCAAAAAAGAGAATGCCCGCATGCATGCTCCCTTTGTTCCCTAGTTGGGGGTCTTAGGGAAGTTTCTAGACAGTCCCACCAGATATCACCTCTTAACTCTTAATTGACAGTAGTTCTGCATCAGATTTCTAAGTCTCTATTGTGCATAGTCTTAGCCACAGGTACCCTAGCAAAACCCACTGAGAGGATAATTTTGCTATTGTAATAAGATTAAAATAATGTTAAAGATCTAAAGGTAACTCTTGGTCACCTTGGCCAGTGTGAAATGGTTCTGATTGGAACTTGTATTTCAGATTTTAGGATCAATGGTCTTTGCTTTTAGTGATACTGTTTTTCTGAATCTTAGAATCTTTGGTCTGTATAAAGGTCACAAAAGTCCCCTCTTTAGGGTAATTTGTGTTCTTTTCTACAGGGAGGAGTCTTAGATTTCTCTGACCAGAGAATAATCCTGGGGATGACAGGGTATTTATAAAGAAATGTAAAATCCCACTGACTTAAACCAGAGAAGGACCAGATTGGCCTCAGGTAAACAGCTTTTTAAAAAGCATGTGGGGGGCCAGCGAGTAAGCCCAGTCTATGGAATTACCCCCTGAACTTCATGTTCCTGCTTCCTATCAAAATGAAATTGGAGTTTGTTTTTTTTTATTGGTTGTTCACAACATTACAAAGCTCTTGACATATCATATTTCATACATTAGATTGAAGTGGGTTATGAACTCCCAATTTTACCCCAAATGCAGATTGCAGAATCACGTCGGTTACACATCCACAATTTTACATAATGCCCAATTAGTAATTGTTGTATTGTGCTACCTTTCCTATCCCCTACTATCCCCCCTCCCGAAATTGGAGTTTTAACTGAGGACATTTCTAGCAAACTGTTGAAGTTGTGGTTCAGTTTCTCTTGACTGCTTACTGTAAAATGCTAGAAGATAAAATAATTCCAGAATTGTCAGTCAAAAAGGAAGTGGACTAAAAGTTTGGAAAACATTTGATGCATCCATATTGGAAAAAAAAATAAACTGAGAGACAACACAGAAGGTGTTGCCACATTTGACCAGGAGATTGGGCGGCCCCTGCCCAGCACTGCTGCCCAATGCTACTTCAGATCTCAGGCTCCACTCCCCACACTTGGTTGTTGGGATCCTTGGCCATCCCAGGAGTGGCTCTAGCAGGTGCCACACTAAGATAGGAGAGAAAGGGTACTAGGTAAGTGCTGGAGAGCATGATGTGTAAGGGGGCTATAATGCAAAACAAAATTGCAAGTTATCCTCCTCTCTGAATAACAATGAAATAGGAGGACCAGGAGAGGAAGAGACAGGAGAGGTCACACAGCATGGTGAGAAGCTTGGGAGGCCAAGGCTGATGGTGACCAGAGGGATCCTCATCAGTGCCATGACGGATGATTTAGGAGCAGCAGTACCTAGGATTCCCTTTTTACTTATTTGGGTTGCTCAAAAATGACCAAAATACAAGGCATCCCTCAATCTATCAAAACTTTCCATCAAAACTTCAGGAAAATGTGTGATTTTTGTTAATAATTGGGGTATTTTTCTTGATTTCAGGTTGTTTGGTTAATTGGTCATAAGAAACGGGATTGCAGATTGATCACAGTGAAGAGAGTTCTGAGTCTGACTGGGTAAGGAATAAGGAGGCGCAAACAGGCATGGGAGGGGAAATGTCAATGAGGGGACAGCCCAAGAAGGCTTACACAGTTCAAGATAATAGACTCAATACAGAAATGTCCCCCTTCTCCCAACTACCATTACTCTAGGGTCTCAGAAGAAGTCAAAATATAAAAGCAAAGTCATGTAGAAATGGCAAAATAGGAGTGCCATGATCTGGGCTGTGCTACATTCCTCAGGGACAGATGAGAACAGATTGTTGGCAAAACATCAGGCCAGAAAAACCCTCAGTACCATTAGGAAAACCAAAAGGCACCCCAAATCAGAGAGAGTACCCAGAACCTCTCCACTGAATCCTAAGTCAAACCCTAAGTCAAAAGCAGCAGAGGCTGGTGACAGACAAGGGCTGGGACCGTGTGGCAAGAAATGTTTGTAAGGGTAACTAAGCTAACCATGCAGTCACTGACACAGCAGCTGCCTCCAAACTTTACCCTCCATTGTGTCTCCAAAGTGTGAACTTTCAACGGGAAGACTGCATGGGTGATGGAGGAAGAGGAAGAAGAAAGGACATCAAGCTCTGGATGAGCTTATGCCTGACAGGAAGAGGGGACCTTGATAGTCAGAAGGAGAGTCACCCACATCACAGGCTAAAGGCAAGTTCTTCACCTCTAGCACGAGCACCGAAGCCAGGAGTCCTGTACTTAGGGCTCTAATTATTTGTACAAATATGTTTTTTGGAGATACAACCACAGAATCTGAGTCATAACTTTTTAATGGCAATTATTAAATTATATTGTAATTATTTACTTACATATGCAACAGATCCTCCCACCATCTATTCAGGATGAGATGTCATTTTTCTGACTTCCTGTGAAATATGGTGCTTGCTCTGACAGTCTGCTTGGGATTCCATGACAAAATTAAAGCCATGTGCTTGTATGAACTTTCCTCACAATGTGTGCCTGGAGAAGGCACTTCCTAGTGTCTCATTCATTAAGGACATTAACTTTACTGGATCAGGCCTGGCCCCTTACTTATGACCTTGTTTAACTTTAATGACTTCCTGTCTTAATCTATTTCTGTTGCTATACCGGAACACCTGAGAATGGGTAACTTAATTTTTTTTTTTTAAAAAGAGATTCATTTGGCTCATGGTTTGGGAGGTTAGGAAGTCCAAAATCCATGCTGCCAGCATCTGACAGGATCTTCATGCTGCATCATCTCAGAAAGGCAAGAGGGCAGAAAGGAGTAGACCAAGTGAGCATAAGAAGTCAGAACCCTTGTCTATCATATATCACTTCTTATCCTCTCATGATACTGACCCACGCCATAATAATGTCATTAATTCTTTCAGGAGGGTCTTGAATTTTTTTGTTGTTGGTGGTGGTGGTTTGTTTTATTTTGTTTTGTTTTGTTTTGTGCTGGGGATTGAACCCAAGGCCTTGTGCATGCAAGGCAAGCACTCTATCAACTGATATAGCCCTAGCCTCTGAGGGTCTTGGCCTTTAATAAGCCTTTTCTTACTCTCCATCTTCCCGTGTGTTGCATTGGGTATTAAGTTTCTAATGCAAGAACTCTGGGGAACACACTCAAACCATCTTCAAACACATTCAAATCACTTCCATCTTCAAATAGAGCCACACTAGGGGTCAGTCCATCAACATATGAATTCTGGAGGAAATTCAAATTCTCAGTTGACAGCATTCTACTCCTGGATCCCAAATTCCTTCTCACATGCAAAAATAAATTGACCCAGTCTCAAGAGCTCCAAATGTTAACTTGGCCTAACATCCACTCTAAAATCAAAAGTCCCAGTTTCCCCACATATCATCTATGTCAGATACAATTGAACCTCAGGGAAGGATTTATCCTGAAGCAATAATCTCTTCCAGCTGTAAATCTGTGAAACTAGACAAGATATGTGCTTCAAAATACAAATGTCGGTATGGGCATAGGATGCACATTCCCATTCCAAAAGGAAGAAATGGCAAAGAAGAAAAGGTGACAGGTCCCAAGTAAATCCAAACCCTAGCAGGTCAAATTTCATTAGACCTTAAGCATTGAGAAGAATCCCCCTTAAGTTTGCTGTTCTGCCTTCCATGCCTGCTGGGGTAGCAGTGTCACCTCCAGAGTACTGTGGGGTGGTCCCGCTGCCTCAGGCTGCAGTCAAGGGCCTGGGTGGGAGAGGTGGCCCAGATGACTTCTGAATCCTCTCAGGGATCATTCTTTCCATAGTTGAAGGTGCATATTTGCAGCTGAATAGTTCTGTTGAGTTTCATAAATCCCACAGCCTTTCCTTATTCAGTCCTATTCTCATCTCCTTCAGTACAAACTATTGTTTCTGTTGGTGTCATCCCATTATCTAGTGATGGCTCTATATACCCTTGGCCTTCTCCTCACAACATCCTTTCTCATTTTTTTGCAATAAGAGGGAGATGACAATTTTCCAAATCTTTAAGTTCTGGGTTTTTTTTGTTTGTTTGTTTTTTACTTGATAATTCCTTCTTCAGTATATCTCTCTTATCTTGAGTTGCTTAGAAATCTCCTTGGCTAAATATCCAATAACATTGCTAGCAAATTCTAACTTCTATACAACACTAGAACACAATTTAGCCAATTACCTTGTTACTTAACTATAAGGGTTTTTTTCTCTCCAGTTTCAAATAACCTGCTCCTTGTTTCCACCTGAGATCTCCCCAGGACAACCATTAATGTTCATATTTCTACCAATATTCTCTTTATCGTTATTTAGTGTGTTTTCTGTGATAATGGGGCTTCCTATCCAGATCTCCTCTTTTCTCTTGGAGCCTTGTCAGCATCTCCTACCAACAGTTTCCTCCCAGCAATGTGCAATTTTTCCAGCATCTACCTCACAACTCCTCTAGCTGTACCCCATTCTAAAGCAACACCCACAATTTTCAAATTGCCATTACACTGTATTACACTTTTTAGTACCAAAATCTATATTAGTTTGCTGACATAATAAAATGTCAGAGGCTGGTGATTTAAATAAGAAACATTTATTTTCTCACAGTTCTGAAACAGGAAGGCCAAGATCAGAGTGGGTCCCCGCAGGATTGGTTTCATAGAAGGGCCTCTTCCTTGCTTCCTTGCTGACAGTCACCTCCTCTCTGTGCACATGGCTTTTCCATGGTGTATGTGCAGGGAGGAGGAGAAAGAGACAGACTAACAGACCAACAGCAAACTCTCTGGAGTCTCTCCTCTTAGGCCACTAATATTATCAGCTCAGAGCCCCAACCATAGGCCTCAATTAACCTTAATCACTTTCTTAAAAGGTTTCGTCTCCAAATCCAGCCACATTCCAGGTTAGGACTTCAATATATGAATTTGGAGGGAAGACAAACATTTAGTCTATAAGATTCACACATAAAAAGGTGAGTCAAAGATGTTTAATATTAATAAGTGAATAAGTGTATTCACAAGTTTTAGGATATCAAGGAAATATCTATTTATCATCTATTTATCCATCTATCTATCACCTGTCTACCTACGTACCTATATTTTGCCTTTTCCTTAATGTTCTTCAAAATGCTTTCATTTAGTGTCATTTTTTTAACAACACACACCACAAAGTACTTTATTTGTCAACAAGATGTATTTCTGAGAAAGAATGTTTATACTTACGTTTCTGTTGGAATTGTAAATGGAGTCATTCTGTAATTCAAAAATGGACTTGAAATCTCAAGAAACTGTTCAGGCTTCTTTATTACTGGTTCTAAAAAGTAGCAGTTAGGAATTGTGATATACATTTTAAAAAGTCTTTTAGAATTGTATGCAGATCTTAACATTAAATGCAGTTCTGATTAATTATGCAACATATTTTTATGTTTATGCAACATATTTCAATACAGTTAAATTGAAATTTACAAAGATACTTAAGAGTTTTTTACTGAAACAGTTTATGATCTTGCCAATATTAATTTTTTTCTGTACCACATTTGCTTCCTAGAGTATGATATGAAACAATTAAGTCTCGAGGGGGAAAGATGGTAATATCTTAAAGAAATATTACTTGGCATTTGCTGCTATTTCAAGTACAAGAATGATTTTTCTATAAAAGAAAGTTTTTTACTAAAAAAAAATGTGTTCCCTTTGTTAGCCTCTACAACACAGTAAGACTGGAAGAGGAAATGGGAGAACTTAGTGGAAGAACAGAAAATGTAATAAACTAAAGGTCAGAGTACAAACAAAAGCACCAGGTAAGAGAGGATCTGCGGAGACTCCTAACTCTGAAGCTGATCTAGAAGTGGGAACACAGCTTGTGCCTTCCCATGGTGAGCACTGAAATTGGACATGAGGAAGAGAAGTGAGGCTATAACACTGTACAGACAAATTTTCCCTGATTATTCCATTGTCATCCTCCAAAATGATCTCTCTCCCTATTTTTTTTGGTTACTTTTTAATTTAATTATTGAGACTAATAGAGAGAATAAAGACAATTATATGACATCCCTAGGGTAAGGACACTGCCGGTATAGAATTTTACCAATCACGAGATTACCATCCCCAATTTACAGAGATTATGACAGAATTACACAACAGTCAGTTGCAAAATCAGAGGACACCTGTATGTTCAGTGTTCTTCCTTTCATTCTGTTGTTCCTTAATGCTCTGAATGAACAACTGTTTTTAGTGACTCATTGCATTTAACTAAAACATAGCATTTTAGGAGGCAGGCAGGCAGGAAGAGATGAGGGAGGGAAAAAAGGAGTTCTTGGAACTCAAAGCAGCACACGCACTTTGTTGGTACCAACAAGTCACTGCTGAACTCAAAATAATATGTGGCAATGTCTGAAAGAATTTAGCAGAAAGGGGCGAGGTGGCTGAGCCTGAATAAAAAATAAATCCAACATTTCTCTTTTTTCTTTTTTTCTTTTTGTTCCTTTCTGGCAAGGATAACCCGTGTTGTGCTAGAGAAATCTTTGCTACCAGCTGTACTGGTGGTGTCAATGTAGGCGGAGAGCAAATGTGAGGAAAATTACATGGTTACCAGTTGTAATTTATATTTTTAAAATGTATAAATTATGGTGGGATATAAGAGGCGAGGAACAGGTAAATATTTCAATCTATGTGATTAGGGTAGTTTTAGGCTCCTGAGTACCACTGAGTCTTACAATTTCCTCTGTGACTGGGACACAGTTCTCTTGTCACTTGCAATGAACTATTACCCACCTTTGAAGTGACAGCAGGAGTTAAAGCAATGCAAAGACAGTCCCACCACTCAAAAGGATACAAGGATGAATCCTGGGATCGACCGCTGAAGCATATCTAAAGCTCAGCAGCGATGCCTTTGGTTAAGTGGCAAGTGTACGTTCACTATGGCTCTGCCTTCACTCTTTCACTGTATTTCAGATGACCTTTGAATGAAACTCCTGCTATAGCTTCAAGGTTGAATGCCCTCCAAAGGCCCAGTGTTAAATAAAGGCATGGTCCCCAGAGAGGCACTATTGGAAGGTGGTGGAACCTTTAGAGGTAGGGCCTTGTGAGAGGTCTTGGGCCATTGGGGATGTGCCCTTGAAAGAGACTGAGGGCTCACAGTCTTTTTTTTTTTCTTCTTCTTCATTGCTTCCTGGCTCATGAGATGAACCGTCTGCCTTTCATGTGTTCTGTGTATGATGGCTCCTTAGAGTACCAAACCAATTTTAGAATGGAATCTTCAAAGCATTAGCCCAAATAAACCTTTCCTCCTGATAAGTTAATTGCCTCAGCTATTTAATTGTAGTAACAGAAAGTCGATCATTTATACAATCTCTGATACAATAACTTCCAGAAAATGATGTTACTGAATTAACAGAATTATAAAATAATGAAATATCAGACAAAACAAATGGAAAACATGCAAAATCAAGGAGATGTACATTAAAATAATAACAATATCTATTTTTTAACAGGATAATTTAAGCTTCTGGGAATGAGAAAAAAAATATATGTATATATATTCACACACACATACACACACGCACACACACACTACACACATACAACCCATAGCATTCCAGTTTTCTTCATCCTGTATTTAAAAGTATACATGCTAAATCAGCTATGGGAAGAATATGTATGTTGAATAAACATACACAAATATGAATTATTGGTTTATGTCTCAATTGTTTGATGATTAGTGTTTCTTTTTAAAAATCCATCCCCTCATTTCGTGTTTTTGCTTTAAAATTGATTTTGCACTTATGGTCTCATTCATTCCTTTTCTTGCTCTCTTGGTCCTGCTTTTATTTAAATATTATGTGCATGGGAAAAAAAAGAGTAAGAACGAAGACTTGTAGAGAAAAAAAAATGTGAAGGTTTTAAGACATGGACTGTGAGGAATTTAAAAATGAATTGTGAGAATATAATAACAGAATGGGAACACACGCCTCCCTCTCCTTAGCCCATGAGAACCTATTGATTTCTGAGGACAACCATCATTCACTGTGTCCATATGAAGGTACTAACTTGGGGGTCACTTCATAGTAGAAGTTCTATTTTTATAGGAGTTCTAATTATAAATCCTATAACTCAAAGATTATGTTCTGCATGATATTCCATGGTGATTTTCCCCTTGGAAATTTATTCCAGAGGCTTGATATACTCTATTAAGTTTCCATATTATTTACTACAATCTACTTTCCTATCATGCTAAGAATGACTCAAAGAGAGAAGTGATTGGCTGGTCAATTTAGAAATGAACAAAAAATGCTTGGTTTCTGAGATGTAGAGATTTAATTTTTTTTAAGAACATAGAATTTAGATATAAAATTCAAGTAGGTTTTAGGTGTAGTGATGGAGCTGGACCTCAACATTCATCTTTCATCACAAAAGAAATTATTAAACTTTTATGAAGAGAACTGGTAACTGGAAACATTTCAAGATAACACGATACTACCTTGAGGTTCATCTGTTATGACCATCTCTTTTTTGGGGCGGATGAGCTTCCAGCGGGGTAAGGGAGGTGGTTTTGGTGGGGCTGTAAGGGGACATGACCTGCTTCGCGTCACCAGCACAGGATGGCTACAGATGTGGGAGAGTCCATATTCTCTAAGTTTCTCAGCAGAATTTGCCTAGGAAATGGAGAGAAGACAAAAAAGGATTCTTTCAATCACCTCCAGCTTTAAGATCATACTTTTGTCAATATAAAAATGCTATTGCCATGATATTTGACCATCCATTTTTGTACTTCCTTTATTATAAGCACTGTCACCATTTATATTTCTTTCCATCTTTTAATTTTGATGGAGGAGAGGCTAATGTTCTTATTTGAAAAAAAAAAATGAGAGACTAGAACTAGAATCAGTTCTAAAAGCTTAAGATCCTCATGAGACAGCAACAATCTTAGCACTCTAGTCATTGTCCAAAATTTTCACCGTGATTTTTATAGGTCCAAGTTTTAATCCTAGTGTTTATTACTGGGAATTGTTACCTAATATTAAAAACAATTCACTGTCCTAAATGTGCTCAGGTCAACTGGGTGGCAGGCGGTTGCCTTTTCTAAGACTGTTCCCTCTCTCTCGAACAGAGGGCTCCCTCGTGGGAGATCCCCCTGGTTAGTCATGACAGTGTGGCATTCATGCAAGTGCAGGGGACACAGGCTGCCCTGCCAAATCTAGGAGTGTTTCCATGTTCAAATGCTCAGGTCTCCTGAAGCCACTCTACTTGGAATAATTCGGAATAATATTTACATAGACTTGGGTTACTGACTTCTGCCTAATATATGCCATCAGAAATTAAAAAGTGTGTGAAATTTGAAGTTATAAATACACACACACACACACACACACACACACACACATACACACACACTATGTAAAGCACTAGTCTAAATAACACATGTATACCATAACCAAATTCTGACTTCCACAGCTTGCTTTAACACTTAAAATAAAATGCAATATTAATTACATTAAAGTTGGTTTTGCCAATAACTCTTCCTTCCTTCTAATGTTGCATCATTAATTTTGATGGAATAACTGCAATTGAGACTCTAAATTTACAAAAGATTCACTTAGAAGGACCTGCAGTCTACCTATCAGCCTCTTCCAAATTAGTGCTTCAGCTGGAATCTGCCTTGCTCTCAGGACTCAGGTCAATCTGTACTTCACCAAGACACAAAACAGATGGGGGCACCCATGAGCTAGAACTGGAGGAATCATCCTAAGAAGGAGCTAATCAGTGAGTCCAGTAAAGCCATGTAAAAGTATCATTCAAAGTAAAGATAAAAGTGACTTAATGGTCTTTAGAGTGGCCTAATTAAGAAGTAGAGAAAAATTCTTCTTTTCCTTTTTTTTAAATTAGATTTTAGCAGTTTGCTGAAAAATATTCCAAAATTTCTGTAATTATGTCTTAAAGTGGCTTTAAAAAAACTTTCCTAGAAACTTCTCCTGGAGCTTGAACTTTGTCAGGTTTTAGAAGTTTCCATGGATCAAGTCAATACTTGAAAGTAATCCTTTCAATGAAATCTTTTTTTTTTTAAATTTTGTTTGTTATAGTTGTAGATGGACAGCATGCCTTTATTTGTTTAGTTTGTTACATGGTGCTAAGGGTCTAACCCAGTGCCTCACACATTCTAGGCAAGCGTTCTGCCACTGAGCTACAGTCCCAGCCCCTTTCAATGAAATCTTATGAAAGAATTTGAGGTCATTCAATAAAAACCTGCCTCATTTAGTATTTAAAAAGGTGTGGTCCTATAAAAATCACACTTCTGGGGGCACGTGCTTGTAATCCCAGCTGCCCAAGAGACTGAGGCAGGAGGATCACCAGTTCAAAGCCAACCTCAGCAAAGGTAAGATGCTAAGCAATTCAGTGAGACCCTGTCTCTAAATAAAATACAAAATAGGACTGGGGATGTGGCTCAGTGGTTGAGTGCTCCTGAGTTCAATCCCCAGTGACCCCCCAAAAAAGTCACATATCAACAGTATCAAAAATAGAGGTCAGACTCAAGAAGTATTTATACATTCAATAAATTGAACATTTTTGCAAGTGATATTTTTGGCCTACCTATGTTAATTTCTCATTATTGCAACAAGCCTTTGCATTTTTAAAGTCTTTCTTTATTGAACCTCAGAGTGTTTGAAAATAAAATGACTTTAAATATTTTGAAAATGTAAAGTACCAGTCCGAAGAACAAAGTATGGTGTCTGTACCTACTTATTGTTTGAGTCATCTGTCCAAGTACCAACTTGACTTTAGCATGAGAAATTTAAAAAAGGCAATTTCTAATTTTTCATTTTATTTTCAACGAACTACACAATGATTCTGATTTATGTAAAACAATGTTATTAATAAGAGTTCAATGATAAGAAATTTCATCGAAGAATTCAAAGTTCCTTGGATTAGGATTAGAGGCAGACAGGGATTTAGAATAGTGCTTGAAATGCCCGGTAGGTGCCCAATAAGTTTTTATTGAATAATTCAGATATTTCCTTTCCTAAACTCCTTCTACTCTTTTACCCCATTTCATTTCAAACTTTCTGAAGGAAGGAGCAGGAGCTTTGGCACACAGAGGAATCTTTCTTAAAACTCCTAAGTCATCCATCTAAATAAAACTAAAATCATTTAGAATACCCAAGTGGGGAGGATGTTGAATCGTGTAGGGTAATTCCTGGCATCCTGGTCCTTTTCAAGTTTTATTATAGTTTCTCTTGTCATCTTCTTCATTTATTTAAATAAATGCAAGTAATTAACTTTGTTTTCCTTGATCTCATTGTCTTTGGGATTACAATGTTTAGCAGCGTTCTCCATTTAATAAAATTTTATTAGGAAAGAGATTGTTTCCTAAAGGCTTATTATTAAAACAACATATCTTTATTTTAATCTGATATTTATAAGGAAACTAGAACAGCCTCATAGATAGAGCTAACCTAAAAGACTCAGCAGGCAAGCTAGGAGAAGCATGACCCTCTTATGACCATCAGAGCCTTGGGGGCAGGCTAATTACTTTTGCCTTTGCTGTGTTAATTGCAGATCCCCTGACAACTTATACTATTTCAACATCCAAGGTGTGGATTTATAAAGGTCTTTAAGACCATACTTTCCACCCACAACTGTGGCTGCCTTTCCCATGTCTCACTTTACAAGCTATTTGATTTCCAGTAGTTTCCTGAACCCAGTGCGGCCTCTTTCACTCCAGCCTTTGCAATGTAAGATTCTCTCTGCTGCTAACACACTTTTTCTTGTTTACCTGCATAACTTCTCAAGGTCTTAGCTTAAACTGTTAGTTTTTCTTGGGAGTTCTCTAGTTATCCATTGGAAAAACTGACATTTGTGCTTTATCTTCTCCACTGATTTTTTTTTCATTCATTTATTCAATTATTCATTTGGTCACAACTCCAAACACACATGGTGCAGCTACATCTACCATGATGCAGGCACCTCATGAGCTCGGTGTTATGACAGGTTTCTAACTGTATTAGCAAAATTTACTTAATTGTCTGATTGCCTCATCAGATTCTTAAACTTTGTGAGGAGAGACTTGGTCAATCTTACTTACTTTGGGTCTTTAGGACATAGCATATTGTTAGCATATAATAGATAATTAATAAACTGAATTAACCAGCAAATGCACAGATGTGCTTATAGGTTTTTTTTTTTTTGTCTTTTAAATTCAAAATTAACTTTGTGTTTAATCTCAGATTTTCAGTAGTACCACCATAAGTTCAATTAGATTATTTTGCATACTGTTGTTTGTTAAGTAAAGCATTCATCCTAGGCCTAAAAGAGTCTGAGTACCTCTCAAGACCCGAGGCCACAGCACTGTACAAAACATGCTAGTGTTCTTTAATAGTGCAGATAGTCTTTAACTAGAATATCTGAGCCACACCGCATCAGTGGCAGGAAAAGAGGTTAAGAAAAGAATCAGGGATGAGGTGGCCAGCCCTAATCTCAACAAGAGGCTTGATTTGAGAAAGAAGTTGGAAGCACACTTGGAATATTGTGCTACTTATTTTAAGAACCAGAACAAATTTCTGATTCTGCTATTGAACTATAGCTAATCACAGCTTCACTTTAAAAATCAGAGAAACTGCTACTATCCCTCTACTCAAGATGGCATGCTGTGTCTGATCATTTTTTTGTTGTTGTTATCACTGCTCCATGGTATATTTTTTGTAGTTAGGAATGGCTCTATCTAAAAAATAGAATGAGGATGAAGGAGAAGAAAGAACAAGAAGAAGAAGGAGGAGGAAAAGGAAAAGGAGAAGAAGATAAAAATGATAACATTATGCTCCCAAGCTAATCTAAAAGACAAATACAATGCATATAGTAAAGTACTATAATCAGTATACAATAGGACTATTTACATTTCAAGATAATTTTTACTAAAGTTTTAAAGCTCAGCTCTTTCGAACTAACCAAAGGAACATTCATATGCACTTATGTCACTGTAACTCCTAGTCTTATACTTTAAGGTAGTGACTTTAGAATGTAGGGAATCCTAGCAATTAAGTATTAGATGTCTAAAGTTCCAAAACAGTATTGGGACCCAATACACTCTAAATGCAATTTAGCATTTTTCGAAATATATTGTATAGAAATTTGATACACTTTACTATTACCAGGGAAATGGGAAAAATTTCCCTAACAACAAAAGGTAGCTTAAAAATTATACAGCAGCATAATATTATGCATCTGCTAAAAATTATAATGACTAAAATGTAATGCCATGAGAAAAATGCTAGTAATGTAATTGTTAAATGAAAAGCTGGTTTCCACTCTATAAAAAAAAAGCATACGAGTACACAGAGAATACATACATAGAAGAAAATTAAAGGATATGTGCCAAAATGTCAGCAGTGCCTGTGCTTAGGCATGTATACCATGAATATTTTGTTACTTTTGACCAAATTTTCTAAATTTTCTACAATTTGTTAAATTTGAAAGAAAACAAGCAAGTAGCATTTACATCATATTATTTTAGGATACAAGGAAGTTCATAAAGTGGCTGTCCAGCCAGAGTGTGCATTAATTTAAATTATCTTAAGTTAGGAAAATATGTGTGGTCTATGTATGGGAAGTTCATTAATCAGTATTCAGGAATGGTGTGTATCATTTTCACTGACATTTATAAATTCTACGTTTTCTTCTGTGTATAATAACAAATATTTAAAACTAAAGTGTGACTATATTTTTTTTCTCTTTTTAAAAAATCAGAATTGTAATCATCTAAGATAATTTTGGATGTGGCAGGTCCCTGTAAGTCAAAGAACCCCTCCACCCCACACCACCTACACACACCTTAAATAATAATGTATTTCTTGGTTTTGAATGCTTACCATCTTCTCTAATGAAAAAATCTTGTTTTCAAACAAATAGAGAGGTGTAAAGGTAGCATAAACAGCCATATGAGGGGACTGAATTCCTGAAGAACCTGTAAAACAAACATTGTCACAAGAAAATTCTAATAAAAATGGGTCTAAGCAGTCACGTTTTCACTGTGCCTCATGTGACCTCACATGGCAAAGGGAAGGGGGGGAGGAGAAGAAGGGGGAGAGGAAGGGGGGGAGGAGAGGAAGGGGGAGAGGAAGGGAGGGAGATCTGCTGTCTTCCTCTTTTTATTAGACCAGTCCCCTCTGAATTAAGGTACCACCCTTGTGACCTCACTGAACCCTAACTACTTCTCTAAAGAAATTATCTTCAAATAGACTCACATTGGGGGTTAGGGATTCAACACTTGAATATGGGGGATACACATTTCCTTCTGTAACCTTCTGATCCCAGCTCTTTAAATGTATGCCCTTCTTACACGCAAATGACATTTATCCCATCCTCAAAGCACCAAAAAATCTTAGCTGATTTCTACCTCAATTTCTACCTCAAACAAGTCCAAAGTCTTGTATAAATAGCATATGGTTAAGACTTGAGGTTTGAGTCGCTGCTCCATATCTATGAGCCTGTGACACAAGACAAGGTAGATGCTTCCAAACACAATGTTGAGGCAGGCAAAGGAAAGATGATTTCATTCCAAAAGGAAGAAACAGGAAAGGAGGAAAGAGGAAGAAGAGACGGGTTCCAAGTAAGTCTAAAACCTCACAAGGCAAGGTCCAGTAGATCTTAAAGCTTTAGAACAATCTTTGGCTGGATTCTCTGCCTTCTGGGCTCACTGTTACCAATAGCTCTAGGTGGTGGCCCCAACTACTCAGACCTGGGTGGAGGCCTTGCCTGGTGACTCTTTGCAATGGATCCACTCATGAGGATATTGGCAGGAGTGGCCACCTGCTCTTTGTAGGGGTAGCCTGACTTACTGAAACAGGAAAGGTGAGCCTACCGGCTGAGGCTGGGGTGGAAACAGTCTAGCTCCCTGAGCCTTCATGACAGCGGAAGCCCTGAGTGTCTTTGAATAACACATATTTATTTTCAAAGCCAGACAGCTCTATTGTTCTGTGCTGTAGACTTTAGAAGTCCAACAGCCTTCTTTTATTCCATATTGATTTCTCTATTCCCTTAGTTAAAATGGTCTTGACTCTGTGGGTACAAATTCATTTGTATTCCTGATCTTTGCTGAGATGTCTAGTCCATTGCTAATCTCCTTACAGAGTGATTGTTCACACATTCTTGGTATTGTTTCTACAACAAGATTTATCTCTCTCTCTCTCTCTCTGTTTTGCAATAGAGATTGAAGATTTCCCAAATCTTCAAGGTTTTTTTTTTTTTTGCTTCATAATCCTCATAATTTAACTCTCATCTCTCATATCTCACTATATGTAGTAAGGAGAAGCTAAGCTTCACCTTAAACATATTTTTGCTTAGAAATGACTTTATGTAAATATTTTTAAATATCATTGATTATACAGTGCCATACTCATTAAAATACCAATGATGATCTTCTCAAACTAGAGAAAATAGTCCTAAAATTCATTTGGAAGAATAAAAGACCCACAATAGCCATAGCAGTTCTAAGCCAATGTTTAGAGGCATCACAAGACCTAACTTGGTTACTACTACAGAGCCACAGTAACCAAAACTATATCGTATGAACATAAAAACAATTACATATAGCAATGGTACAAAATAGCAGGCATAAAGACAAACCCACACAGATATAGTCTTCTGATTCTTGACAAAGCTGCCAAAAATATACATTGGAGAAAAGACAGCCTTTTAACAAATGGTTCTGGGAAAACTGGTTTTCTGTATGTAGAAGAATGAAGCTAGAGTTGCACAAAGTCAACACAAAATGGATTGAAGGGCTAAAAATTAGACCAGAAACTATGAAATTCTCAGAAGAAAACATAGGGTCAACACTCCAACATTTAGGTGCAGGCAATGACTTTCTCAATAGTATTCTAAAGTTCAGACATAATGCCAAGTGTTAATAAATGGGTTAGCATCAAATTAAAAAGCTTCTAAACAGCAATGAAAACCATTAAGTTTGTGAAGAGAAAGACCTACAAAATGGGAGAAAATCGTTGCTAGATACTATTCTGATGAAGGATTATTATCCAGAATATATAAAGAACCTAAAAACTTAATATCAAAATGACCCCCAAATAACCCAATTGATAATGGGCAAATTAACTAAACTGACACTTTTCAAAAGAAGTAATTCAAATAGCCAACAAATATATTTTTAAAAATGCTCAATATGGTTAGCAATGACAGAAATGCAAATCAAAGCTGCACTTAGATTTCTTCTCTCTCTAGTTTAAATGGCAGCCTTCAAGAACAGAAGCAATATTAAATGCTGCAGAGGATGTGGAGAAAAAGGAACACTTTTACACTGTTGGCAGGATTGTAAATTAATAAAACTAACATGAAAAAGAAAAAAAAAAGTATGGGGTTTTCTTAAGGAGTAGGAATGGAGCTGTCATATGATGTAGTTAGACCATGCCTCAGTATTTATCCTAAAAATTTAAAAGTCAGCATAGTAGAGTGATATATGCATATTTATATTTATTGCAGCACAATTCACAATAGCCAAACTATGGAACCAGTGTAGGTTTCTGACAATGGATGAATAGATATAAAAAAATTAGTATACATATACAATGGAGTTTTATTTAGCCATGAAGAATGAAATTATGTCATTTGAAGAAAAATGAATGGAACTGAGGACATTATGATCAGTTATAAATAAGCCAAATTCAGAAAAGTCAAGGGTCATATTTTTGTCTCATACGTGGAATCTAAAGAGGAAAAGGGAAAAGAAAATTGGGGCGAGAATGGAGAAATCTCATGAAAACCAAAAGGAAATCAGTAGCACAGAGGAAAGGGACCAGGGACTAGGGGGAGGGAGGAGGGAATGGCAAGGGGAAATACTGGGGAATGGCATTAGCCAAATTAGATTGTGTACATGTACGAATATATAACAACTTATTACATATATGTCTCTATATACAACTATAATGCACCAATGAAAGATATTGGGGGGAAGGGCCCTCCAAGACAATCTTGGCTGTTTCTAGAAGGCACCTCAAAACTCTTCCAGCCACTACCTATCACAGTTACAAGGCCACCTCCATATTTGTAGGTGTTTGTTACAGCAGCACCCTACTTCATGGTACGAGTATCTGTATTAGTCAGGTGTATCCAGAGAAACAGAACCGATATGAAATATATAAAAGGAGATTTATTATAAGGAATTGGTTCACATGATCATGGGGGCTGACAAGTTCTAACTATAGTTCCTGTCTGAAGGTCAACAGACTCAAGTCCCAGGAATAGTCAGAGTTTCACTTTGAGTCCGAAGGCGATCAGGCAGCAGGAATTTTCTCTTATTGGGGGACAGCCAGACTTTTTCTCAGGCATTTAACTGATTGAGTGAGGTCCACTTGCACTAGATCAAGCAGCGTATGTTACCCAGCCTACTCTTTTAAATATTAATGGCTTACAATCAAATATCTGGGCATTATATGGTTCAGTGAAGTTGACACATAAAATCAACCATCAAATTAATTCTCTTCTAAATTCTGATTTTAAAATCTTTTAAGTTTAAAAGTTTTTTAGGGGCTGGGGTAGTGGCTCAGAGGTAGAGCAGCTTCCTGGTGTGTGTGAGGCACTGGGTTCCATCCTCAGCACCACATAAAGTAAAATAAAGATATTGTGTCCACTTATAACTAAAAAGTAAATATTAAAAAAATTTAGTTCAAATTACATTCCATATTTGCTTATTATACAATGGAAGTTTTTATGTCTTTCCTAAAGTTTCTTAAAGCTAAATATTTAATATTAAGAAATCAAATACTTTGCCATAAACCTATAATGTCATTCAAGCTCTAGATTCTATATGATATTCAAATAAAGTTTGACTATGATGCAAGTATTTTGAGAGAACATTTTCCATTTATTTTATAGTGTTGCATAATAAAATCTACAGAAACTTGGGAATTCTAAATTAGGCCATAGAACAATAATTACTAGAAATATGAGGTAAAGGACATGGTCTTAACATATAGCTATTAATAATGTTGATGACAGAAAGAATGTGCTTTAAATTCTATGACAATAATTTTTATGGGATTGCAATATTTAATGTAAAAATATTAAAAACATCAGCATTTATTCAGGGGTCAACTTCTAAATATTTGATAAGCATGTATCGTCGCACAGCCCATCAAATTGCAGCTGCTTATAAATACTGGTATCACAGTTTTGATGTTATCATCTTATCATTAACCTATGAATTCTGGGTATCCACATAATAAAAATAGGATATTTTGAGCTAAAATATTTACATCTTATAAAAGGGATTCAGGGTTCCAGAAACTCCCCCAAATAGGTAAAACATTGCACATTTGTGTGCATACTAAGTGCCTTAGTCTATTTTGTGCTGCTATAGCAGAATACCTCAAGGTATTCTGAGTAATTTATAAAGAACCAAAATTTATTTCCTCACAGTTAGTGGCTGAAAAGTCTAATATTGAGGAACTGGCATTTGGTGACAGTCTTTTTGCTGTAATATCCCATGGCAAAAGCCAAAGGGCAAAGAGAGGGTTAGACAGAAAAGAGGGCCAAACTCCCTCTATTAGAGTAAGCCCACTACTGTGATAACCAGTTCACTTGTGCAATAATGCCATTAATCCCTCTGCTCCACCCTCATGACCGAAATCACTTCTCATTAAGCCTCACCTCCCCAAAATTTTGCATAGTGACCAAGTTTTCAAATCATGATTGTTGTGAGGCACATTCAATCAATAGCACTAAGTATCTGGGAAAAGAGAGAAGGTTCACGATTTTCATAAGATTCTCAAAGAGTCTGTTAACAAAAAAGATAAGAGATATTTGAAAAGAGTCTCAGAGAATTCATATTCGGTCCATTATATCTCTGTAAATATGCTGATTTCCATAATACTACTTCCTCATATCATTACATATGAAAAAAAAATGCTTTCAGAATATCTTAGAGGGAAATATTTGGATTCAGGAGCTCTGTATCTTTTAAAGAACAATTCATTACATAAACCATAGAATGTTCTTATTTATCTTCCCAGATGTTAAAGTAGTGTTTCATGGAATAAAAACAAATGCATACAATCAAGTTGAATAATTGGTGAATAAATTTAAGGGAGAAAAAAAAGACCCACTTAAGGAGATGACATTTAAAATCCTAACCTCTAAAACTGCCTTAAAATATCTGCACATTCTTTAGAAGTTGTGCAGTTTCCAAAACTGCCTTGCTAATTACATGTATTTTATTGCTTAGGAGGATTTCATTGGTATAATTTAGATGTTGCAATTTAGTGCACCTCTTCTTATTCCCTATATTTCAAAAGACTCTGCTATAAAATAAATAATATTGCTTAAGTATCACTTTTATCATTGATTTCATTTTATGTTAGATATTCACTGCCTTAATAAATAACAGTTTCAGCCTGAATCAATGATTCACAGTGAGATGAACTCCAAATTACTACATAACTACTGCAAATTCATAAGGGGTACTTGTCTAAGATTATAAATCATTTTTCAGTGTGATATTAACTCAATTTCTTACAGTGGCTAACTTTTATTGAATGCTTACTCCACGGTAAGCTCTGATCTAAGCATTTCACACAGACATGACTAAACCCCAGACAGATTCCAAGCAGCAATTCACGTCTCCCTGCTCTTCCCAGTCTTCCGCCATCTTTAACAGTGTACCTTTAACCACACCAAGTTAGAAAAGGGGGACTTCACACAGGAGCGTTTATTTCAGGGGTCAACTGGCGATGGTGCACGTTGCTTCTGTTCCTGTTCCATGGGCTAGAACACAGGCACAGGCCATATTTTACTTCAACAGAGGCTGGAAAAATATGTTCTCAGAAGGAAGAAGAAATTATGAACATCCAGCAAAATCTCTCTCATGGTCAGAAAACAGTCAACCTTACTCTTCCAATAAGACATATTCCAATCTTACTGATTTGTATTTTTTTTAAACAAAATTACAGTTACCATGTTACTGAGTTATTTTATATTACTGAACAAATTCTAAGTTTTCTTGTAATTAGGTAACTTCAAAATTCAAATCTCTAATATTCCTGGATACTACTTCTTTCTCAGCTATGAGAAGGGTCTGATTTGTTCATTTTTTTCTAGAGCTTCAGTATTTTAAATTAATGTTACAATTTGAATTCAAGATTTTGTTAAGTTACATTTTAAATTTAGTTGTTTAGAGAATAAGGGTTCAACAAATTTTAAAGCTGCTAATATCCACAGATATTGAAGGAGGTATAATACCGCAGTGTGAACTCTGGAGCAGTACTCCCTGGGTTCATAAAGCTAGTTAACACTTCACTTAGAGTTCCTCCAAGAGAATAGTCAATGCCAAGAAGCTGCCTCTTGTGCCAGAGGGTCTGCACAGGGTCCTCTCAGCAGAGTTTTTTAGTTGCTGTGGTGAGTAACTGCAATACGACTCCTATTCTCTTCTTTTCATGGTGGAAACTCATATTGCAGATCTTCTGTCCTTCTTCAACAATACATTAGATACAGGGGTGGACTTACATGGTCGTGGGTATAAGCACATGATTTGGAGATCCCAGACTTTACACTAGATGCAATTACTAAATAGCAATTTGGTTGGGATTCTTGGTAAGAGGTGAACATATTCTATATGTGGGAAGAAGAATGACATGGACACCTGGAGATCAAGGAAATGGAATGTGGCAATGATTGACGGTTTGCCACCAAAATGTTTCCCTCTTTCTCCAAAACATTCAGCTAAACTCTATTTCCTGATTTCCCTTACAGTCAGGTGGGCTATAGACTTCTACCACAGTCAGAAGGTGGTGAGCAGAAGCGATACACGATACAACTAGCTCTGCCCTTAAAAATGCCACTCTTGCAGAGCTCTAGGTCTTTTTCCTTCTGCTGGTATAGAAATTTAGAATCCACATTGCTGAAGTTGTCAGAGCCATAAGAAATAAGGAGGCTGGGTCTTCCAAACACCATTTAGAAAAGAGCTTCCTGCCAATCATTAACACAGGTCTTTGATTTTATGTAATTTTTATATATATATAAAGATTACATAAAATATATATATACACACACACAAACACATGTATACTGTTTGAACCATTTGTTAACCTTAATGAATACATTTACTTTCAAAATAACAAAAAACTCTTAAATGCCACATAGTTATTAGGGTATGTATTAGATATATAAATGGTTATTAGGGTATGTATTAGACGTATAAATGTAAATATATACATATATGAATAAATATCTACATGATTTTTGACACCTTAAAATTATATATTATTTATAACATTTTAAAACTTCGAGTGACATATTATTTTAATAACATCTGTGATAAATGCACTACTTTCATAAAATTAATAGGAGTACTTCATGTTAAACTTTCCATGATTTCTCAGTTACCTATGACATTTTATTTATGTCAAGTTGAATATAAATAATATAAATGTCATGTTATTTTTTTTCATAGAGTTTGAATTGTAGGTCAATTACCTTTTGAATGCTCAGGGTCCCTGTATAATCTGGTATAAGTAAAACCCAAACAGCTGTTTTAAGGAAATGAATTTTAACAATACCATCTCCCAAACCACTTACATTTAACTCTATGGGAGAAGGAAGTTCATATGGCCACTGTCTTTTATTTATGGTAGATAGAGTCCTGTAGAATTCATTTTAACATGGTATCTTGGACATGTTTAGGAATTAACAAAGACTTCAGCAATAAGTATACTAAAATGTATTTCTGCCCACATGTACCAAGCACTTTACTTGGACTTTAATACTTAGTTCTCAGAGGAGCTCTCACAGATACCATGCTCACTTTAAGAAATCAGAGGATTCTGATTTTAAGGAGCCTCCATCAATTGCCTGGTGCTTACTCTTTCCATAAAGGATTTGACTCAGGCAGTGGCTCCAATCGGAACTACATTCTGTATATTGACATTGACCTTAACTGTGTTCCAGTGGAAAAAAGGCACCATTACCCTCACTTTCACAAAGAAAGAAACTCGAGCAAATTCAGCCATTTTAATAAAGATGAACTGTGATAATGTGATGTTTCCCACTTTCAGAAAATATTACTTAAGGCATCAATACAAGAAAATAAATTTTAATGAAAAATTAAAGATGCAGTAACTAGTGACTATTTTCTTTACCACATCACTGGATTCATTTCAGTAAACATCAGAGGCCAGAACTATTAAAATTTTCTCATACAAATCATTATAATATATTAAGGAAGAATACAAAATGAAAATAAACCAGATAAAGCACAGTGCTGGAGGCAAAAAAGACATATTTTCAACCACGTAATGAAGGATGAGCTGAAAATTGTAATCAACACTCCGGGAGCTCTAAGATAGATGACTCCTTGTTGGGACTACAGGGTCTCAAAAGAGATATTGAAATCTCCTCTTGAACAATCTGAAGTGTAATTTTTTTTATAGTATATGATACCATTAGAGGCTGTTGTACTAGACTGTTTAGGTGGTAAAGAGGATAAAGGTCCCCTGACCCAGGACTTTTGGAACCATCTGTCTATGTAAGTTGGAAGGATATTAACTAAAACGAGGAAGATACAGTATGATTTTTATGTAGTAGATAGAATCCTGAGCATTTTCACTAAGAAAACATGATCTTTATACAATGAGACTGTATAGATCTGCTATATTTGTCCAGTCACAATGTGATACACAAAAAAAGTACGGTTGTCAGTAAACAGGCCACCACTATAGAGACCATGCTTCATTAGTTATTTTCTGAAACTGTCAAAGAGCTGGAGGTACATACACTGTAAGCAAAGAGTTACACACACACATTTCCTTTAATTTGGATGTTACGAATCGAGGAGCTACAAATTTACTTGGATCTGGATGATAAATTTAGACTCGTAATCATCTTTCAGAAAAATACCCACATGGGGCTGCTTCTCCTTGGACTGCCATGTGGGAAGAACTTGGCTTGCTTCTGTCTTCTACAGAGGACCTGGCCGCGATGTGCACAGCCATTCTTTACATAGAGGGCCCAACACTTATGGGAAAAGCCCAACAATCTTTCTTAGAAATTTCAAAACAGAAAATACATCTCTGTGCTTCCACATTTTCCAGCATTTTAGGGAACGACTAAAATAAAGAGCATTCTGAGACAGAGAGCTTACAATCGGAGAGGGACTGCATGGAGTGCTGTACATCTGATGAGGGTCTTGAGCCATGAATTGAAAATTTGAATTTTTCCTTTTCCTTTTCCTTTTCCTTTTCTCCATCTTTACTTTTTTTCTTCCCAAGATCTTTCATATCTGTTTTCTCTAACATAGCAAAAAAATCATAAATCTTTTAACTAGTAACTCTCAAGCTACATGTATTAGTCATTGTATGAAAAAAAGCGCAGAACAATTATATTTTGAAATGTAAAACTATAGCTACAACTTCCCCCAAACATAATCTCCTTTAATTAGAAAGATCACAATAAAGCCAGAGAAATTTTTGAAAATCCACAAGTACTTTGAAAGACATACAACATTGCTTATTGTTATACATAATAACTAAATTATTATACATAATTTTGCATTTCATGGAGATCATTATTGGAATATATTTTATTTATATAAAATTAGAGTGCCATCTTAATTTTCTCAATTAAAAAATGAAAACAACAAACAACAAAGCATGGGCTGAGGGTTGAGTCCTGACTATGGGTCCCTCTAAATCTTATCTGGGGCCTTCAACAAAAAATATCTTTTTGTGGAACTGGAACTCAACCAACACCCACAAACCAATCTCCTTTTGCCAGCATGGCATGTGTAATAAAACTCAAGAGCCCAGAACTATCCCCTCTGTTTGAATTCTTATGCATAAACACATCTCTATTAAATATGTCCTCCTTTAATATAAAACCAAATTTCCTCCAAGATTTTTTTACTCACAATCCCTTCCAATTCTAAATCAGAATTTTTAGATTTTGGTCATTTCATTCTCTGTATAAGCTTCTAAATTTATAATCACCATTGGCCACAGGATTTATTTTCTTAAAACTTTGCATAAATTAAAAACAATGGGTATTAAAAACTTTATACTGTTCCTTAGCATCCAAAGTATACCTGTTTCATTTCTTAGCTTTAACAGATTTAACACCTATGTTTGACATAAAATTGAGGAAAACCATAACTTTAAAGGGAGGAAGAAATATATAACTAGGAAACTTCCATGCAAAAATATGTTATTAAACTTTCATTTTGTGGATTTTGTATAAATGTTAACTTGATTCAATACATCAAATTTGGTGTAGCAGTTTGTGATTTCATTTATAATCTTAAAACTGAACTTTAACAGTCTTCAGACACCTATGCTGAATTTATTATTTAAAAATAATCTACTATCTAATGAAAATAATAGAAAAAAACAAGCTGTTTAATTTAGAAATTTGGATAATATGTAACAGTATTTACCAAAATTTGTTTTTGGCAAATATCCTAGGTAGTTGTTATTTCTCTTCCATTTAAGTCCAACCATCAGGCAAAATCCTATTCTAAATAACTTGCTAGCTGAGTCCTAATTCTACAATCCTCTCCACATTAACTCAAATCTCCAGGACTCCAACATTGTCCATCTCCACCTTACTCTCAGCTCAGAGCTAAGCTTTCTATTAATAGAGAAAGTAGAAGTCTTTTGTCAGAAATTCTCAACTTCTCCCAATTAAACAAGCCTGTTCACCCATCCACATCTGTATCAAACACCCCTGTCCCTACATGACCTGTGTCCGTCCAGCTATTAGAATGGAAGAGCCATTAGTCTTCCTGGGCTGGGACAAACCCTCCTGCTGGACTGTGGATCCTTCTCCTCCCACATTCTCAGGAAAAGTATGCTGTTGAAGTCATCTCCCTGGATCCTCCCAATCATCACCTAAAACCACTGCCGTTCTCCCTGATGAGGTGAGCAAATATATATTCTGTCTGGGTCCCACATTATTCCCTGTCAGTTCCACTTTGTGACTCTCCTGTTCTTCAAGAACTTCTGTAGATTATGTTTTTCCCATTTACTTCGTAAGTGCCTCCACTACGTACTTCGTTCCCATCAGTCCCCAGTGTCTGATGACATTCCCATTAAGACATCGAATGGGAAAAATTAAGTTCTCATTATTGTTCATCTCTCAACAATACCTGACAATCTCTCTGATTCTTGAAACACCATTATCCCCTCTGGTTTCAATGCCCACATGCTCTGTTTGGGCTTTCCCTGCTTCTCTGACACTCCTTAGTCTCATTCATCAGCCCATCGTTTTGTACTGAGCTCTCAGATGTGTAGGTGTTTCAAGTCTCAGCCTTCCTAGTCTTCTCACACTATGCTTTCTCCTTGTGAAATATCTTCTATGGTTTTAGTGTGCACTTGTCAGTGACTCCCAAATGCACATCACCAGTCTTGAAACCAGTATAAGAAATGCTCTTGTCTTAAAGGCATTTCAAATTCAATATATTCAAAACCATTTTGTGCTCTCTCCTAATAGGTGCTACATCTATCCTGGTTTGCAATTCAAAATCTTCCCAATTATCTTTGCTAAGGTCTGCCATTTTTTAATTCTTAAACATCACTTGAACCAACCACCTCACCTGCATCTGCACTGCCAATACCTTCTTACCCATTCTTATAAGATGGTGTGACAGTCACCAAGTTGGTTCTTACACATTGGCCCACACCCCTGATACCCTGTTCCACCTCCAGACTATTTTTCTCAGGCATCAGAGTGATCCTTTGAAAGAGCAATCAGATTGTGATTCTCTTCTAAACTCACCATTGGCAGTCAGTAACTCTGATGACAAAAAGATCAATAACCTTGGCACGGCCTATACGATTTGATCCAATTATTTTTCTTGAGCCACATTATCTCTTCACCTCCTCTCCTACTAAACACATTTTCTACCCACTCCTTCAACACACGGTCATCCCTCCTACTGCCTGATAATCGTTATACTCATTATTTACTCTGCCTGGTTCTCTTTCCTCTACAATCCTCATCTTCCTCTAGGTAACTCCTCAAAATTCCTAGAGAATTCTTCCCTGATGGCCTAGAACAGGTACCCCAATGAACTGCCCAAATCCTATACTTCCTTTCAAGGCTCATATTTTAGTATGTGGTTATATGCTATTTTTGACATCATTAATGTTAGTCTCTTTCACTTGACTGTAAGTTCTAGAAGGCAGATTTCACATCTGATTTGTTTACCAAGACACCATTAATTCTTGGGAAACAACTGGTATGCTAATTAGCAAGTGGCATATTTGAATGAATCAGTGAATGGATGGATAAATGATAATTTGTGAGTCTACATGAGTAACTCTTCTAGAAGCAAATCAGTTTGGAATATACTGGATAAAACTAATTTAGCCAGGCTTCTTTTCATAATGAATACATGTTAGATCATTTCAAGAGGGGTCTATAGGGACAGATATCACATACACAGGTAATTTTGTTATATTTTTGAGGAAAATCTAAAGTAATAATTTCTGTGCAGTATACCAGAGGAAATGCTGGTGGGCAAGATCTTAATAAAGAATAATTATAATAAAAGTCAATATTTTATAAATAAACATTTGAAAGATCATTGTAAATAATACCAAGATATATAAATAAGTTGACTATTTTGTAGTATATTTGATTCTACTTCATTATACAAGCATTATTGTTGATATTTATATCCATATATAAAATGTTTTAAAAGACCCAAAATAAATAATTATCCAACACATTTTTCATCTTGACAAGAGAAATGATCCTGTACTTCATAAAATTAATCAAAATTACTTTTCTTCAGATTTGAACTTCCACTTTAAAATAAATATTGGAAAAATCATCCAAGCTTATTTCACCTTCCCTGGAACAAAACAGGATAATTTTTCTCCTTTACTGTTTGGGTCCATTGCTCTGTGCACAAAAACATATAAGAAAAATGTGTTTGATAAAAATTTAGAATTTGGTGTCTCTTTCTATATTAATATTTGATCTCCTTATATGATAACATAGAATTAATTTAATATCATTGAAGTAGAGAATCACCTTTAATTTTTAAAGAAAGCAAAATATGGAACAAAAACTTATGCATGGTAAACACTGCTGTAAATTCTGAAGTCCTAAGAGAAACGTGTTCATTACATGGCAGTTTTTACAACATTTAAGGATGATTATGACACTAAAGGAGCTTTAGGTTCACAATATTGCAAGGGACTTACATGCAGTGTCCATGTTGAATGAAACTTTGATGTAAAATGTCTTACCCTTTGTAACCTTGTCACCTTTCTCAGGAGGTTTGAGAGCCGTCAAGGAACCATCAGTTTTGAATTCCTTCGAGTCTTTCACTTCCTTCCCATCTTTGACTTCTTTGCTATCCTTTGTCTCTTTCCCTTGTTCTTTTAGTTTGTTTTCTATCTCTGCTATTTTGCTTTCAGAGTTGAGCTCATCTGGCAGCTTAAACTCGGGCAATATTTCTTTCAAGAGATCCCAAACTTTGTCCAAATATCCAGGGCTTAGAGAAAAAAACATCAATAATAATTTTCAAAAGATACCTTTACACTTCATATCAATAAATTATTGAAAATTTGCTAAGAGTAATTTTAATCATTACATGAATTTTTAGTTCAAAAACCCCCACCATCATACATTCATTCATGCAACATCCTTTTACTGAGTACCTACTGTGTGCTGGGATTTGCTGACACTAAGAGACCAAAAACAGTTTTACTCATCTCAAGGTTTACTCAGTCCAGCAAGGGAAACAGGTTATGTTGAAACCATGATGGGGAAAAAAATGTATATTTATGTGAGTAGCAGGTGGTCTACCATGACCTAATAGACATCTGTCTAAAAAGGAATAAAAAATAAGAAGCAAGTGTGTCCTGCTACCACCTTCTACTAAGTACTCAGAACTAAAAACTGAGAATGACCAGGTCTCTCTCCTTAACATCCTGATCAAATAAAATCCAGTGTCACTTTGATTCTATCTTCTCTCCCTGCAGTAAATCATGTTTTCTCCATTTTCATCACTGCTTCCTCAGCAGAAGGCCTTAGAAAATCCCTCTGGAATATTGCCCAAGCCAGTCTCTTTGCTCCAGTCCTGCCATTTGTTGTATGGCTCTGAGCCATCTTCCAAAATCACGAATATGATAAGGTCATCCTCTCATCTAAATTCCTCAATGATATGCTTTCCCTGTGAGGATACTGTGAAAACTTCTTAACAAGCCATAAAGGGCTGTGTCTATGTGGCTCCTGCTTACCTCCACCCCAGACCCACTCATCTTCTGGAATTCAGCAGCATATAATTCATCCACGCAGAATCAAGTGCTGCTCTAAGATTACTCTATTCTCTCTCCCACTCCATTGCTGTTCTTCCTTCTCTGAGTTGGTTTCCCTACCTCAAACAGCTTCATTAATTTCAATGCCTTTGATGGTAGCTTAAGTATTATGTTTGGGGGAATTACACTACTTGTTTTTGATCTAAATTCCAAAGACTCTTTTACACACATCTAGTGTGGCCTATAAAAATACTTTTCAAGTTACTCATTTATCACACACTTACTCTATACAGTTACTCTGTGGCATTGTTCTAACCACATTAGGCATAAAATTTAGTAAGATAAAAAAGAATCATTATTCCCTACTCTCATGGACCTTAACATCCAGTGAATGGACACAGGAGAGAGAGAGAGAGAGAGAGAGAGAGAGAGAGAGAGAGAGAGAGAATATTGCATGGAGTACAACTTCCATTATGAAAATGAACCAAAAGCAGATGGGATAGGGCATAAGTTGCTAAAGGAATAATTTAGGTTGGATGGTCAAGAAGGCTTTGTCTGAGGAGTTGATATTTATGGTAATTGAGACCCAAATTCTGTAACATATTCAGCAAAGCAGATATCTGATGGACAAGAATTCCAGACAAAACAGAAAGAAAACAACATAAACAAAAGTGGCAGGAGCCACAGCTCAAGAAAAGACCCCAAGGAGCCATGAGTTTGTAGCCAATGAATGGTTGCTAGGATGGAGATAAGGTCACGGAAGAGATAAGAGACTGTGTATGAGTCAGCATAGTGTGAGAACCAGGGTGAAGATTTGGAAACTTCCTTCAAGTATCATAGCTAACCACTGAAAGGTTTAAAAGAAGGTGAGGGATATGATCTGACCATATGTGTGTGTACACACAGGCTATATATGGGGGGGGGAAATGTTTGTTTATTATGCTTTTTTTTTTTAACTACTCTAGTTACCATGTAGAAAATTCACTAGAGGAGGTTAAAATAGACCCAGAGAGGCCAGCTCACCCTGTAGCTGTGGTGGTGAGCTGAACTGGGAGGGTAATAGTAAGACATAGAAAAACAAATAGATTCAGTCCAAGTAGAGAAGCAACAGTGGGCAGAGCTCAGTGAAAGACTGCAAGTGAAAGGTGAGGAGATGAGTGATCAAGAAGATTTCTAGAATTTTCTTTAGGTTGAGAACTAAGTGGATGACGGTGCAATGACCTCAGAAGCGGGATGGTAGGAAAGGTACAGGTTTGGGAGACTGAGAATCTAGAGTTCCTTTCTGGATATTTTGAGTTTGAGATACACTTTTGACACCAATGTAAGCTATGTCATTTGGAAAGCTGTGTACCAGTAAAGTCTACAGTTAAGAAAATACCAGGCCTGGATATAAAAACTTGAGAGTTATAAGCAAACTGTTCATTAAAGTCATGGGACAGGATCTCTGTTTCAAACCATCATTTAGTGGTTGAGGAACTGTTCAGGAAGGCTGGGAAAGACCAGCAAATAAGATAGGAGGAGAACACAGGGTTATTATGGAAGCCAAGAAAATCAAGTGTTGCAAAAGAAGTTGTTCAAGAGAGTCAAATAAAGGGATGGTAAGCAAATGGGGGAGTGGGGAATATGACCACCAGATTAAACAGTGTTAAAGTCTTTGTTGACTTTATGAAAAGCCATTTCATTGGTATGATAGAGAGGAAGGAGGAAGGAAAGTGCGATGAGAAGACAGTGGGAGGTAGGAGCATAGTGGTGTATATTGACCCTAACCCTACCCTAACCACTCATTCATTTGACATTCTCTGAGAATAATCAGTGAGATAAACTCTGATTTGAAAAGAATAGGGTTCTCTGCGTGTCTGAGACTGGCTTGAGTATCTAAACTGCCCCCTAGTCCTCTTGGATTCCCCATATACTTCAGTATATTTTATCTGTGCATTTAACCCCACTACAGCTCAGCAACATTGATTTTGCAATTTAATTGAGTGTAAGAGGTTGTAAATTTTACATGATCACACAATTAGCAAATGAGAAAGTCAGGATTCAAAAAGATCTTTGTGAATCCCAAAAACATATTGTCATTTTTTTCTTCTACAATATAAAAAAAGTTATTCTATGAAGATGATACGTTCAAATGTCACCATGGAATGACACATAAAACTTCTTGGACAATTTGACTTAAAGATGAGGTGGCAGAGTGCTGTATTCACAGATGGACCACCCATCAGATAGGCAAATGAGTAATCTCTCTATTTGAAATTGTCTGATTTCTAACATCTACTCTGATATGTCTTTAATTCTGTGCTTCAGTCATTACATGGAGAATTAGAATCAATTCTATTTTTTATTTTCAAAGATAAAACTTTACTATCTGTAAGGAAAAAAAATAGGGAAAAGGTCAAAATTCACAAATAGAGCAGTGCCTGTCCTTGGTGGTCCACATGGGAGAATAGGAGGAAGGAGTTTTCTTATGGAGTTTCTACAAACACACTTTCTCCCTTACTGATTTTCCTATGGAAAAAAATGTAGTCAATAAAAATTTGAAGTCTTGACACCCTACTTTTCCTTGACTTGCAGGAAACCATGAATATAACTGCTTAATATTCAAATTCTTCTTATTAACAAAGACATCCTACTCCTGAACATGCTGTGGGCCTTTGCTCCTATTGTTTTCCTGTTTTTCATTCTCTTGCCTTCCTTTCTCTAACCTGCCACAGAAAATGATAGAGGCTCAGGTCAAGTCAGAACCTTGTCCATAAAGCCTTACCTGACCCGTCCCCTGCCCTCTTGGCAGATGGTTTCTGTTCCCATGTTTCAATTTAAACATTTTTGGACAGTTTTTTTAATATACTGTTTCATGACATCTTTTTCATATATATATATATATATATATATATATATATATATATATATATAAACTTTTTAAGGTTATAATATAATTGTAAGGTAGAATTAATGGTCTGGGTGAGTCTCACTTATTCTTCACTTGCTCTTATTCTCATTTATTCAACATGTTTCCAAAGGTTGATTATTAACTACCAAGCATCTTTCTAGATAATATTAAACAATATAATGAAAGTCATTAGAGATGGCAAAGGCATTTTGAATAATTATGTCTCTACCATAATCTAACTACTTTTTTTCTGAGTAGATGCCTTTTCTTTCACCTATTAAATCTCAGTACACCATCCAGAGTACATCATATTATCTCCCATTTTACAGATGAGGAAACTGGGCTCTGAGAATTTATATTACTTGCAAGATTCTCATAGCTTGAAAGTGGAAGTATAAGAAGTTAACTCTCACTATACTGTTCTAACACCAAAGCTCATGTTTTTTTTTCCCTTTATGTCACTTTCATAGACATTTTGTCAACAATTATAATTCATGTGGTATCTTTAAATTATGAAAGTATATGAATGCCTTTAATATTCACCTACAATTTTACTCTTAGCATTCCATCAACACTAGAATTAAAATTTTAGAGCCGTTCATAGTCTTTCAATTTCATTCCCCTTCTACTTCTTTCACTTACATTGTCCACACTACATCAGAAAATCTTTTGGATATCAGAAAAGGGATTTGAAAAGGTGCCATTTTTGACTTCTCCCTAAGTTACAAACAAAGATCACGTTTCCTTCACAAAAAGTATCCATCAAGGAGGGTCAACTGAAGACAAACACAACTGAGAAGCACCAGATAACAGGCAAGCGCTCTGTCTTCCTTCTATTTTCCTAAAAGCAGAACTTAAATGTGCAAAGACAGAAAGTATCCTACCTCCTTAATCACTTGTCTACCAGAAAGAATAGAAGTTAGCCACTAAAGGTAACAGTGGACTTCATCTGCCTGAAGATGGTGTCAGAAGAATCTATGTTAACAACCTTCATGCCTGTTCCAACTTTTATTTGCCTTTCACAGGTTACCACTGTGGAGACTGAAAGTTTTTCATTTTTCATATCACTTGTCTAAAAATGTCCTTTTTTTTTACTGATGTGCTGAAATTTAAAACCACCTCTTTTTTTAATATTTATTTCTTAGTTATAGGTGGACACCTTTTATATTTATGTGGTGCTAAGGATTGAACCCAGTGCTTCACGCACGCCAGGTGAGCACTCTACCTGAGCCATAACCCCAGCTCCAAAACCACCTCTTTTAAAACTACCCATTTTTTCAGTGTTTCCCACTTATATGTGACATATCCATTCTTAGTAAGCTTATTATTACTATTACTATTATTACTACTATTATTGATGTGCTTTTGTTACAGGGGTCAGTTTCAACTAAGAATCTGTGAGGGGTTATTCTTCTATACAGTGAAGTAGAATTTACCCTGAAATACCCAATGAGTTTTATATAACACTGTAAATGTTATTCTCACATATGTAAAACAGAAACTTTCTTGAAATTTTCTTAATGACTAAGAATATTTTAAATACATCTTGGGAAGAAAGAAAAAATAGATATGAGCGATTTAATAGTCAAACTTACTGAAGAGAAATGACTTCCGGTAACCACCCTGTGAGCGCATGAATAACTGTGAACTCTCCCAGTTCTTGCCTCTGTGCAATGTGAATGCTAAAAGAGAAAACACATCATGCAATACTTACAAAAATTTGGAACACAGAGGAATATATAAGAACTAGAATCACTAATAAACAGAAGCATAATAATCAACATAGGGGGGTCATAGTGGTTATACATTATAGTACAAGAAAATATTGTCTTATCAATTAGATGATTCATTAAAACCCTAAGTATGCCCCAATGGTAAAGTTCAAAATATATGTGAAAAACATGCATATAAGCTGTATTTTAAAAAGATCTAAAATTAATATTAGTGCCACATACATAAAACTTTTATCTTATGAAATATATAACATAAAAAGTGCATAACTCATTTCATATTTTTAATATTTATGATTATATTGTTCTTTTGAGACTACAGCAGTGATTTTCATTGTTTCAATTCAATAAGTATTTTAAGTGGCCTATGAGGGTGTGTGTTAAGTCAGTCTCATCCATGGTAGGCCAAATGGGCATCAGAAGTTCTTAATGAATTCCTTATATAACTGCAGAGAAACCAGACATCTGGTTCACCCTATAAAGAAGAGTGGACCTGCCAGTGTAACATGAAGTCAGAGGTGGTGTTTAACCAAATAGCACTCTTCTCATTTGCTCTCTTTATTTATATATATTTTTGGAGGTGTTCATACTATTTACATTCATAAACAGAAATGCCATTCCTCCATTCCACTCAGGACTCACAGCCACAGTTCACTATACATCAATAGTGATGACAATGGCACTTACCAACACCTGTGTTCTTTTCTTCAGAAAGGAATCCTGTCTCATTCATATTTAGCAGTATTTATAGATTTCCATTGGTTTGTTGTATATGGATTATGAATTGCTATGTGTCTACATATCTCAAATGATTTTATGTATATAGATACACACACACACACACACACACACACATATATATAATAAAATCATTGAGAAAGAGAAAATACCACTGTAGTCATATATAAATATTTTTCTCAAAGATTTTGTGTGTATGTACACACAAAATCTTTCAGAAAGACAAAATGCCACTGTGGTCACACACACACACCCACACCCACACACACACACACACACACCTGTTGAAAATTTCACAAAGTCTAGTCTGAATTACTTTTTGTATGATTTTATTTATGAATCAACTGCAAACCTTATAGAAATAATGCTCTTTTCTTTACATGTTTCACATGGATATTTAAATAACTGTTACGATTAGATTTTAAATGTAGAAAGCTAAACCTCATATGAAAATAATCTCTATATATCATTAAAAAAACTAAGAATTTATAGAAAAAATATAAATTGTACCATGTAGGGCAGGTTTCCACAAGAAATCCACGAAATGTATTCCACTTAGCTTGGTCCTTTATTTTCAAGTTGGATTTGTTCATTTTATTTAAGTAATAATAACCCTGTTCCTCACATTCCTATTACATGCTACTGAACTACTGCTTGAAGAAAGACAAAATGCCACTCTGGTTACCCAGATTGTGTATTTCACGCCTCCTGGTCTTGCCGACCCAATTCTCAGAACTTCAAGTGAGGTCTGAGAATTAGAACCATTGGGAACATCATCATCCTTATGATTATTGTCAAGTAAACACAGTTTCCACCATTAAAAATCCTCAGTTTTCATCTACCATTTAAAAAAATATTGAAATTAGGGCTGAATGCTGGGTAAAACAAATTCTCAAGAGAAAATTGAAGGTTAGTAAGAGAAAAGAGAGATGGAGAGGTGGCAGCAGGAAGAACTGTTTTTGTTTTGTAGCCTCAGGAGACAAAAAAGAAGCTGAGCCAAAAGAAAATCCACACAAAGCAGACCTGGCTTCTGACTGACACTGCTATGTTTATTACTGAAAGGGAGAGGGCTGTGCTTCAAGCAAATAGCTGACAGGGTTCTATAAAACATGTGGGTGTCTTCTATTGAATTCTGAGTTGCTATGACAGGCTGTAGTAGGGTATGGGATCCAGGCTTGTGCAGTCAGTGTGTGTGAGTATTCTCCCACTGAGCAGTGATAAAAAGTCGCCATGCATTACCAATTCAAGCTCCTATGTTCTTTTTTTTTTCTTTTTTCTTTTATTTTATTTTCTTGATTTTTGCACCGTGTGTTGCCTTGCTAGCACCAAGAGAGAATGACTGCTTATCTATTGACTACAGCAGACATGCCTCACAATACGTTGGACACACAAGTCATATTGGCATAGAAGACACGAGCTGATTGTAAGCATACTGAAGCAAATATGAGTAGTTCTTATCATGAACATTTTAAAAGGGACCAATGTTACCAAAGCCCAAGGAGCACATTGATATCATTCTGAAAAGTCCAGAGTTTTCAAGTTGTGTAAGGTGTTGTTGAATATAAAGAAATTAGAACTTTAACCAAATCCTAGTATATATTATTCAGTATTTAGATGAACCAATATTTCCCCCTACAAAACAGTTTCTTTTTCTCCCATTAAATGGAAACTCTATTTTTCACGATGTATTTTCCATTTATAGTAAGAGAGTCTGAAATCAAATAATTTTCAGCATTTTTCTTGAGGGAGTTTTGTGTGATAGCTGACTACCCAAAACTTCAAATCAGTGGCTTTGGCATATTAGCTTTTGTACATGAACGTTCACACTGTTGGGAAGGAAATCCTTTTTAAAAACTAAAGCAATTCAATACGGATGTTCAGTTGCTCTTGTGTGCCTTTTTGTTTTTATATAAATGATGGATAATTTCTCACTACATACTCAACATTTGCCAGCTTGATGATGGCTTTAGACAACAGCATTGGCCAGAGTTCAAATTCACAGGTTGAAACTGGAAGCAATAGATTGTTATCTTCATCAAAAGGCATGATGTCATCAACAGTTATCTTTCTCCAGCAACCCTAAAATAAAGAAGGAAAGAATGTAACGTTATCAGTGATTTATATTATTTTTATCATATATTATCACACACTGCTGACATTGTAACTTGCTGTTGTATAAATTTATGTCAGCATCTCACATTTGAACACTGATACTGTTTTTTAGTAATACATTGGTGGGGCATTTTAGCTTATGATTTATTTAATTACAGCACATCCATATTAATATTGTCCTTATTTATGAGGGCTTGTGAGCACATAGTACAGTAAATTAAAATGTTTCAAATAGCAAAACCAAAACATTATACAACCAGGGATTAGTTTAGGCATAATTAATTTACTTTATATTGTCATAATGTAAATTCCTCAAATATAACTTTAATAATTATGGCTTATTCTGATATGTGCTACTTGATCTTATACTTTAATTCCCATGTTATACCTATTCCGAACTTTAAAAAGCTAATATTTTAATATGAAGTAAATTCTTATCTCATTTAATGAAATCAGTGTATATTTGCCTATATGCATCTTACTTTCAAACCAAAAACATGAAACAAAATGATAACATTAATTATTTTGAACTTTTAGAGATTTTTTAAATTTTAGTTTTATGTGCTTTTATTATGAACTTATTCCTCAAAATATTTTGCCCAGTTGTGTCAACCATTATAATTTCCAAAATACACATAACACATGGTCTACTACCGTTAATTACTTAAAATCTAATGAGGTGTGCACATATGCCAACAACACAGATATCATATGTTCAAAGTACTGTGGGACAGAAAGAGAAGTGCAACATTTGGAAGTATGGAAAATGAAGTGAGACTAGAATAAAGATTCATGAAAGCATGGTTTTCTCAGGTATATGTGAGCAATATGATAAAAAAAAACACTTTTAAAAAAATACAACACTCACCATCTTGAATTTCATGTTGCTTTATTTAGTGGCTCTATCTCTTTTACATTCATCCTTAAGAAATTATGTAGAGTTAGCCAGGGTCAAAGGCAGGGGTATGATAACGGCCTTCTAATTTCAAATGAACTGACCAAAAAGAATTCACAGAGAAACAAGCAAGATGCAAGAGGACACTATGTGATTGACACCTATTTAAGGTAACTAGAAAAGGCAAATTTATGCAGATAGTAAGAGGTTGCTAGTAGCTAGGACAGGGGAGAAGAATGGGACATTATTTATAATGAGTAGAGAATTTCTGCTTGGGATGATACAATTTCTGGAAATAGGTAGTGGTAATGGTTGCACAACAGTATAAAAATACTTAATGCCGCTGAATGGTACACTTAAATGATTAGAATATTAAATTTTACATCATGTTTATTTTACCACAATAAAAAAGCAGCAATTGGTGTTCCCTTCCTACACTTCAATTTTAAAGACAATTTTTTAAAGGGATCAGGATTCCTATAAAGAAAAAGTCTTAAACAACTATGAGATGTTAATCTAGACAAATTAAACAAAGAACACCTGCTCACAGATGATCAAAGGTAACATTTTTCTGTTAAGAATGCTTTTATTATTAAACACTACTGAATAGTGCATTTAAATGAATAAATTATACAGCATGTGAATTGTCTCTCAAGAAATCTATTTTTAAAAAGCACAGGAATAGATATTTAGCATTAACATATTTTTAAGTATGCTTTGACTAGGCCTATAGCTATTTTCATGGTAATATTTTTGATCTACTGATATTACACATTGCTTCCTTAAAGTATAACAAATTAAATTGTGCAGATTTAATTTAAATATGCATATAAATGACACATTTAAGAAAACTAGACCAGAAGGGAACTGTGTAGAGGGGCCAAAAATTGTGGTAAAGTATCTACATTCCAATTTATGTAGTAAAATGTTAATATTAGTATGATATATCAAGATTATTGTATTGTCTTGAGCAACTAATAAAAAATGTTAATATTAGTTGAATGTCATAATCTATGCATATATATTTTTTAATTCCTAGGGAACCACTGGAAAACAATGTGCAAAGAGGTACACTGAAAGTACTATGATTATATAGGTAATTCAAAAAAGAATCCTAAAGAACATTCAAGAATTGTGTTGGAGGATTCAAAAATGGCTAAAGAATCCATAAGTGAAAATTTAAAAATAAGAAAAGTCATAAGCAGATAATAAAGTGGTAGACATATCACAATCTATAAATAAAATACAAGAGTAACTTGAGTATACTTATCAAAATTAACAATTTGCATTTTCTTAACAAAATAATTCCACATGTACGAATCCTAGAAAAAAAATCATATAAATGGGCAAAACATATATACATAAAAATGCTCTTTTAGAGCCTTGTTTGTATTGGTAAAACACTGGTTATGACCTATCAATTATATTAAGGTAGCAAAATGCATTTACTTATTTATATATCCATAGAGTCCATAACAATATACATCAGAATATATCAGCATAGAAATGCCCATGGCTAGAAAAAAGAATCATTTACAGAACAATAAGTATTATATGAACTTACTGCTATAAATTACATATATACATTTATGTAAGTTTATAAGAATAGAGGAAAGCTCATGATGGTTTAGGTGATTTGTTGACTGATTGTCTGAGTAGGATAGAATTACAGGGAACTCTCTTTTCCTGCCTTGAACATGTTAATAGTTTTTGAAGTTGCTTTACTAAAAGCATGGAAAATCATAATAGTTAAACATTAATATAGCATTTTCTTTTTGAAATATAGTAATTGATAGAAAAATAATTTGTCCTACCTTGAAAACATTGTTCCTCAAATTTAATAAACACCAATGTCACTGAGAGTTGATTTAAAGAGCAGCATTCAGGTTCTTCCACCAGAGGGACTTGGGAGGTCAGAGGTGAGACATGGGAGGCAGGAGTTTAGGAAGCACCAGAAGTGCTATAGGTGCTGAGAGTTTTTTGTATCCCCAGTTTAAGGATCCCTGAATTCTACAACTATATTGTATTTAGCATAAGTGTCAATGAGAAATAAGAGCTAACCCATTTTCATATGAATATATTGATAGCAACTGAGAAAAATTGTGTCAGTGTCTCTTTTTTCCTATTTATCAGAGACAAATGAAAGCATAGAGAAGTTCAGAGAAAAGCCACCGACAGCAATGGGTCTTCTTTCCAAGTAGAGAGGAAAGGGCTAAATTGCTTCTTTCAGGGAACCAAAAGATGCTCATGCTCACTAGGAAAGCAACTGGTAAGATGCTATGTCCCCTCCACATCATTATCAATGACAGTGGAAGAAGAGAGGAAATTTATCTCTCTTTTATGACCCTGTTCCTACTGCTGCTCAAAACAATTTTTATCTGGCTGATGTCAAAGAACATTTTGTAATTTGCTTAGAATCCAAATTGGAAATAATGGAATGCTTTTATGGAAAAATGACATTCTGGTATGAAAGTCAGAATTTTGAATGTCATGAAGAGAGGCCCTGCAAGGTTGTTTTGCCCCAATGAAGACATAAAGGCAAACACTTCAGGAGAACACAGGAAAGGGGAAGAAGAAATTCTGTAACAAGACAGGCAAGGAAAATCTATCCCCGAGAAGAAAAAAAGTAAAAAGGTAGGAAAGCATCAAGAAGGTGAAGAATAGTGAAGGGGAGACATCTAATGAGGGACCAGGAAGACACCTGATTTAGTCTGACTGCTACAGTCCTAGCCCTATAGAGCTGAGACAGACCTAAAGATATGGGCTAAATGATTGGATCAGACTGGAGATTTCCAAAGTGGATTAAATATTTTTTCCCAACCTTATCTTTCAACATGAAAGAGTCATAAATTTTAATGCACATGAACATGTTAATAGTAAACTATTAACATATATATTTTTAATAGATATTTTTAATAGATATATAAATCATATTAAAAATATGTTAATGCTAAATATCTATTCCTATTAAACTATGAACATGTTAATAATAAAACTATTAACTTGAACTTACCATCCAATAAAGTTTCACAACATACTTTCCATAGCTATTGAACAAAGGCATATGACCCTTCACAGCCTTGCATAGGGAATATATATGTTCCCAGGGTTTCCAGAGAAGAAGAGGAGGTTCCCCTGGAGTTCCTTTAAAATAATTGCTCAAAATCCCTCCATTGAATATCTTCCACACTGCATAGATTTCACTGATAATCCACCTCATCAGCTAGGAACAAACAACATTCATGTTATTTGGCTACTTTTCAAAGATAGATACTGAATTTAGAGGGAAATACAGTAAAAAAAAATTACTTCAAATAGTGATATTAAAAGTCATTCCACATTTTGGTTTTTCACATACCAAATAAAATCATAAGTTTTGCTTCTCTTTTTAGGAAATACAGTTACATTACAAACTAATATCTAATAAAACAGGCCTCAATTTGACATTGACATTTGTTCAGCTCTATGTGTGTGTGAAAGTGACAGATTGAATTTATCTGAGAGAACTAAAGACTTTAACAAATAAGTGAGATAAGATAGTAGATTTTACATGTTCTCAACACACACAACAATATGTGGGATGATGGATATATTAATTTTCTTGTTGATGCATGTTCTATATTGTATATGTATATCAAATCATCAAATTGTATACCATAAAGACATATGATTTTCTAATTGTTAGCTATAGCTAAGTATACTTTGAAGTATACGTCAAAAAGTTGAAAAATACAATTCTCAATTATAGAAAAACTGAAAGGTGGGAAAGGTAGACTTGCAATTGACTTCCTGAAAGGTCTTCTGCAAGGAGACTTCAGACAATGCTTCCCTACATACCTCGCTGCAGAGCAAATGCTCATTTGCTGAAAACAAGTCAAACATAATTTCATTTTTCACAACTACTGGAACCTGAAATTAAAAAAATATATGTATAGATATTACTTCATAAAAAACACACACAAAGGAAACACAACCTAATAAAATAGGCCAAAACTGATCTCATTTCTTTCAAACAAAAGAGAAAAAACACATAAGCACTTTATTCCCTAAGATAATCCTTAGAGCTGTAAGTGACATTAATTCAATGTAACACTAATAAAACAGAGTATTTTAATATGCAAATAAAATATTACAATATATTATATATTCAGATAAACCTAGCATGCGTACACACAGAGAGAGTTTAAAAAGTGATTTGAAATTTAAATTAACCACTCAAGTAAAACCTGAAGCTTAGTTAACATCTGGTAGCTGGAAAAATATCTTCATCTTGCATGAAAAATATTAGCTCTGAAAGTTTTTTAAAATCTTGTCCACCTTTAAATTCTATCACATTTTAAAATAAATTTGATGGTCATTATTTAATTGGGGTAACTTAAAAAAACAATAAAATAGGAAAATATTGCTTATAACATTTTAAATGAGTTATAATTCACATTAAAGCTTATATAGTTAACATTACAAATTAAAATGCAAATGGTCTTGATTATAGAATCAGACTTTTTATGGAAGGTAATGTGATCTTTTATCTTCAATCACTTATACAACTAGCATCTTTAAAAAGTCAAAAAATGATTTTTTTTATGTTTGAGAAAAATTTACCTAAATCTATTTTGAAGATCTGGATTGATTCTTCTAATCATAAATTATAAACACAGTTTTTTGTAGTTTGACTATGTTGGAATGCTCCTAAAATACCTAAGCTTTCCAGCAAGTACCAATGTGCAGTGAACGTGATGACAGATAAGATATTAGATACTTAAATTTTGAAGCATTAGACAAAATAGTCACCTGCTGACAGAATAAAAATGGGCACTGACATCATAAAAGATAACAGATATTAAGCAAAGGTCTCTCCAGTGGCATTCCAGTGTCTCTATTCCCTCCACCTGTACTGGGGTGAGAGAAATCTTTAAGATGTTTCACAGTGCTCAACATGATCAGTGCTCAAGGGTCTGGATCACTGACTTCTAGTGCTAAAAAATAAGCACATCTGATCAGTCACTCTGTGATCACAGCTTACTAATTAATTCTCTTGGTTGGAATGACCTTTGTCAACCCTGTTACCTTAAAGCCAGGATTTAAAGATCTTAGTAACATAACTTCTGACTTCAATCATGTCCTTTGATTTTGTCTTTTGCTTAGAGAGTTCTGTGGTATGTTCTGTATTGTTTTAAATGTGGGTTGCAATTACTTAGTGATTCATGAAATCAGCTTAGGGGAACAGGATTGCAGAAGGGGAGAGAGGATAAAATAGAACATATCTTATATAAGAAGATTGTTATTGCCTTGTGAAATTTTTGTTTCAACTTTATATGTATGTACATTTAATGAGCATCAATATTAAAGATAAAAAGTAGGTATCACTGTAGATAAGGACAATGAGGCTTGAAAGCCACTATTCTAAAACATTTCCTACTTAGCCAGACTTTCATTTCTCCCTGATCTGGCCCACATTCCAGCATAATGGATCAAGATGAGTAGTGCAGAGGGAGTCCATGTAGAGAGACACAGAGAGGCGCAAGCACTGTGATACAGTGGCAGAAGTTCCATCCACAATGAGTGTATTTTTTTCATTACCCATGTATCTCTCAGAACTAAGAGCTCTTTCACAAAATTTTTCTAAGTATTCGAATTTATAAAATTCTCACAAAAGTAAGCCATGAATATATAATAATTATATGATATACTATATAATTATTAATATTATTACTAATATACTATTTTTTGGGGGGGACTAGGGATTGAACTCAGGGGCACTCAAACACTGAGCCACATCCCCAACCCTATTTTGTATTTTTATTTAGAGACAGGCTTTTTGCTGAGGCTAGCTTTGAACTTGTGATCCTTCTGCCTCAGCCTCCCAAGCCGCTGGGATTACAGGCATGCATCACTAAGCTCAGCTAATTACTATTAATATCACTATCAACTGTGTTATATTGACATCACAGAATTTATATTCTTCATGTCAGTGTTATCTAATGTTAACATTGATTTAAAAGCATGCCTTGTATATATTTACTTGTTTTATTTAAAATGTCTTACAAGGCATTGAACACATTTTGATGAGCTAGGATGTGCCTTTTTATTTTCTTGTTTTAATAATTTTTTAAAATTTGTGTATATCCAGTTTTGTCAATTAGTATTGCAGATAAATGATATTGCATTAGTATCACTGCCAGTGGAGGCTAGAACTTTTAGGAATAAAATGGCTTTGTGTAGAGACAGAGATACAACAGATTCTGAAAATGTACAGAATCAGCTCCACTACAACCATTTGGTTAGGACAGAATAATTTATCTACTGGTTTTCTATGCATTAAATGAAAATGATATGAGATTCTACAAGGAAAAAAAGCATCAGTGATTACTAAACCCCTGGAAACAAACAAACAAAATACACTCAAACTAACATAGCTATTAAGAAGTTAGACTAATGTGTTTTAAAGTATCTAAGTGCTGTTTAAAATGAAAGTTTCTCAGATGATGTCCCAGTCAATATGATTCAAGTGGGTGAGCACGGAGTCCAGAAATGAAGTGGCCTTTGGAAAATGCTTACAGAATCCCTGCAATAGAGAAATCCAAATGCAAGCCTTCTGGACTGGAAAATTAATTCTAATTAACACTACAGGAAGCAGACCTCCATGCCATGTGAGTTTGTGTTAAGCAAAAGTAAGAAGAAAATCTGTGCATCAGAAATGAATGAATACTTCACATAACATTTAAGCAATCACCTGTCATTTTGGAGAGAAGTAGAAAACTCCTGTCTCTCAAGTAATTTCTTAGAAATCAGCACAAAAACATATTAAACTATACTGATAAACTTAAATTTCTAATTTAAATCCCCCAAACAATTATTTTTCTTCTTATTCTATGCCACAGGAAAAATTACTCTAAGTTGTTTAAATATAGCATTTTTTTATCATGTGGATATTGTATTCCTGTAGTTAATAAATATTTTGTTTAAGAATAAAAAAAAAATATTTCTTACCCGACTCATTATAAAATCTTGTGGCCTTTTCCAGGAATAAATTTTCAATGATGGTGGTAATTCAATCTTTCCTTCAGGGTCTTCAAACAAATGCTATATAAAAATATAAATTAAGTTTTTTTCATGAGGTTTTATTAAATACAAACAACTCAATCTTGATAAAAACAAGTAAGTATATAGATTTGATCAACAATTAAGGATATATAAAATAATTTGTATGTTTATTCTCAGAGCAAGTTGGTGGAATATTTGGAGGATTTAATAATTCTGTATATCATTGACAGAACCTTGATCCCTGAGCAGCAGTTTGATTGTAGAGGCAGCAGCTCAAACAAGCACAAACTGCTCTGGAATATAAATTAGATATGGTGGGAAAATTATTTTAAATGAGCCAGATATGGACAAACTTTCCACTGAAAATATTTTTATTTTACTTGAGAAGGACTTAAACTATTTACTTAGTTGTCAGCTGCAGGAAACATAAATAAGATTATATGAGGGCTGGGGTTGTAGCTCAGCGGTAGAGGTCTGGCTTCACACCTGCAAGACTCTGGGTTTGGTCCGCAGCACCACATAACAATACATGAATAAAATAAAGGTATTGTGTCCAACTACACCTAAAAAATAAATATTAAAAAAAAGATTATATGAAACTTCAACCTTTGACTTGACTTTTGATTATTAATTATTATAATTAATCTTGTTCCTTTGAGAGAATGGCTTTATATAGAGTGCAGCTGTATGAAATAATACAAATAGTTCTTGAAATCTCATTATCCAATTTCTCCAGTAGTAACACTTTGCAAAATTGTGTAGTATAGTATCATAACCAAGAAGTTGACCTTGACACAGTCAAGTCCTAGAACAGCTTCATTACCACAAAGATCCTTCCTATGCCTTGTATAGCTACACCTACCTTCCCCGTTTCTACCCTATGCTTCGTCTTTAAGGAATGGAAAACAGTTTGCCCCACTATTGTGTAGACAGAATCATAAAGCATGAAATCTTTTGGATTGGCTTGTTCCCCCTCTCATCACAATGACCTACAGATTGATCAGAAATGTTGCCTGCATTAACAGTGTATTCTTGTTTGTTGCTGACTAATATGTCATAGCATAGGCATTTATTTGTTTATCACATAGGTTATTTGGGCTGTTTATTGGCTACTACCAGTAAAGTTTCTATAGACATTCATGTGCAGATTACACATTTTTGTGAACTTAAACTTCTATTTATCTGGGATAAATATCCAACAATACAATTAGTTCATTAATATTTTAATCCTATCTCTGGAAAGATATTTATATGTCAATTCTCCAATCCTTGCAGTCTAGTAAGCTAGATATACTTCAGGTAGCTACTATGTAAAAAAAGTTCTCAGAGCTCAGAAGGTACTGGGGAAAATGGATTCTTACAAGAAACAACATGAAAAGTGCTATAATTAAGAATAAAACACTTAAGGAATATCAGCATGGGAAGAAAAGGCAACTGTATTTCACCTAATAAGGGCAGGGACAGATGAACAGTTTTGTCGTTTTCTTAGTAATCCTATTTTTACCCTAAGACTGGTGTGACCTAAGAAATGGACTAAATTTGAAGGCATTGACTGTTCACTTGACAATATAAGTACATATGCTTATCTGGAATATTTGGCTTATTGCCAACTTTAAGATGCAGGACAAATTTGAAGAAAAATCAGGACACTTCAACATCTAGCCAAAGGGCCCACACAAAGAGTCTTAGAAAAGCTGAGGTTTCTCAGAGGACTTACAGACTCCTGGGTTTCCCTCACTTTGATTGGTTTTCCTTTTTTCTTACAAATATTAACTTAGTTATTTTAAAGTACTCTCTATCTGGCAGTCAAAGTCACCTGTGGATCAGTTTCTATTATCTGATTTTTCCTGTTGGTTTTCAGCTACTTGGTTCTTTTTTTCTTCATGCTTGGTGATTTTTGATTGAATAATATATACTGGATATAAAAATGAATATAGTCCCTCAAAAAATGATACTTTCTTCCAGAGAGGAGGATTTTATTTCCTTTGGGCAGGTAGAATATAAGATGAATTTGACCCAGTTAATACCTGTTCTCAGAATTGGTAAAGCAACATAGTACCTATTTTGGGGTCTGATGTTCAGCCCCATGATTCATATATGCTGTCCCCAAATGAAACAGACATCAACTTTCCAGCCTACTTACTATTGCTCCATTCTTTATGCTTCTGACCTGAAAAGTGTTCTAAAAGACTTGACCTTGCTTTAATAACACTATTAAATCCTAGAACTCGATACCTGACCTTTCAGAGATCCACAAGCCATTGATGAATATAAGTCATTTTTATACCCTATGTCAAAGTTTTCAGGGACTGCTTGCTCTCCCCTTCATATTATTTTTCTGAACCTGGAATGACTCATCATTAAGTCTTTTCCACAAGTTCTTTTCCAGAGCTCGATTGCTCAACTAAGGACTTTCATACTCTATGATGTAAATTCTGAAAGCAACAGCCAACACGCACACACACACACACACACACACACACTCCCCATAAGTTGTGAACTGCTGCTAAAAATACAAAGAACAGTTTACATTTGAATTGAGAGGTTCAAAGACCTTTTGCTTCTGCAAGTTCCACAATGAATTTAGGTATGGTACAAAGAATGCACACCCACACAAATTGCTATTTTGGAAATTGTTCTGCAGGTGCAATAGAGCCAGCAATTAGATACATTTAATAAATATCCTTTGTGAAAAAAATTTACTGACATGAATCATGCAGTTTGTGCTTCTACCTTTTCTGAATAAAATTTAAAAGTTAATATTTACCACTTTAGAATTATCTATGCAAGTGAAAATATCTAACCATTTTGGTAATTTTGTTTATGTTTTGAAATTTTTTTGTTTTACAGATTTTTTTAATGAATTGCCTCACCTAATAACCAATTCATATCTTAGATATAACCCAGACCTACAGAAATCTTTAGTAATTAAATATAAATTTTTTAGACCTTTTTTTAGTTGTAGATGGGCACAATATTTTTATTTTATTTATTTATGTGGTGCTGAGGATTGAACCCGGTGCCTCATGCATGAGAGACAAGCGCTCTACCACTGAGCAACAACCTCAGCCTGAATATAAATTTTTAAATAGACAAAATAACCTAAATTCATATGGTTGGAAAATGGAGAAACTCCACATAGCCCCAACCTCAGGAACACATCATGCTTATAAGACTAAAAGTAAACAACGAACAGTTCAGATCCAGGTATTAGGAGGGGATTCTGGGTTCTTATTTGGTTCTTATCTCAACATAACATCTCTATAAAACCATCTTTCCTAAAATCTTCAGAGAACAGCAATTGTGCGACAGATTCTCATTATTTATACCACCCTCTCTAGATGCCGGGTTTCTGGTTCCATTGCCTAGACTGCTTGCTCTCTCTCTCTTTCTCTCTCTTCATTTCCCTTTATTTTATTAGGACTCCAGTCATATCTCATTCCTCCCATTTACCCCAAAGCGATTTACCTAAGCTCAAGACTAAGGCTTGGAAGAACAAAGTGATAAGGGAGACCAGGTTGACAAAGACAAAATTTCTCTTTAGAATGGAGAAGAAGAATGAATACACTTTCCTGTTACCAGATCTTATTCCATTCTAAAACTAAAAACCCAAAGGGGATCTGTCTAATCACTAGTAAGCCTACTTACGAACACAGGGCTTTTCCCTGTCTTGTCCTTTTCTTTTCCACTTTTGCCTGCATCCCATTTTTCTGCATTGATGTCAGCTTCACTCCATTCTGGCCAAATTGGGAATTTCCCCTTCTTTTGTTCACCAGTACTGGGTACTACATTGCTGCCAAAAGAGTACAGCCTAAAGAGAAAGGGGCGGGGATTAGTTTAATTAAAATTTCCAAGATAAAAATATTGAACTAATTGCATGACATACCTTTAATTATCTTGTCAACAGAATATGTTAAAGACATTTGTCAATCAGACAGCTTCTATATGTTTAGATTCTACAACTGAAATGACCCCAGACAGATTATTTTAGAAGCATATTTTGATCATAAATCAATCCCTGCTTGTTGATGCAAGATACTCAAAACAAGATATGAATAGAACTTTGTATTTATATTATCCTGAACACATAAGGATATTAAATATAATTCACGCTTCCAAAAATCCTTTACTCATAATAGTAACAATTCTAAAATATCAGTTCAAACATAATAATTTTGATTTATCCCATTATAAAAGTACTACATGATTATTATTTTAAAAGAAGTCTACAAAATGCAAATCAGGCAAATAAAAACATATCCCCCCTCCCTCCAACACCACCATTAATGGCTACTACCTATCCTTTCAGACCAACATGGAAGATACACATATTTATTCAAAATTAAAATCATTCTGAATTTTCCTTTATAATATATGTTATCAGTATATTATTATATGTTTAACCATGTCTATACATGGATATCAAAGTAGTAATTTAATGACTGCATATTCTAGTGTATATTCTATAATATACCATATTTTGTTTAACTGAGCCTCCATATTTGGAAATTTGGGAGCTTTGATTTTAAAAACATTCATTTTCATAAACAAGGCTATTTAACAAGGTGATTATCTTTTATTATTTATTATTGATTATCCTTTATTGATCATTCATTATTGTTAATTTAAAATCAAAAGTAGGAATCTTACTTAATTTCTCAAGTTTTTAAACTGTTCATGAGGCTAGAATGCTGCTTCAGATCCTGGAATAAGCAGTTGAAAAAGAATAACAAAGATATTGCCCTTAAAATGTTCAAATTCTAGGGGCTGGTTGTGGCTCAGTGGTAGAGCTCTTGCCTAGCATGCGCAAGGTGCTGAGTTCAATTCTCTGCACCACATATAAAGAAATGAATAAAATAATGATCCATCAACATAAAAAAAGTTCACATTCTAGTGAGTTGTAGATACAAAATAAATAGCATAAATTGAGGTAAATATTGTTTTAACAGTGAAAAATGCTCAGGGGAAATATAAAACAGAAAATTAAAATTAAAAACTATGATAAGTGCTCTTTGAAACAGTAAAGGAAAGGATCTATAATAAGGTAAGAATTAAGTAAATACTTAAAGTAAGTGATGGATCAAGTCAAGTGGCTATCCATAGGAAGAATGTTCTAGGTGCAGGAAATAGCAAGTATAAATATCACAGAGGAATCTTCCAGAAGCAAAGAGTATGCTGGATTTTATTAAGAATAATTTGGAGACCAGTATGGCTGGAAGGTGACTGGAAGGGGAAGTGAAGGGACCTGACTCCAGAGAACAACAGGAAACATGAAGATGGTACATGTTATTTGGAACAGGGAAGAGCAAGACAGGTGGCCAAAGCGGGGTTGAGTAAGAGGACAACATGGTAGGATTAAATTTTGAGCATTTTTCTTGAGAAAAGGGAGACTTCTCAGAAGGTTTTGAGACAACATGTGAGAGCTCATGGTGGCCTAGACCAGGTGATGACTGCAGAGAAGGCAAGGAGTAGGGATGTAAAGACCTTGGGGTGCTCAAGCCCCAGGACAGGAGGTGGAAATGTCTGGGGCTTAGAGTTACTGGAAAGGTTAGTGTTAAGGCTACTTATTAGTTAATAGAAAAATAGTTCAATATGTTAGCAGTTTCCATAGCTGTGTATCTGCCTTGAAACTCTGCATTTAAATATCAGAAACATAAGGGGGAACAACTAAGAAAACTGAGGGGAAAAGCAGTCAGTGAACTATGATCCCTACCCCCAGGACAGGGACACCAAAGATTCTTGACCCTCCATGGCAAAGGGGAGTGTTTGTAGGTGTGACTAAGTTAAGTATCTTGAGATGAGAAGGTTATTCTGGAGTATCTGGATGGGCCCAATGTCACCCCAAAGGTCCTAAAATGTGGAATAAGGAGACAGAAGAAGTCAGTGGGGAAAGCGACTCCCGAAGAATGGTCCAAAGCAAAATTCCTGGCTGTGGGGGTGAACAAAGGTGGCCACAGTTCAAGGCATGCCAGAGTGTTCTAGAAGCTGGAAAAGATAAGAAAGGAACTCTCTTCTTGAGCGTCCAGGAAGGAAGGCAGCCCTTCTGACACCTTGAGCCTAGCTCACTTGGGATTTCTAACCTTTGGAATTTGGAGACAATAAATCTGTGTGATTTTTAAGCCACTGAGCTTGTTGTATTTTATTAGAGCAGCAACAGAAAACTGACCTGGTGAGAAAGGTAAAGCATAGCAAAAGGTGGTGTCCCGAAAACACAAATAGATGTTGAATTTACCAACAAGACACTTGAATCCTCCCTCCCAGAAGGCGAGGGCTGAGGGGAGGATTTTCCTGGATGTTACAGCAATGCTCTCCTCTCGTCTATTCCTAGTGCTTCATTTTTATGGCACCTGACAGCTCTCTCCCGAATCCATTATTCATGAGCTTAATGTGTGTCTCCTCGGGCAGGATTTGGGCATTCCACAGTGGTAGGGAACTTTGGAGTTTTTGTCAATTTCCCGTATCTTTAGCAAGTAGAACAGTGTCTGAACAAAGCAGGAAATCTGTCTCTATTTATATGAAGTAAAAGAAGGAATGTCTTTTGTCCCTTTACTTTTAAAGTTTCTAATTAGAGTTGCTTTAAATTGGGGTATGTAGGTAGAGACTGCCCAGATGCTCACTCCTCCTATTTCTGTTTCTTTGGCAGTTTGGCTGATAATGTGTGCAATGATAAGTTGGCAAATACGATGTGGGGAGATGTGCTGTATCCCTCCTTCAGGCTTCTCAGACATTCTGTCGCTCTCTCCCTGCTTGATGCTGGCTGTATGCTATGAAGACACTTTGGAAAATGGTTACACCGCAGATCAAGGGAGCCAGGAAGCCTATTCAGCAAACCCTATTCAGCAAATGCAAACCACCACTGTACATCCTCCTTCAGAATCTGTTATGACTGATAAATACCCTTGTTGCATTAAATTGCTGAGGTGTGGCAGGTGTTCGATATTATAGCTAGTATTAATAGCACTGACTAATGCAGAGTGTAGCTCTTGGGATTTCAATATCATCTTAAATCATATATATATATATATATATATATATATATATATATATACATATATACACACACACACACTTATACATACATATATATGTGTATCTATATATGTATCTATATGTATGCTTGTTATATAACAGATTATTTTTCTATCATCTTAAATTTTTTTTTAAAGATCAGTTTTTAAAATTCTTTTTTTTAACATTTATTTTTTAGGTGTAGATGGACATACAATATAATGCCTTTATTTTTATTTGGTGCTGAGGCTTGAATCCAGGTCCCACCCATGCTAGGCAAGCCTTCTACCGCTGAGCCACAATCCCAACCCCTATCATCTTCAATTTTCTAACTCTTGATTTTCTTGTTTGTTGTGACTTCAGCTTCTTTTGTGTATTTTTTACATGTTTGTCCTTCTTAGAATTTTCCTCTCCTCCTCTACGCTTCTGCTGAGGTCATCTGTGTTGAGAGTATGATCTTTCAATATAATATTGAGTTTTCTTCTTTTGGAAATTCCAGTGACTAAGGCCACCAGGACTACAGAAATACTAACAAAGCGGCTATCAATCCAGCAAGTCCCAGTCGAAGTGTTCATTTCTCACGCATGACTTTCTCTTTCTTTGGAGTTTACTGTCCTCTAAAGGGATTTAAACTCTGAAAGCCATGCCTTCCTCTGAGGTTGGAGCACTCCCTTTCCTCATTTGGGCTCAGGACTGTGTCCCACGTGTGTAAAAATAAAATATTATAAAGGAATGGCTCAGGAGAGATTCCTTGGTCTTCAACTCCCTCCTCATTTCTGGATCCTAAAGATTCTTATTAAAATAAAAGCACCTCTAGGTATCATTATTTTCTAAAGAAAAAACTCAATCACTATCTTACTGGAAAAGAAAGTCTGAGAATATATACATTGTTAAGGAGAAGTCCTAAGAATATGTGAGGTAAAGATGAATAGAATAACTGACAAGGAAAACTGTAAGTTCTTCATAGTATTAACAGAAAACTCAAGACATTATAAAATCTTCATTTTATTGAGGATTGGGATACACCTACAGATGAAAAGAAATTGGTGATTTAGTATCCCTAAAAAAAAATGATAAAATAACCTCTTTCAGGAAGCTCAAAATCTTAAAACCTATTATTTGAAAGGACCATCTAATTTTTAAAGAAGTAATGGCTCCACCAAAATTGTATTTTGCTTCTCTTTTCATTCTGTTAAGTGTCAGTAAATGTTCTGGCTCCCTTTTTCACTAACTGGCATGCTTTTCTCGGAACACATCAAAGGTGTTTCCACAGAAAAATACTTAAAAGATCTGATTAGAGGTGTCAAATCAGTCCAATAGATCACCTGTAGTGTTATGCACACAACACAAACTCTGTGTGAATACAGCCCAATGTCAAATGAACTGTAGGCTTCAAATGACCGTGACACTTTTGAAACTTGGCACAGGCACAGTATGTATGCCTTTGAAGTCTGCTGGCAGAGTGGCCCTAGTGCTCTGGCATAATTGGGAGCCTCTAAGTATTCAGAGCATGTCATTCCTGGTCTCATCAATTCTGAGAATGAGCTAATTTTTCATAATAAAGCAATCAAAGAATATAATATTGGAAAATAAATTGCAAAACTTTAGAAAATCTAAACATGTAGCCCTGAAAATCAGCTATCCACAGCTACTTTATTCATTTAGCAGTACAGTCAATTCGTTGTAAATGATTCAATTCATTAAAATTACAAGTTGGGGGCTGGGGTTGTGGCTCAGAGGTAGAGCGCTGGCCTACCATGCATGAGGCACTGGTTTCGATCCTCAACACCACATGAAAATAAAATGAAGATATTGTGTCCACCTATAACTAAAAAATAAATTTAAAAGAATTACAAGTTGGATAAAAGATTTCAAAGATAAATACAATAATATGGTGGAAATATTACTTTAAAAAACCTCCTTATTAAAATCAGCAAGGAATGTTTATAATATAAAATCTGTATATTCCAAATGGCCAATGTAGGATATTCTAAAATAAGCCCATGTTTGGAGGGAGGAAAAAATTTGGATAGCCAGGCAAAATGCTGGATTCCAGAGGATAAACTTTAAGTGTGAGTGAGTCTGTTTCCAGAGGAAAGAAGCTAAGCACAAAGGAAGCAAATGATTATGACTGAGAATCATTGGAAAATATGGGTGGACTAATCACAGAAAGAACTTGTTGAATTTGGAACTAAAATATCATAATCCACAGGTAAATACTAGGAAATGGATTTGGACAGTAGCAAACCAAGCTTGAAAGTTCTACAAATCTATCCTGGAAAAGAAGCTATAGTTACCCTATAAATGTTGGAAGATTAAAAAGGCTTCATGAAGGAGCAGGTAGCTAGAGGGTTCGTAAGCTCCTAGACTTGAACCAAGACAGGCACAGCTGCCCCTGTAGATTATGGTATAACAAGCAAGGTGCCATTTCCTGTAATTCTATGAGGAAATAGAGAAAAGTGAAGAGGGGGCAGCCATCTGCACAATGTGTGTGGCACCAGGGGTAGCACTTCCAAGGTGACAGAAAATGGTCCAAATTTCCAATGTTGAGACTTAGGAGGACAGGCTAATATAAAACTTAGGAAAAAAATGCTCATGGCAAATGCATCCATTAATCAGAAGAGACTGCTTTTGTATTGGAGCAAACTGCCACAGGTCATCACAAGTTAACTATAGCAGGCACACTGTGGTTCGGTTCTAGAAGTCCTAGGGACGGATCAGAGTTCAGAGGAAAGAAGCATTCTTCAGAGAGTTTGTCAACTGATAAGAAATTATTTCAATATTTTAAGAGCCACACTGTCCTTTTTATGAGAGTACACCAACTGCATTTCAGCAATTAGTAGAGTTGATCATCTTGAAAGATTATCAATGGCAGAGAATTATGTGTATGAGTTTAAATTATCTACAACAGATGAGCTAAAAAACTAAAATTATGAAGCAAAATTAAGATAAAATTATATATCAACTTTGGGGAGAGATATTGAACGACACCTAAATTAATGAATATCTATAGATATATACATACATAAATATATAGAATCAATATTGGTAAGACATTAGTGCACCCCAAATTGATGGAGTTTCAAGATAATCTAAATCAAAATCCTAGCAGGTTTTTACTTAAAGAGTTTGACAAGCTGATTCTAAATATCATATGGAAGCACAAATAATCCTGAATAGGCAAAACAACTTTGAAAAAAAAAAGAAACATATTGAAAGACTAAATAATATTTGTTTGTACTCTCATTAGTAAAGCTACATTAATTGCATTAATTGGGATGGTAAGATGGTGGCATTAAGACAAACAGATCAAAGGAATAGATATGAGAGTTGAAAAATAGGCCCACATGCATGACTGATTTTTATCCCAGTCACAACCTATGTGTGTAAGGGGGTGGGGGAAGAAGGAAAGAAGAGGAGCCTGGAATTTTAAAGCATGAATTAAGGAAATTCAAAACATAACTTCACAAGAGCAATATTATCTGTTCATACACTCATAATATGTAGTTAAATTTAAGTCTGCACTCTGTCATATACTTGATTGTCAAGTCATACTACACAGGATATATTTTGTCTCCATATTCTCTCCTTCATATACACTATTTTTGGAAAAAAAAATAATTTGGCATTGGAAAAACATCAAAGTTGTCTTTATGTATAATAATTAAGTTTATTAAAATATATTTTATATTTTATAATACTATTATTAACAAAATACTAAAAAAAAATAACATTTTTGAAACTTAAAAGCACTCATTAACCACATATTTTTCAAAGGCAACAAAATGACAAGATTATAAAACACAATAAAAGTTCCTTGAAAAATTGTCTTTAAGGAAAACATTGGCTGGTACAAATGTATACAGCCATTAGAGACTTTTAAGCATTATTAATAATAATAAAAGCCCAACTGAATCTGCTTTATGGGGACACAGACACATTCATATATCTGCTTTAATTAGATTATTTTATGGAAGCTGCTTGCTGTAAGGGTATTAAAATTCCAATAAAATGAAGGTCTGGAATTTTGCCATTGTTTTCTTAGAGCAAGCTGTTCAGTGTAAGAACATGATTTTATTCCTAGTGGGAGGCAGTAGACTTAGGCAATGTGCAGTCAGATGCCTTCCTAAGTAAGTTGTGTCAAAATAGCCTGAAGGAATCTGAATATGAATAGAATTACACAATTGACTTAATTTGAGCTCAGGGCATTCTCAGCTAAGGGCATTCTTCAGAAAATCAAATATGTAAGGAAACAAACTGCAAATGGAAAGTGTTTTTAAAATAAAAATATTTAAAATCTTTTTTCCCTTCCTTTTCACCAAAATTCTTTAAGTAGATATTCAATTTGAAAATTCAACATTTATCCATTTTTTCCCCAATACATTGCGCTTGAGTGAATACAGAGATTTAAAAGATTTTTGTTTCAATCCTCAAATAATTTAAAATTTGTGCAAATAAATACAGGAAATAGACAAAATGCAAGGGCAAAAGTTAAAGAGTGTTAAAACAAAGTTAAAAACGAAGTGCTTTCTTAGCACTCCTTCCCACAGGGAAAGTCAATGTTGTCTGCAGGAAAAGAAGACCTTTGGAATAGGATGGGATTGGGGTGGTGTGAAGGCCACTGCAGACACAGAAGAGGAGATGGGAAGGGGGGTGGAGGAGGAAAGGTGGAAGAATGGTAGTATATTAGTACTGGGCTGATGCAGGGGTAGGAGGGAGCTGAAACTGAAGCTCTCTCACTCTCTCTCCCCACCCTACATCCACCTCCCTGTTCTCTTCTTCTCCTTTCTTTCCTTCCTTCAATCTATTTTTTTTAAAGCAGAAACATCCTACCAGCCTTTTGATATAGTGAGAAGGTTACTAATAGCATTTGCATAAACTGGATAAGAACAAACCTGACTAAAGGCCAGGGGATTTGAATGTTTTCTTTGTGGTTCTACCTGGAGTTACTAAGGGCTTCAACTTCAGGAAGTCAGGGAAGAAAATAAATGGGAGCCAAGGATAAAATTTAGAAGAACAAGGAAAAGAGCTGGATGTAACAGGAAAGGGGAGGAAGGGGTCAGAGGTGACTGACCTCTGAGTTAGGGTGACTGGAAGTTGGTGATAACCTTCTCTAATAGGAGCAACACAGGAGTGTGGCCTTTTGGGAGAGAAGAGGAGGCCTCTGGTTTTGTCAGGTTTGATTTGGAGCAGGAGGACACACCCGAGTGGGTTTACACAGGAGCTTATTTTCATGACAAGGATCACAGATGTTAATTTAGCTGAATTAAACCAGGAACCGTTGTTTTTGATGATCAAAAGGAAGTAAAAAGAGATTTTAAGTCAGACCATCCGAGAATGACTTACTTTGGGGTGTGGAAGGAAGAAAACAAGATGGGGCTAATGGGACAGAGAGGAGCAGAAAAGAGCCAGAAAGGGGAGATTGAGCTGCAGTTCTGTGTGTTCCCTTGCGGGTGTCTGAGCCTGGCATAGGCTGCTGTGCTGCTCTGGCCCCAAGTATGCAGGCCGCTAGGATCTTCAGCTTCTGCCATTTCCCAAGATCTGACACCTTCAGCAGCAAAGCCGAGATTTATGAAGAGCAAACATTATCATGGTTTGCAAATACACCACACAGCCTTCCTAATGACTCTAGTCGGAATTCAGGAAGGGAACAAACAGGTCTGTAGGACTCAAAGGCTTCTACATGCACAGGCTCAAACCGACCTATTTTTACACAGATCCAACTATTTTTTCTCATAACATCATTTCCTGTGGTGTAAATTAGTCTTAAATTCTTCCTAGCACTTGGCCCAAGGTACAACAAGCATGTAACTTTGTCTCATTTATTCACCCACCTTTTCCATCACAGTAGTAGGCGGAAGTATCCTGCTGCCAATTAGTGCAGTACACAGACTTAACCCTTGACCTGAACCTTATCCAGTTAAACTCTCACTGCATTTCTGGCTCATGCCTGGGACAAAATCAAGCAAAATAGCCACAGTCCTTCCTTCTTTCTCTCCCTTTCCTTGTACATCCACAAGGATTTGATGACATGTATTTTATTAATGACTAAACTGACATGTGCTCTATTCTTGGAATCAATAGATGGTGCCCTTGAATACCCCCTCTACTAAAAGGGGTCCTCTTGGAGTTGTGTTACTCAAATACAAATGCTGTAGAATGACTGAAGGTGAAGAGCCTGGTGGCAGCTTTGGGTTGACCCTGGCTCCTGAACCCTCTCCAGGAGGCTGTGGATGGAAGCCAGGACCGTACACTGGAGACTGGGGGTTGAGGTTGGGGGCAGAAAGGGCCCACTGGTAGTCTTTTGAGAACTTAACTGAAGTGATATATAAAATTCTGATATTAATCAGAAGAATGGAAGAAAAATAAAATATTTGAAATATGGTATTCATTTTGACACCAGTAACCAAAACAAAACAAATTGCAAGTATTTATTTACTTTAAAAATATACCATGTATTAATTCAGTTCATTCAGTAATATAAATAAATGGGGCTACAGCCATATAAAATGGAATTCATTAGCTTGCACCTACCTTGGAAAGGAAGGTTCACAATAAAATTCAAGGAAAGAACCATTGGGTGAAAATGAGAAAGACTGGCAATATTTCATCCAATCTTTCATGTTACACAAATTTGTCAAACATATGTTTTTAATCTGTCCTGGATATAATTTTTAGTCATTTTATCTCACATTTAGTGGCAAAATAAGTTTATTATATGTTATTTAAGTTGATTCCTTGATTTAAATAATCTGTGGCCTAGAAATGTCAAAGTAACATGAAAGTCAATTAATTGTTTTTAAATATTCCCTTTTAATGGAGCACTGGCCTGCTCATCCAGAAGCATTAGCAACGATGCTATGAGTATCAAAGCATAAATTTGATTGTTTTTAGTTAACAATGAGTAACTCATTCTATGAGTCTATAAATTTAAATCTTTCAAACTAACCTTTCTACCTGTTCAATAATTCCCCAGAGCAAACTTAAATCTGCTTCTGCCTCAAAGCTAAGAAACTCAAATATGAGCAACTAAATTTTTTTTTTTAAAAAGGCTTTATTTTCACAGATGGTTCACAGACAATGTTAACTTTGAATGAATTACTACATAAATGTTCAGGTGAAGATTATTTCAATGGGAGATCTAAAGCAGGCACCGTTAAGATGAGGGCTTTTTGGCTGAAGGTTTTATTAAGAATTTGCTAGTGACATGTATCTAAAGCCCTGATCTGCACCAAGTGTTTCCCGGGGATGGGATGCCTAGGACAGGACCTCTTCCCTCTGGCTTCTCATGGTCTCACCCTCCAGTTCAGAGGAATTTATGGCTTGGCTACCATGCCAGGGTTCCAGTTCACCTCTGTCAAATCACACATGCACTTATTAAATACACACTGTGTCAGCCCCCAGGAGAACACAAATGACTTAGGTAAGGTGTTCAGAAATCTGTCCTTGAATCTTATGGACACACATTGTTTTCCTTTTCTTTTCAGACATGATGACATCACCGCCGCATTATACTGCCACTGTAGGCTGGAACCTTGGCTTCTGCAGTCTTCAACCACAATTAGCTCCCATGCCAGCAAACCCAACCCTCTTTCACTGTGTTTCTCAATGTATCAGGAGTGCCCAGAATTGAACATGCCCCATTCTCTCAGACCACTGCCTTTTGTGGCTACGATGATTTTAATCCAGCACCAGATCCATGTATGTGGAATTATACCTCATAAATCATTATTTGGTTATTTAAAGTCATTTGCCTCCCCACTACACAGAGTTCAAGTTCTTTAATCTGTCCCTCTCCTACACTCACTTTAGATCTTTGATGTGTCAGCGCTGAGTCAGTTCATAATCCTCCACCCAGCCAAGGAGCACCATCTCACTGCCCAGTGGCTGTTAAAGGTTTGGAGGAGTAGCTCCAGAGGGAAGCAGATTCCTCTCTTCTGGCTCACACAGCCTCACACGGGAAGTCTCAAGATTTCTTTTACCTCACCCCAAGCTGACACCTATGATTTCTAACATGCCCCTCCCCTTCACCATACCAAAAATCGTGATGTCACCATATATTTCCTACTTACTTCTGCATGAATCTTACCCCAGTCCAGTTTACAGACCCTTTGATTAAAGCTACCATGTTTCACAATCCCTTACTCTTCAGGACTTACTGGTGACTTGAGAAGGAGATATGCTCTTTAAATGCTTGGGAAATGTACATGGAGTTCCCTCTGGAGAAATTTCTATCAGTGAAATTAACCTCTTAAATTTGTTAATTGACTTGAGTTGTTAAGATCCACAAAGGTCAACTGGGGAAATCACAAAGCTCAGTATGCACCTGGTTTCCTTCCTCCAGGGTCCCTTCTCCTACCTCTGCCTTTCCATGTGGACTCTAAGGAGTGAACCTGGAGCTTTACAGGGCACCTCCTTACTCTGACTTGCTTTCTTTGGAAGGTTCTTTTTTTGATCTCTGCAGGCAGAGGATCATCTCACTTACCAACCACGCCGCTTATTTCACTGAACCTGCTCTCTTGAACCTCACGTTAAGAACTCACTGAATATGCAGTAAGATATTTATTTCATGTTGATTTAATATTATTATCATAATTCAGCTTTTGCAATAGTCCTGTCTTCAAATTTCATAGAAACAGATGTTAGTCTTTTCCAAAAATTCTACAATATTTAGATGTGTGTTATGTTTACAAAGAGATTCACTTGAAGACTAAAAAATGCATTTCAATTCTGTTTTGGAAAGGGGTTTTAAGATAGTTCATCATCATTACTAATCTAAAAGTCTACATGGCTCTCATTGGTAGAACAGATTATTTGTTTTTCCATCTTTGTTTGAATGTACTATTAGAAGTAGAACAAAATTTGGGACCTATAAATGCCATATTGTGTTTCAATCTCAAACTGCCCATTAATGTGCCAGATATTTTAGTGTAGGAAGGTCTGTATTAATACTTCTAATACCATTTTCCCCACATTTTATTGGACGTCTACTAACTTTTAATACTTAAATCATATGCTTTCTTTTGCCTCTGATATAATATCCGTGATATACAAAGGCTTCTATTCAGTATTTCGAGAAAATAAAATTTTTGTCTTGATATCACTCCAAATTCTTCTAGAGGCATCTAACTGGTTAAAGAATCTTTGCCATGCCTACTAGTTATCAAATCAATTAAATGTCAAATCAATGCATTTGGCTGGGCACAGTGGTGGCACACCTATAATCCCAGGGGCTCAGGAGGCTGAAACGGGAAGATTATGAATTTAAAGACATCCTTAGCAATGGGGAGGCACTAAGCAACCCAGAAAGACCCTGTCTCTAAATAAAATACAAAATAGGGCTGGGGATGTGGCTCAGTGGCTGAGTGACCCTGAATTTAATCCCTGGTACCCCAAAAAACAAAACAAATCAATTAATTTAATGTGTTTATAATTGTGAATTATTATTAGATATCATTGCAGACTGAGTGTCTAGGATCTCGCAAATGCATATGTTGAAACCTGAAGTCACAAAGGAGTAGTATTAGGACATGGGGCGTTTGGGAGGTAATTAGGTCATGTGAGGCTCTCAAGATGGGGTTAATGTCCTTATAAAAAGAGGTAAGAATGAGCTCTCCCTCCTTCTCTACCCTGTGAAGGTACAAAAAAAGACAGCAACATGTGAACCCACAAGAAGGTCCTCACTAGAACCTGACCATGCCATGCCCTGATCTTGGATTTCCAGCCTTTCCAACTGGCCTCCTCGTGTTGGTTGTATAAGCTGCCCAGTCTACAGTATTCTGTTAAAACAGGTCAAACTAAGAAGAGTAGAGAGAACAAGAGAAACACCCTGTGAAAGGGTGGTACAAATTATGTTAAAATCTGTTATATGAAAAAGTTACAACTTGGAAAAACCAATTAAGTCAAGATGTTAAACCTTTTACTGTAACAAAATGCCTTTATTATGGACTCAGAATAGTGTTTTAAAAATCTATAGACTCATAAAAGTTTAGAATAGTAGGAAAAATAAAACAGAAGAAAAGAACAAGAAGTGTGTGGTGAAAGCCATTTTAATTAGATACTGCTCTTTAAAGACAGAAAACAAATGTCAGAATATAAAATGATGTGCCCGAGACCACAAAAATCACTAGTGCCGGGGTCAATCCTGGAAGAGAGATTTCATACTGGAGGTTAAAGAGGACTAGAGATTAAAAAGTAATAACAATGACTGAATCTAATGTAAGAACTGGCAACTCAGTAACTGGCATGATTTTCATTGCTGATTCATGGTCATATTTACTTATGAATTAAAGTCATAGTTCATTCTACTGTATTCCTAGTGACCTCTTGGTTTTTGAACTGTGTCAATAGCTGAGCAAATAGGAAAGGAAAGGAGAATTGGAATTCCAAAAGAATGAAAACCAAGGTAGGTAGCTAACCTATCAGCTCACTTAATAAACAGAAGAGCTTGTTACGTGCTAGTCACCTTAGTAGGTAAAAGTCAGACATGGCCCTTGATCAAGACTGACACATCGTGTTAGGGCAAAAAAGAAAAGCAACAGATGGCAGCTCGAGAGAATAGAGTGTCATGGGATGCCTTTTTCCAAGGCTCTGAAAACCTTTTTTCTTATTTCTGCATCCAGGATGAGTGGGTTGCTTTTATTGGATGTGTAACTACAAGGTGTGGTTAAGGCAACAAAAAAATTTCCTCCAAATTTCCCCAGTGTATCTCAAATGACAGTCATAGTGGAGCTTTGCTAGACTTTGACCCCTATACCTTATGGCAGGTAGCACTTTGTTTGTCTTCTGTCTATGATTTTGCCTGGTATCTCTGATTACTTCTTCAATAAACCTCAGAGGATAGACCTGATTTACAATGAACTCTACATCCTATCATTTAAGGCTACTGCAAAATCTGATTTGGTATTTAACACTTAGTAGTTTGTAGCAAAGCCTAAGCTTGTTAAATTTTTAATAACAGCCCTTTTTTCTTCTATTTTCATAAATGAAAGCATATTGTTAAAATTCAATTCAGCTACTTCCTGGAAGAGAGAAACATGTGAGAAACACATTATCATGACAAAAAGAAAACGGAAGTCCTGGCAAGGAACTAGTCAGTGACCTACCAGCAAGGACTCTGTCTCTACTGTGCGCTCCACCCTCACAGGGCAGGGCCAGGTCATGCATTCTGTAGCATCTGGTTTTATCAGTTTCTTCATGGGAGTTAACAATTTCCTCTCTTTCAGAATATAAACTCAAAATCAATATGAACCGGAAGTCAAAGATTTTCCCTAGCTCCTAACGAGTTGTGAGCCTTCAGTGTGTATTAATCATCATTGCATAATCATCATTGAGTAAGCTATTTTTTTTTCTTTGGTGTATTCAAAGTTCTTTTGCAATACTGTTACAATTTCTTAGTCAAACACTATCATGCATGCATTTATTCACTCGTTTAATAAATATTTGTATGACCCAAGAACTATTCTAGTCATTAAGAACTGACAGTGTATAAAAAGGAAAAAAAAGTCTTCATGAAAACTACATTCTGTTAGGAAGACAAATTTAAAGACATAATTTTTAAAAGATGAAATATGTTCAAGAAGGAAAAACAAACAAACAAAAAAGCCCAATGGAGAAAAATAAAGCAGTGAAGGAAGATAAGGAGTGTTTTGGTTTTGATTTTGGTTTGGGCAGGAAAGTGAGGTTTGTAATTTTAAATCAGGTGTTCCAAGAGGATGACAGGAGAAGATGACAGGTAGGCAAACACATGAAGGGAGTGAAGGAGAAATCATATGGAGATCTGGAGGAAAGAGCTTTCCATCAGCGGAAACTGCAAGTGCAAAGTCCCTGGGGTAAGAACAAGCCTGAGGTGTTTCCAGAAGTATAGAAGATGCTACTTAATCTGAAGTTAAGTGAACAAAGTTTAGATTAGAGAAGAAATAGAGACCTAATCCTCTAGGACTTTGTAGGCCTTGAACCTATAAGAATGGAAGCCATTAAACAAGATTGAAATGGCCCAATTTGTCCTGGTACACAGAAATAAAACAATCATGTTGAAATCACTTACATATATAACACAGTATTTGAAATTTAAGGTAATAACATGAATGTATCATCTTCCAGATAGATGGAAATCTGCCTGGGACTAGAGAATTACAGATTTTGGAATAAGTCCAGAAAAAGAGTTCTCAAAGTGAAAGAGTTTCAACTAGAGATCGGTGAACAAAAGTCCAATATGGGATTCTTTAGGCAAGGAAGGAGATGCCCAAACATCAAGGGTGTAAGAAAACAATTTAGTACCCACCCACTGTAGGCATTGCATGAAGAACATGATGATCCCAATGAAGTAGGGTCAGGTCTTTGGCATTCTCTCAAAGCTGGAATGTACTAGAACTTATATACATTTAAGCCATAGGATATTGTTTAATATTAATTACTAGTTTTTAATTCAGAACTATTAAATAGTTATGCTATTGATGACCAGATATCGCCAAGGGAAAAAGATCAACAACACCTAATACCAACACGCAGAAAGGAGCATTATAAAGATCCCACGAGCTGTGGTCTCCTCAGAGTGAACGTTAGTAACTAGAACTGTACACCTAAACTATTTTAATTTTCTGAAGTCACTTTATATCTGATTCCATCTGATACAAAGTAGGGGATCACCATTAAGATGAAAACTTTCTCTCATTATTGGGTCCAGGTAGACGTTGCCTCTACTGGAAGTCTTCGGCCCCTTCTGTAAGGAAGCTACAACTTTTGAACTGCTTGAGTGGGGGCTCCGTGCAGAGGAAGGAGGTGGGGGATCTCAGGGTGGGAGTCAGACACAGTGAACTTCCAAAGCAAGAAAACCGGGGCCTCTGGGATAGGCGGTGGCTCAAGGGAGCCCCAGGTTTCCAGGGCAGATAGAGAAGCTGCAAGGGGCCCAGCTAACCTCCTGCCAGGGTTCGCTCAGGGAGGCAGTCCCAGAGCCAGTGGCTACTGGGGAGGTCGGGGGGCGGATGGGCAGGCAGAGTCCCTTACTCTTTAGACTTTTCCGATCCGTGCGCGGAGTTGATCCGATTCACCTCTTTCTTTTTGCCTGGTTTGGAGGTCATGGCCGGACTCTGAGCGCGCAGAGCGGCTGAGCACCCAGGGCACCGCGTCGGCGGTTGCCAGGAGACAGCGCTGCGTCCTGAGCGCGGGGCGGGTCCTGCCTGGACGGCTGCAAGCCGGCTGCAAGCCTGTCACCAGTCCCAGAGTTCAGGTCGCCACAACCAGGTGGAAACCGAGAGCTGGTGTATGGGGAGTAACTGAGGTGCCAGGCGAGGAATTAGTTGGATCGATGGCAGCTTTGATTAACTAGCTGGGGTTCTGTTGGGCGGACTCTGCCTGGCTTTGCTCTTCTGAACTTAAGACACAGGTGGCCTCTCCTGGAGGTGCAGCCCTTTGAATATTAGTATTCAGTGGATATTATTTGAGTCCCCCCCCCCACCCCCAGGTCTTCTCTTGGCTAACATAAGAAGTTCTTTGAATAATTCTCAAGGAGATATTAAGGACACACCGAGTTTTCCCATGACTTAAAAACTACTGAGATTCAAAAAAATGAATCTGGTGGGTGTAGGGGGTATGTTCCCTACAGGAATGACAAGTCAGGTCACCCTTAGTCACTTATGGTTAGATGATGTAAGATATGTAAAATAATCATGCAGGTGTCTTAGCTATTCATATAAAAGAATAAATCCAAAGGGTACTTGATAGACTTTCTAGAAAAGTCTATGGAGCCTGACCACACAGATCCAAGTAAACTAAGACTATTGAGACTGGTGCTTAGTTATTAGTTAATCTATGAAGGTATTTATTAGTTATCTTGTCTTGGCTAGTTCTTCCCTTTGGGCCTCAGTTTACCCATTTATAAGCAGGAGGTGCTAATACCTAATTCTCAGTTCTGTTTTGAGGATAAACAAGAAGCATGTGAAACATTAGGCACACCATAAAAGCACAGAAAAATAGAGATCACTCTCTTACAGATGACAGCTCAGATGACTTCAAGGAGAAGACAGATAACATGAATAAATGAAGCCACCCAAGTAAATACTAAGTAGCGGGGCCTATATTTAGTTTGGAATAACTTTCATATTCATTAAAACAAAACAAAATGTTGTTCTGTCCCAACATAGCTTCACTTCAGAGAGACTTCATGCACAACCCTAAGAACTCTAGGCTGTCTCTCCCACAAACCTAGAAATCTTTACATAAAATAAATACTTTCTGCTCTTGGGAAGAAGGTATTTCCCAGAGTCCTAGTTGTGTAGAGGAGAAGCAGAGAGGAAGTGAGCCTTGGCAAAGCAAATCTTTTGATTTCTCTGACAAATGAATGCCCATCCCCCTCCACCCAGCATAGTCTATGCCTTGTCGAATTATTCTAAAATTATTACTATTGAGGGTTACAGAGATGACAGTCAGTAACTTCATTGTATTCCTATATGCAAATTAAATGAATTTAGTCAAAAGTATTAATGTTCTGACTGCAGGCGTGGCCTAAAAATCTCTATATATACTATATCTGAAGGCAATGAAATCATCTTCAGAGCCTCCCTGCTTATCCCAGGACTGGAATTTCCAGAGAATTATCCTGAATGATAGTTTCTCACTAAACAATGAGGAAATGTAATTTTACACCAAATCTTATTAGAATTATCAAATGCATAGTCATAAGCATATGAAAAGACTCCTGGTTCAAAATAGCACAACTAAAGACAGGTGAGATTCATCTTGAGAAATGGCTATCCCTGAAGCCACTGTTAATGGCTGGAAGATACCAAAACCTGTAGAGAAGAAAAGCCGTAGAAATCAAAAGAACTACATACCACCCACATTTGTAGGAAAGCACGTCACGGCAAGAGAAGCAAAGTGTCTTGCCAAAAGATGATTATTGATGGAGTTTGGGCCACAGGCATTAAAATAGTTAAGTGCCGACTTTTAAGTCAAACATCATTCTTCCACTTAGAATCTGCTTTCTTAATATCTGTTAAAATAGGATTAACGTAAGGGGATTGTCATCAGAATGGAATGAGAGAACTTGACAAGTATACAGTGCCTATGATATGCATATGTGGAATTTCTCTTCTTTCTGCAATTAAAACACTGGTCAAGCTATGATTATAAGAAGGAAATATATTCCTTTGTGAAAATCTAGCTACAGACCTTAAGATGATATTTATATGTGTCAGTGCAAAAATGTAGCTGCCCTTTTTAAAAAAAAAAACAATTTTTATAATCACAACCAATGTCACTTTGGAGTAATAACAATAGCTGTGATTTACTGAGAGCCTGTGACATGTCAGGTTTAGGAAGAGGTTCTGACTCCTCTAGAGACAGACCTAGATTTCAATACTGATTCTTGTTAGCTGAGTAATCATGGGTAAGTTGTTCAACTTCCATTTTCTTCATTTGTGAAAAAGGAAGAATCATACCTCAAATATGATTGACTCATCATAATACTATATCATAGATAAAGAAACTTCAGTCCAGAGAGGAAATGAGCCTTGGAAACCATAATGCAGAGAAGATGTGGAGCAGGTGGTGAATGATATAGCAAGACAAATCATGTCATGGCCTGGACTCCCCAATACTACAGGCTAACTGTTCATGGCCTGGACTCCCCAATACTACAGGCTAACTAACTGTTCAGGTTCTTACCTTTCAGTTGTTTGCCCTGAACCTCGATACAGGGATCAACATTCAAAGACTAAGAAACAAGAGCTTTAGAGCTACTAGGCATAGCACCTTTCCCCAATCTATACTTAATTTGGGGAGAAGAGATATTTGACTTAGGGCAGCAGCAGCCTCTGCTCCACAGGGAAGTGGTTAGAAGTACTTCCCCATATTAGCAGAAACAAAAGAAGCAGGAGTCTCTCTGCTTGGGGTGGGGGTGGGGGGGTCTGTCTAAATGGGGAAGTGAGCTTCATTAACCTCTTCACCCCCAGCCACTGGGAGTCCTGGATGGCTGGAACTGAGTTAGGGAATTGGAGAATGGCTGAAGAGCAGTATTTTTACTTCTCAAAGCCATAGTTCCAGGAAGCTTCCGAGGTTTAATTCCATGGCCTTAGGGAATTATAAAGATGGTGCTGTTAAGCCACTTCTGCACAATTAGGATTGTATAGTGGCTTGGACTTTAACCAATCAAATGAGCAAGTGTTAAATTCCACATGCTCTGAATAAATTGGAGGTTGATTGTCATTTCAAGTTCAATTTTCTCATTTCTTTAGAAATTGATATCCTTTCCTTTTATTTTCTATAGAGCTTTATTTGTTCGTATTTCTATATTTCTATAATATTCGGCTTCATTTTTTATCATTACTTATGCCCAGGCTCTTCTCTTTTACTGGGGTGCAACCTTACTCAAAGCAAATGTTCCCGCTGTTTACCCGTGAGGAGTCCTTGCTTCCCCAATGCTGAAGTATAACACCAGAGAAGCAGGCCCAGGCAAGTGGAGAGTGGAAAGTAGAAGCTTTATTAAAGGACAGCAGAAAGGACTTCTCCCTGAAAGAAGAAGGGGACCCAAAAGGTGGAATCCTTGGAAGGGGGAGGTCTTCCCTTTTGTATAGCTAAGGTCTTCTTTCAGCTTTTCCACACTCCTGTCCAAACCCTTTATCTTGCAGTGATAGAAAGCAGGTGGGAAGGACCAAAAGGTGGGAGACAGGTGGCTGAAGGAGTATTCTGGGCAGGAAGGGCCTGGGGCAGCTTTTGATTAGCATGCCCTGTTTGCTGGGGGCCATTTCATTAACAGTTCCTTCGGATTGGCTCTTTGCTTTGGGGACATTAACATTTCAATTTCTCCAAGTGCTGCTCTGCTTTCCTGGACTCCATTCTCAATAATGGTCTCCGTTTTATTTATCTTACTCCATATATTAGACCAGATTTACCTAACTACACTAACTATCTATCTTTAAATCTGGCTTCACAAATTCAGATTCAATGTGAAGAACTTAAGTCCCTGATAATTAGAGCTCAGAGTCATTGACTACCTGTTATATGCTTAGCAGGCTTCTAAGCAAAGCAACTTGCCTGAAGTCCAAAGCACCCAGGGAGTGGAGCTAGAATACAACTTGACTCCTCAGCTCCCTTTTACATTGCCTCCTTTAAAGAATTTAACAATGTTTACTAAATATTATTGAAAATAGTTTTGTAAATCACAGTTTAGATTCAGTTGTTTATACTAAGGTGCACTCTCTGCATTTGTTGTAGAGGATTTGAATCAGAGTAGATATAAAACCCTTTCATATAATTTTCCTGACATGGAAATTTTCATTATACTGAATAAACCTTAATTCATAGTTTTAATGATCTTTGAAAATCTGAAAAGAGATTTTTTTTAAATGGGGAAATATGGAAATAAGAATTAGTCCCACTTAACTGATTGTGCTCAAATTATTTTCAAATTACAGCATCACAGAAAAAAAAATCTTAAGAATACTTAGAGGAGTACTAAAATGTCCAGCATTCAACAAGGGAAAGTTCACAATGAATGGTATTTAATAAAAATGACCAGAAATGAAAGCAAACAGGAAATGATGTCTCATTAAAAAAAAATCAATCACTTAAAAATGACTTAAGAATATGGATGACAGAATTGGCTGATGAAACAGTAAAACATTTATTATAACTGAACTCTATATGAGTGAGAAGCTGGAAGTAAGTTGAATATGCTAAGTTCATTTTAGAAACATTTAAAAATTTAAAGTACAATGTTTATAATGAAAAAGATATTAATGGTTGATGGCTGATTCGATATTGCAGAAAATAGATTAGCTAACTTGAAGACAAAACAATATAAATGTCATTTTTTTCTTGACTTTTAGTTGGTTGTGCTTATCTAAAGGTTTAGTTTAGATTTAGTTTTATGCACTGTGAATTTCTAAAAAGGTAAGTAAGATTTGGTTCCTTCCTCTGAAGAACTCACAATCTTGTGGGACAAACAGAAATTGGAACTGATATTCACAAAACAATGCCCGTGAATTTTACAGGATAGCCATGAATCAAACTCTGAGGCAGCCCCTAAAGCACATTGTAACTGGAAAGAAGTCTCTGCTGAGATGAGGACACAGGCCATAGCAACAGACAGATAGATAGGAAGCAGGTGAGAGGGACCATTCAAATCTGGACCATTGAGCAGCCCTGGTAACTTGGTGCAGGAAGAAGCTCTGGATGGTAGAGATGATGCTCTGAGGAACCTAGCACAAGAGAAAGAGCAGTATAAAGACATAGGGAAAACCTCCCTATTTTCCCACTCTTGCAAAAGTGTGCCACCAAATCAATTTAAAAGAGTCTACAGAGACTGCATGGCACTAGGGTACTGGCATTTAGACTTAGCCTTCAACTTACCTTCATCATGTGTTAGATGTCTAATGTTTTAGGCAAGCTATTTAGATTCTCTGAACCTCATTTTACTCATCTATAAAATGTTTATAAACTTCATTCATCCTCTGATTATTCTGATTTGTGATTAAGACATCTATGTTAAGCAAAAACAGAGCAAATAAAACAGTGCAGCTATTCTCTTATGAGGCTCTGTCACTTCATCTTTGTGAAGTTTCTAAAATAAGTTGGCAAAAACTAAAGTGGCAAAAAAAGAAACTAATAAAATATTGTGCTATGATGATTTGTAAGGCTTATAAAAAATTCTAAAAACTTTGGGAAGGATAAAAATTCATCAGAATTAAAAAGAAAACATAAGAATTTCATGATTATAATCAGCTATGTTATTCTCCCCAAAGAACCCTCACTTTATGTACCTTGTTAATTTAGTTGGAAGTGAGTCTCTCTTTTGACTTAGTTGCTTATAGTCCTTTACATTGATGAATCTTATTCAGTTTTCTATGCATTTATATCTCATATCTTACAAAGACTATAAAATAAAATTTAACATTCATTAATATGATATGGTTTTTTTAAAAAAGAAAGTTAATTAGGAGTGTGGAGCAGAAAAAAAGTTTAAAATATTTTATCATAAAATTGTTTTCTACGTAAAGATACGTAGAAATTTTCTAATTCCAACTTCCAGAAATAGACACTGATATCATTTCACAAAATATACAAAATTATTTTATAAAATCAAGATTACACTATTTGACTCTTTCTTCTTAACTTTGCTGGTAATATTTACCCATGTAGTTTAATGGTTTTCTACATCATGAATTTTAATAACTGTGTAGCAAGCCAGCACATGAATGTACTTACCTATTGCTCTCTTGTTGAACTTTTAAGCTATTTTCTATATTTACCTAATGTGAACAGCAGGCTACAGTATAGAGGAGATTAACAGGAATGAGGAACTGAAGGCTTGGACTTTGGTTCCAACTGTGAGTGGTTCTGGTTAAATCATATCACTTCTGCAAATTCTAGTTTCTCTCACTTGGAACATTTTAGGTGGAGTAAATGAAGGTCCAGTTCTTGTTAGACCTAAAGTACTGATACCAATCCTTCCAGGATTACTGCACTGTGGTGGGAAGGTCTTGGGTGGGGCATTGCAATGGGCCATCTGAACCACGGGAAGGTATCATGAAGACCTGTGCACTGTGGGCTGCTTGCAGAACTGAAACAGCAGGAAGTGAGCTGTGGCAGAGGCCCAGGAAAGCAGTGAAAAGGTAACAAATTATCTTTGGTTCTGTCCACCCTTTCCCCACTGAGGGCTAAGAAGATGGACAGTAACTTGTCATCCTCTGAACTCCAAGTTTGCATTGGTCATTCAGAGGGATATTTTTCACTGATTACGTTTGTGTATATTTTCTGCTTTATAACCAAGTTCTTAAAAATCCTATGATTTTAAAATGCACATTGCTTGAAAAGTACTTCTTTTAAATTAAATTTACTTTATCAAAGAGTCAATTAAAAAACACAGAACTAACGTTTAAGGTTGAAAGAGGGATAATAAAGATAGGCCTAATAAACAGACCCATCCCTTCTTTAAATTAACATGTATTTATTGGACATCTGCTATGTTTAAGGTCCAGTTCCAAGGGATGAAGAGATATAGGGAGGGTACAAAATAGACAGAAAGCTCAGTCCTCATGAACTTATATTCTAATGCACAGAGACAGATAATAAATACTTCATAAATAAATTATGTTGTTATAGTATTCCATGGGGGAAAGGGATATAAACGAAATAGGAAAGATGGAAAGGAGGAAGGAAGTTTTTTTGTTGTTTTGTTGTTGTTTTTTGTTTTTTACATTAAGGGCACAGGAGTGACCACTCTGATAATGTGACATTTAAAGGTAGACTTGAAGTACATAGAGAGTAAGCCACCTGGACCTATGGGGGGTAAGAGCATTCTCTAAACTGTCAGCAGGAAGTGAAACTTTTTAGATAGGAGGGTACATGATGTTTTTTATGCCTCTGTGAGTAGAACAAACAGCAGAGAAAAGCAGTAAAAGGTGAATTTAGAGAGGCAGCAGGATGACAGGTCCTACAGACTTCTATTATGGATGTGGTATTTATTCTGAGTCAGATGGAAGCAGTTAAGAGAATTTGGGGCAAAGATGTGATGTGATGTGATTTAGGCTTTAAAACGCTCTCTCCAGATGCTTTATTGAAAATAGATGTGGGTGGGTGTTGAGGAGTGAGGAGGTTAGGAGCAAGGGAAATCCCATTAAAATGCTTAAGTTAATTTAGAGAAATGCAATGTTTCTGACACTGGGATAAATTATAGGAGAATAAGACTCAGTGTGATTATTGGTGTATTTTGTAGCCACTAGGATATCTCTGATAGATTGAACACGGTATACAAAATAAAAGAGGAATCAAAACGACACCGAGGGTTTGGGCCTGAGCAACTGAATGACTGGAACTGCCTTTTCCTGAAATGAAAGAGATTTTGAGAACCTAAGGTTTGGGCAGAAAATAAGAAGTTGAGATTTGAATGTGGTTTGCTAGAGGTTAGGAACTCGAGCACTGAATTGCTACCTTCCTTTTATAGAGGGATATTGAGTTAGATAATTGAATCTGGAGTTCAAGCAATAGGTCTGAGATAAAATGGGAATTGGAGGGGTGATCATCATAAGACAAATTCTCTAAAAATCTTCACTCATTCCATAAAAATATTTTAATTTTACAAGAACATAGGAAACAACTCAGTTAAGTCAGAAAATGATTACTTTTAGGACAGAATGCTGAAAGAAATCTCTGGAGACAGAGTCTCATGCTCAGAAAACAAACAAGAGCAAGATGGAAATGGCCTTGAGTGCAGCAAGTTGGAATTGACCTTGAGTGCAGGTGGCTGGGTAATAACAGAATTTTGTATATAGGAACCTTGTGTGTAGCGGGGAGGTGGTTTATGGGAACAGAGTATCTTAAGGTTCTTTTCCTTGACAGTTTATAAGTTTCGGTTCTGAGTCCCAGAATCAAAATGGAATTACTAATGCCAGGATATCCCATTAATTACTAAGGATGTGTGCTTATGTTCTTTGTGCAAATAGTCTCCTTGATCACTAGTTTTTTAATTCAATCCATGCTGCTTAGAGGAAATTCCCACTTTAGGATATTGTCTTTTATTGCTTTAGATGATTATTTTACTTTATTGAAAACATCACTCTAATGTTCTTCTACTCCAAGAAACTATTGATGTACATGAAACTTGTGCTAGGAAAGGATAGAAGTTTCACAAGCAATCATTGGATTTTAAACTTAGGATCTCATTTTGTCCAGGACTGCATTAGAAAGTGGGGTAGTGGGCACACCCTCAAGTTCAAAGAGTGAAATGACTTGCTCAAACAACTAACATAATTATTACTTACTTACTTAATACAACAAATATCTATGAATACTATGTGCTGGGTGATATTCTGAAGATTGGAGATAAAGCAGCCAGCAATGAAGACTGTCTGTCACACAGAATTTAAAACCTCTGGAAGGAGCTCGAAAACAAACAGGCGATGTATGATATGACAGGAAATTAATAATCATCAGGAAGAAAAACAAATCAGAGTAAAAGTAGATTCAGTAACTCATTATATGAAAATTTGGGAGGGTCTAAAATGAGGGGGATTATATTTTTCATGTGAGAATAATATAAACAATATATCTTTAAAGAATATTGCAAAAAGACTTCAAAAAATTTCTATTTCTGTAACAATGCTCTTTCCCATATGACTTATCAATTGCTCTCAATAAGGGCAGAGTCTATTTATTCTTTGAAATATGTATTTAGTCATGTGATTTCCCTACTGAGACATTAGTAAACATGACCCAAGCAGAGGTTTGAAATGTGAAAGTGAATTGGAGCTTGTCTTTTTTTGGTCTTGTAACCTAGAAATGTAAAGGTCTACCAGCTTCTCAGACACCCAAGGCCAAGTCATGCCCACCAGATTCTCAGTTAACAATGAATTAACCATCAGATATACAAGTGAGGCAGCACTGGATCATCTGGCTTAGGTCAGTGTGATTTTATGTCACTAAGCTATACATCAATTCGTTACAAAGCAAAAACTAACCAGTTCAAATACCAACACTGGGGAGGACGCAAAGCAGTGACAACTCTTGGTCACTTTTGATGGAAAATTACTTTGGCAAACTCTTTCAGTTAATTATGAAATTAAACACATGCCTACCCTTTTACTATCCAGCAATTTCAATCTTATATATTTATCTAACAGATATGATAACATGTGTTTACACAGAGATAAGTGCAAGAACATTCACAGCAGCTTTATTCATGATATCAAAAATTGGAAATAGCCCAAATGACCAGAAACAGGAGAATAAAAAATTGCCATATATTCAGTAATCCTATTTGAGAACAAAAGAAACAAACTATGATGCATACCTGGATAAATCATTAAAAAAATTAAATCCAGTCAGTAAAACAACAGGAGAGAAATACTATGTGTATACTTAGGTTTCTCCTGAGAAAAAGAATTAGTAGGAGAACATGGATAATGGATAGATAAGTATTTATCATGGGAATTTGTCCATGTGAATATGGAGTTGCAGAAATCCCATAATCTAGCACCTGCAAGCTGGAGAACCAGCAAAACTTGTGGTATAATTCAGTCTGAATTCAAAAGTCTGAGAACTGGGGTAAAAGTGGTGGTATGTTAGTGTACTCCCAGAGTCCCAAGAAGCTCTAATGCTTGAGGGCAGGTATGGCTGTACCAGCTAAGGAAGAGAGAAAGAAAATTCACCATTTCTCTGCCTTTTTGGTCTATTAATCCCTGCCTCTATGAATTAGATGATGAGCACTCACCTTGGAGAAGCCCATATGCTTTACTTAGCAATTCAGATGCTAACCCCTTCCAGAAATAGCCTTGAAGACCTTTACCCAGAAATAATGTTTTACCATCAATCTGGGTACCATTTAGCCCAGTCAAGTTGACACATACAATTAACCATGGCACCCTATGTAACTGCATTTTTTCCCCAGGAGAAATATATAAAGAAAAAGAAAGCAAGGAGATAGTGGAATGTGCAAGGATGTGATTAAAATGATAAGCCACAGCATCTCAGCTATGTGTGGAAAAAAATTGAGGCCTCAGAAATTGATGAACAGTATACTGGAGGAAGAATCTATAGAGTATTGGTCTTGGATGGGTTAAAATAAGCTAGAAAGAAAGGAAGATTTGCTAGAGGTTTGAACACTTGAAATTTTCACCTTAGTTTTTTGTGTGAAGAACTATTTTATTTTATTTTTTTTCTCTTCTCTCCACAATATTTCTGCCATGATTTAAAGTCCCAATTAAATCTCAGTCAACTCCAGAGGTCTTTATAAGCAAAGTAAGCCAAGACACTACAATCTACCAAATGATGGACTATGGACCACAGCAAAGTGCAATGAAATAATTTTCTGAACAAGAAACATTAAAAAAAACCCCACAAAATAATTAGAAGCAAAATCATCAAGAACAACTGTTCAATTTATCTAACGAAAATAAATGGCTTCTACTCTGAAATATCCTGAGACATTTATGATCACTTGATTTTGAAATACAATCCTTCCAGATAAACAGGGCAAAGATGGCCAATATTCTTTTTCTTTTATTTTTTCTTGATTCAGATACTGAGGGAGCATACATTAGCAACTTAACTCAGAGTCACACAGCTAATAGTTTCCCTCAAAGCCTTCCCTTCAAATCATGGTACCTAAGACAGTTCTGCTAACACAGAGTGTACCATGATTCTCTTCAGATGACATTGGGAAACTTATCAATCCACAGAAACATGTTTACCTTTAATTCAATGGTAAAATCTGAGATAAAATCCAACAACCTTTAAAGGGACAAACCAATGTAGTTTTATATCACTGAATCCTCCTGTCCAAATATTGACAGATACACTCAGATGATAAATTCAAAAACTTACCTCAACTTATAGAGACTCCTATTCATAGTTATCTGAATCTAAAAGTTTTCTTTTAGGGTGACTGAGTTTACTGTTGGGTGGGTTATTTGCTTATGTTTTAATGTATTTTTAAAACATATCAGTGGTAACATAAAAGTTCAATGTCAAACAAACTTCTTGACACCATCCTGATCTCATTTTATTAAAACATTCAAGCTTTATTGAGATAAGTTTTTAAAGTCTTGTCTCAATACAGAAGTTTAGGGAAAAGATAGCATTTCAATTTGTTATATTGAAGGCTTTTGCAGATTTTTTATGTTCTTTTTGTCTAGGACCACGTGAAATATAAATTTGATTTTGGGAAGTAGATCAGGGCCACAGGCAATCTAATGAGTTGCTAAAATTACCCTGAGAAAGTTCTGATTGGGGAGCAGATGCCATTGTTCATATAGATCAAGTTTCCTGACTTTCTATTCACGTTACTATCTGTAATACTCAGCTTTTAATACAATTTAACGAAATCCCTATGCCAAATGAGCATTGTGATTAGCAATTCCTGCACAACCAACCAGCCATGATTTAATAGCTTGAAGCATCCATTTTACTATTCGCCATAGTTCTTTGTGTTTTCAGGGATCACTTGGGCACTTCTAGTTCTGAGTTGCTACTGCAACTACAGCTATCTGGAGGTCCTGTGGGACTGAAACCCCAAAGGTACCTCACTCACTTGGCTGTCAGTTAATGCCAGGTGACAAATGGTCATGTTGACCATAGCACCTCCACATGGCCCCTCACAGCGTGGTGGCTGAGTTCTGAGAGGCAAGCTTCCAAGAGTGACAGCATCCAGGGAGCAGAAGCAAAAGCTGCCTGTCTGTCCTCTAAAAGTTTGAGACCAGAATTAACACAGTGGCTTTTTTTTTTTTGTCATATATCTATTGCTTAAGCAGGCCCAGAGCCAGACTTGATTAAAGTTGATGGAAAATAAATTCCACTTCCTAAAAAAGAGAGTTATAAAGTAATATGGCCATCTTGAATTCACTACTTTGGATTGGATTGTACTCCTTCTTGCAAATTCCTATGAAGTCCTACCCTTCAATGTGATGGTATTTAGAGATGAGTCTTTTAAGTGTCATCGATGACATCAAGAGGGTGGGACATTTGTGATAGGATTAGAGCCCTCCTGAGAACAGACACCAGAACTTGAACTATGAGAAAAAAATTTCTGTGGCGTAACCTATTCAGACTATAGTGTTTTTGCTATCCTAACCTGACCAACACAGGCACCAGACTTCTTGTCAATTAGTAAAGCTACCGATTTCACAATATTTGTCTTGGTGAAAATATTTTCTCCATCTTCCATTTCTTCAATGTTATGCCAGTGACATGATAAAGGATACTACATTCACAATCAGTAGAAAATCTATATTCTTGCTTTTATTTATGGGTGATTAATTTTTGGGGGTATGATACTACCATGAAGGCATAACTTGAAAAGTCATATTTGTCCCTTCACAATAGACTTTTTTTTCTTTCATTTACTTATGTGGAATTAAAGTCAGAGCTGCCAGAATTTCTTTCAGATTATAAAGCAAGATTTCTCTACCAGGAGGTCATGTTTCCATCTTCAATCATCAGCTCCATCCTACACAGAACATTAAGTGTGAACCTGGATGACCTTTCTCATTATTTATTCCCAATTTCTAACCTCTGCATGGTAAAAATTATAACTGAGTGGGAAGCAATTTCTGTTCAGCTCAAGAATCTGTTGAAGTCATTCAAGTAACTTGCCCATAGTAACAGAGAGAAGCTGCATGTAACACTTGCAATTTAATACTGAGCTCTGCAAATTGCACAGATAAAATGTTTCTTTTTCACAAAAATTAGTGGTTCAAATCTCAGAGCAGGTTTACTCCTATGTATGAAATATAATATTCAAAGTCATAAATTGCAAATCTAAATTAGAACTGTAGTATTTTCCCCCTCATTAGCACTTACCTCTTTATTTTCAGATTACTTATTGCCATATATAGAAATATAGCTAATTTCTCAAAAAAATTCATTTTTAAAGTTCATCTGGATCCTGCTGCCCCACTGCTTTCTGGTCTCCATGGATTCTAGACAGGAGCAGTTGCCATTCTCATGGGGGATCTCCTATGTGACATGTCACTTCCCCCTCCCTACTTTCAGCGTTCACTCTTTTTCTCTAGGTAGTCTGACTATGACATGTCTAGGGCAGATGTGTCTGCATTTATTTTATGTGGAATCCCTTGAGCTCCACAGATGAATGGATGAAAATTTTTCATTAAATTTGGGAAATTTGCGTGATTACTTCTTCATACATAATCCTCTGGGTTCCTCTCACACTCCATCATGCTGCTGCTAGCATGATCTGTGGTGAGCTCTTTTCTTTGTTCTTCCTTGTCTTTGGTTTTTCCGACACAGTCATTCTAATTGTTAACTTCACTAATCTTTCTTCTACCTGTCTGAATCCACTTTTGAGTCTCCCTCTGGAATTTTTCATTTCCATTTCACAACTTCTATTTGCTTCCTTTTCTAGTTTCTGTTTTTGACAGTCTATATTTTTCAAGTCGTGCATCTCATTAGCATTTTATACATGGCTTTCACTGGCTCATAGCATTTATACATGGCTTTCACTGGCTCTTTGACTATAGGTAAAATAACTGAGTTAGAGTAGCTCTGGGTCTCCTCAGGGATGCATTTCCTGCTTCTTGTGTGCTCTTTTGAACGTTGAACAGAGATTTCCTTAAATGCCTGGAACCACAAAATCTTCCAATCTTGGCCGAGAGCTATGCCTTCCATATCCACAACAGTGATTTACAACTCTCCACCTTAGCCTTTAATTCCTGCTTCCACAGAGACCTAAGGACAGGAGGTGAGAGCTGAGAGCCTTTACAGGTCTCCTGCGAACATAGGCATGGTCCTAGGAATAGACAGACTTCCAGTGCATCAGCGCTTTTCAAAGCCCTTATAACATATCTAATTCCTTGATTTTTAAATAGACCATCTTTTGCCCTAGAATAATATGTGCTTCAGCTCCCAGAGACTAAAATTCCTACCTGTTACTATTTTAGACAAATGGCCCCCTAAATAATAACTTTAGCAGTAAGTTAATTTGGGGTCAGGTGAAATACATGTGAGTGTATTGAGTTGATCTTCCAGGAAACAAGTAGATAGATAAAAATAATAGTATGAAATCCTCTAATACCAGCAACAAGTGTTGTTGCTGTTGTTGTTGTTTTCCCGAAGTTGTGTCTGAGCTGGGAATAGAGGGTGGGATAAATTTAAAAGGTGAAGAGCTCTGAGCTCTACTGAGATTCCCTATTGTTCTTGAACACATTTCCTGAATTGCTGCAAGGCTTTGGCTACTTTTCAGAGTTCCAAAAGAATTCATTCTCACAGTTTTGTCAGGTTTTTCTTTGCTTTTATCGGGGTGGTGTGGAACTTCAGAACTCCTCTGTCATTTTTACTGTTTAATATTAATTGTTTAATATTTCACAAATGTGAATGACCTAATCTGGGCCCCATTAAGTTTTATAAGAGTTTTTTTTTTTTTCTTTTTTTGGTGTTACTTTTCTTGGCTGAAGATCTCCCTGGTGCCAATCACAACTCCCTCTAATCCAGCTGTGGCATTCCTCATGCTCATGCTGTAAGGTAAATTCTGCACTCCTGTTATAGTATGAAAAGCTTGCTCCTGAGTCTGTCCCACCCCTGAGGGCAGGCTAGGAACACAACAGCTTTACTGCTTCACCCTGGGTGTTCCCAGGGCCCCCTTCTCTCAGCTTCTTGGGTTCTGATTTTATTTCTTCCCTTCTCCCCCACTGTCGGAGGTACCCCCCCACACACACACACACAAAGCTTCTCACATGTGCAGGACAGTTTAAATGCTTTTTGAATCATAACAGGGGCACTGTCATTGGATTAGAGGGAGTTGTGATTAGAACCAGAAAGACCAGTGAAGAACTCTTATTTCAAAAATTCTACAACATAAGGAGGCTCAGATTAGGTCAGTAACAATTTGTGAAATATTAAAGATTTAGCAACAGTAAAAAATGGTAAGATAAGGAATTTCAAAGTTTTGTCCCTCCATAAAAGCAATGAAAAAAAACCTGTCAAAACTGAGAATAAATAGAGGATCACTGTCTGAGTCCAGCTCCCGCAGGGGGTCTCAGGAGACCAGCAGATGGTGAGGTGGGGATGAGGAAAGGGGGTGGAGAACAACACAGACACAAGAGTGAAGGTGCTGAATCCCAATCTTTACTTGTGAAGTTAATCATATATACTTTTCATTTTGGCAGGCTCACAGTAATTTGTCGTTTTTTTTTTTTTTTTTTTTTTTTTTTTTTGTGGTACTTTTCTTGGTTGAAGATCTCCCTGGTCCTGAAAGACCCCCGTCCAATGAAAGACCCCCGTATCCCTGTCCAAGGAGAATCACACGAAACACTGGCTGCAAAAGCAAGAGGTTGGTTTATTGGGACACAGGCGCCTGCGGGTGCCCAGCAGAACCTCAGCCGGAGCTTTGGTGAACTGGCACACCGGGCTTGGGGATACAGAGATTTTTATAGGGTTTGGGACAGGTTTCGCGGGCGCGGGAAGCAACAGGTTTCTTATTGGTTTGTTTAAATCTAGCATATAGGCCACCTAGGGGGTACAGGTCTGCATTCCAAAAACCACAGGTCTGCATTCTATTCTTTCTGTTCCTGCTTATCTGTTCCGGTTTATTCATTTATGCCTCAGGATGCAGGTGCTCTGTTCTTCAACCGGTTGTCCGGAGAGCATGCCTGGTGCCTGAACCTGTTTATGGCCTGCCTGGTATCTTGGTTTCATATCTTGGCCTTAGGTAACTAGGCTAACTGGGCTAGGGTCTTTCAGTCCCAATCACAACTCCTTCTAATCCAGCTGTGGCGTTACATAGCTACAATTAGATAAGAAGAATGTATCTTGGCTTATGCATAAGCAAGCATTTTTACTTTCAGGTCACGTTTTGCTTTGAGCTGTTTCTGCTTAGTTAGCTTTTAATAATACTTAGAAATGACCCAGACTATTGGCCTATACCTTGACTATTCTTTCTTGACTTACTGACTAGAACCGGTGCCGCGGTTATGGCAAGTGGTTAACTTGAAAAGAGAGGCTACTATTTTTAATCAAACAAGAGAAAGAGCATCAAGCCATTGTGCACAGGAGCAAGAGCAAGTTGCCCAGAACTAAGCACTAATCTGTCTTCTTAATATTAATTTTTATTCTCTAGATTTTAATTTAATTTCTCAAAAAGTTCCTTGATTTTCCTTACAGGGGGTTTCTCGTTAAACATTAACAATTTACCTTCCACAGCTGAATCACTGCATTTAGAGCAAACAGATTTATTCTTTAGAAGTAGTTGCATTAATTGGGAAAGTCATGTTTTTTCCTTCATACTTAATGGTCATATGAGAAGTCACAACTATACTTATTAAAGGAATACAAAAAAAACCCAGCCCATTCCCAGAAACATACTGTGCTCCTCCAGAGGATGGATGCCTTGCACCATCCACCTCAGTAGCACTTACCTCAGTAGGGCCTTGCCTTTGCCTGAGTTAGGGGAGGGGAGCAGCAGACCACATCCTCATCATATACCTGCATTGTGGAATTTTTATAAGGATTAAATAAATTCACATGTATAAAGTATATACATAAATGTATACATGTTTATTATTATGTTTATCATCATATAAATATAATGGCTAATGGCTGGCTTGCTTTTCTGCCTGCACTAGACAGTGGACAGAATGAGAGACTCATTACTCCTTAGAATTCCCAGTGTCTAGTTCCATGTTTGATGCATGCCTTTTTCATCTATTGCAAGACATCTTTTACAGTTCAAAAATTAAGTTGATAGTTGATGAAGTCTTACAATTTTATTAGCTACACAGAAGACTCAACAGGAGTACTATTGCTTGAACATAGGAGAACTTGCTCATTCTCAACCAGGATTCATGAACTCAATTGAGTTTTGTGTATTATTGCTTCTGAACATGTTGAGTTTAACTGTTACTTAACCTCTTTTCAAAACATTAGAGCATAATTGGCTTTGAAATAGAAAGTTTCTCTGTAGCACTGAGGCATCAAATTGATATTACTGAAAAAAAATTTGTTATATGAGGTACAACAAGTTTCATTTTTCTGTGTCTGTTGCTAAATAACCAAACATCAACTGTTTATTATATACTTTAAAAAAGATGACACTGATTTAGTTTCTATTCTGAAGCCATCAGAATAGAAGAAAGAAAATCCAAGACAATGAGAAGCTGGTGGGATCAATGTTTGAAGGATTATCATTTAGGCATCAAACATGAATTTATCAGAAGCATTTCTGCTATCCTAAACTTTTCACATGCAATTTGATAGAAGATAATATGGTATGATGCATATAATTTGCAAATTATATCTTTTTAGAGGAACATAGAATAGTGATATGTTTTACAACATCTTTGACTTAATGGTATACTATAATAGCTACTCTGGAATTGTTTGCTGTATCAGTAATGAGTGAGCTCATTGGAATGGGCTCTGCCACACAGAATCATTTTTGAAAAATGCTTTATCTTTTGGAACCTCTAATCTTCTCACCTGTAAGAATATGGATGTTGTGTATCTTATTAACCAGTAAGGATTAAATCCACACGCAGACACATGCATGCACACACATAATGAAAGGGGGCTTGTCACATAGTATGTACCAAGTGTGCTTATCTCCTTCTTTCTGAAGGTGTAAAATGACCTGGCAATGCAATTATTGTGTGGCATTCAGCAGCTGATTGTCTAGTGGTAAATCTTTGAATTTTGGGCTTAGCTATTCAATTTCAGAATGAATTCAAATTTGGATGACACCAGAGAGGATTTCTAAATTAATAAGAGCTAGTTCACACAAATTAAAAGGGAGGATGCTTAATTCCTCTCTTCTCTTGACACATGAGGACACTGGGAAACAATAGCTGTGTACAAGCAAAGAAGCAAGTTCTCCCCAGACACTAAACTGCTGGTGCCTTAAAAATAGGAAAAGAAGAACTTAAATTATCACAATTTGCAGATGACATGATTCTATACTTAGAAGACCCAAAAGGGTCTACAAAGAAACTACTAGAACTAATAAATGAATTCAGCAAAGTGGCAGGATATAAAATCAACACGCATAAATCAAAGGCATTTCTGTATATCAGCGACAAAACTTCTGAAACGGAAATGAGGAAAAACACTCCATTCACAATATCCTCCAAAAAAATAAAATACTTGGGAATCAACCTAACAAAAGAGGTGAAAGATTTATACAATGAAAACTACAGAACCCTAAAAAGAGAAGTAGAAGAAGATCTTAGAAGATGGAAAAATATACCCTGTTCATGGATAGGCAGAACTAACATTATCAAAATGGCGATATTACCAAAAGTTCTCTATAGGTTTAATGCAATGCCAATCAAAATCCCAATGGCATTTCTTGAAGAAATAGATAAAGCAATCATGAAATTCATATGGAAAAATAAAAGACCCAGAATAGCAAAAGCAATTTTAAGCAGGAAGTGTGAATCAGGCGGTATAGCGATACCAGATTTCAAACTATATTACAGAGCAATAGTAATAAAAACAGCATGGTACTGGTACCAAAACAGGCGGGTAGACCAATGGTACAGGATAGAGGACACAGAGACTAATCCACAAAGTTACAACTATCTTATATTTGATAAAGGGGCTAAAAGCATGCAATGGAGGAAGGATAGCATCTTCAACAAATGGTGTTGGGAAAACTGGAAATCCATATGCAAAAAAATGAAACTGAATCCCTTCCTCTTGCCATGCACAAAAGTCAACTCTAAATGGATCAAGGAGCTTGATATCAAATCAGAGACTCTGCGTCTGATAGAAGAAAAAGTTGGCTCCGATCTACATATTGTGGGGTCGGGCTCCAAATTCCTTAATAGGACACCCATAGCACAAGAGTTAATAACAAGAATCAACAAATGGGACTTACTCAAACTAAAAAGTTTTTTCTCAGCAAGAGAAACAATAAGAGAGGTAAATAGGGAGCCTACATCCTGGGAACAAATTTTTACTCCTCACACTTCAGATAGAGCCCTAATATCCAGAGTATACAAAGAACTCAAAAAATTAGACAATAAGATAACAAATAACCCAATCAACAAATGGGCCAAGGATCTGAACAGACACTTCTCAGAGGAGGATATACAATCAATCAACAAGTACATGAAAAAATGCTCACCATCTCTAGCAGTCAGAGAAATGCAAATCAAAACCACCCTAAGATACCATCTCACTCCAGTAAGATTGGCAGCCACTATGAAGTCAAACAACAACAAGTGCTGGCGAGGATGTGGAGAAAAGGGTACTCTTGTACATTGCTGGTGGGACTGCAAATTGGTGCGGCCAATTTGGAAAGCAGTTTGGAGATTCCTGGGAAAGCTGGGAATGGAACCACCACTTGACCCTGCTATTGCCCTTCTCGGACTATTCCCTGAAGACCTTAAAAGAGCATGCTACAGGGATGCTGCCATATCGATGTTCATAGCAGCACAATTCACAATAGCTAGACTGTGGAACCAACCCAGATGCCCTTCAATAGATGAATGGATTAAAAAAATGTGGCATCTATACACAATGGAGTACTATGCAGCAATAAAAAATGACAAAATCATAGAATTTGCAGGGAAATGGATGGCACTAGAGCAGATTATGCTTAGTGAAGCTAGTCAATCCCTAAAAAACAAATACCAAATGTCTTCTTTGATATAATGAGAGCAACTATGAACAGAGCAGGGAGGAAGAGCAGGAAGAAAAGACTAACATTTAACAGAGTCATGAGATGGGAGGGAAAGGGAGAGAAAAGGGAAATTGCATGGAAATGAAGGGAGATCCTCATTGATATACAAAATTACATATAAGAGGTTGTGAGGGGAATGGGAAAATAAACAAGGAGAGTAATGAATTACAGTAGATGGGGTAGAGAGAGAAGAAGGGAGGGGAGGGGAGGGGGGATAGTAGGGGATAGGAAAGTTAGCAGAATACAACAATTACTAATTGGGCATTATGTAAAATTGTGGATGTATAACCGACGTGATTCTGCAATCTGCATTTGGGGTAAAATTGGGAGTTCATAACCCACTTCAATCTAATGTATGAAATATGATATGTCAAGAGCTTTGTAATGTTGTGAACAACCAATAAAAAAAATAAAAAATTAAAAAAAAAAAGACCTTCAAAAAAAATAAATAAATAAATAAACTGCTGGTGCCTTGATCTTGGACTTCTTAGCATCCAGAACTGTGAGAAATGCATTTCCATGGTTTAGAAGCCACCCATTCTGTGGTCCCTTGTTATATCAGCCTGAGCACACCAAGACAGAAACCATTTCTATTTTATAGATTAGAAGGTCAGTTAGGATTTCAGCAGTGTTATGGTCATAATCAGGAAGCAGTTATTAGAGTGCCTATGTTCCTTAAATGATTGTTTGAAAAAGCTATATAGAATCACTGGTTCAGGAAAGTCATCTATGGGGGATATATTATCAAAAGCAGGTGAAATAACCTTTTTTATATTGCTCAACACATGACGAGCACAATCATAATAATGAATCATTCCTTGCTAAATCAAAGATACACATTGCCTGAGAAAGGTTTTATTGCTACTATTTAAAATCGACTGCAGTTATTTTAGCACTTAACTTTCAAAGTACTGTTAGTAACCGATAAGTTTTCATATTCCTGCATAAAATATGTGTACTTTTCTGTATCAATACCTTCATCTGGTTAAGAAAGGAACATTACTGCACCGTTCTGCTTCTAACCCGTAGTTTCCAAAGTTTTTGTTTTATAAATATTACTGCAATGAACATCTTTGCAAAATAAATTAAATTGAAAGTCATTCAAGTAACTGTAGGATGAATGTTTATGTGGGAACACAATGTTAAATAGCATCTGTGACTTCTGATAGGCACTGTCTTTCACATAAATTGCATTGAATTTCACTCTTTCAGCAACATGAAACATATTTTGTCACAACCTAGTAGTTTTAGCAAATAAAGTTTTGTCCAATCAAATCACATTTCAGTGTAGTTCTGAATTTGCAGTTTTAAGCATCTTTCACATGTTGAATGGCCATTTGTAATTCCTCTTCAATGAACTGTTTCTGTTCACTCTTTGCTCATTTTTTATTAGGTTGTTGGTCTATTTGATTTGTAAGAGATCATTAAAATTAAAGAAAACAGTAAGTTAGCTGTATTATGGGATACTTTTCCAGGATTATCTTGTAAGTTCAGTTGTGGTGATTTTGGGCCATGTATTTATTTATTTTTGTGTAGTTGAATATCAGATTGGATAGTCTTTTGTCATAATTAGAAAGGATTTTCTGTTTCAAAACTTTTTTAAAAGTCCCATGTTGTATTTAGAAAGTTAAAATATATTTTTCATTTTAATTATCAATTTACCTGGAATTTTTTTGGATGAATAATGACAGGGGTCAACATATTCTTTAGATGGCTATCCAGTTTTTCAACCCATTTTATTAAGTAACCAGTTTTTCTTTGCTAATTTGAATAACACCCCATCATATACTACATTCAGATTAACTTTTGGACTTTCTAACTCTTTGATCCACCTTACTCTTCTGAGGCTGATATCAAGTTGATTTGCATCTAGATACTCATTTCAGCAGGGTGTTGAATGGCCCAAGACTATATCACAGAAAGAAAACTTCTGGTGTATAGAAGTAAAAGTGAATTAAATTAATGGTTTGAATGATAATATTTTTAATAGAAATATTATAGTAGCTAAATTTGAGAAACAGTATTAAAATACACAGGAAGTGTTTCTCAGCAAGATTGTTCTTGTCCACTCTACTGTAACCTGATACTAAATTGATGTTCACTAGAATCTTCTTTGATAGCTTTCCAGGATAGGTTACCCATGATGATGATGTTGTTCTTTTTACTTTCAAATGATAACTAAAATGTGCATTTATTTTCCCTACAATTTCTTGGTGATGATGTTCAGGTTCTTATACCTGGAAATGAAATCTCACATCCTGCTAGAAGAAGGGGCTTTCAGAATATTTCTAGAAGTAGACATGGATTATTGCTCTTAAGCAAATGCTTACTCCTCATATTTTCTTGCATTCCCATTTCACATTATGCGGCTCAAGAAATGAAACAATGAATAATGTTTTTCAAGGTAAAAAAGTCGTCTCTTCATTTTTTTAATCCGCATTTCAGTTACATTGGTTCTTCATCAATATCAGGGTTTTCCTTGGAGCTGAATGATAAAATAATATTGTAGGAAATATCATATAAGAAATATTCAACCTCTTGGGGCTGGGGTTGTGGCTCAGTGGTAGAGCACTCATCTAGCATATACGAAACACTGGTTCAATCCTCAGTACCACATAAGATAAATAAATAAAATAAAGGTATTGTGTCCAACTACAACTTAAAAAATTTAAAATAAAAGAAATACTCAACCTCTCATTCATGCTAGTTTGGTTACTTCATCAGAAGACTCCAGCAAAGTTACTACATCCTCCACAATCATTGATTACTAAGAGAACTTGAGCTATTCAATAATTAATGATTTTGACTCCATTTAATTTCCTTTTTACATGTAATACCTCATGTTCTACCTGTTCAAATATCTCATAAATGTTAAGAACTGACAGTTGTAAAATCTCTTTTATGTTACATAATTTGTCTTTGACTCAAAAGAAGTAATTAAAATGGCTTGATATTTTTATTCTTCTGTCCAGTAAATATCACTTTACCTGGGACTATAAAAATAATGTTTACAAGATGCTAAATTTCTCAGTCTCTGACATACTTGTTTTACTGTCAGTGACAATTTCATGTCACTGTGTTAATTTCTTTGAAGGACCAAGAAATCTCTCTGCTATTAAGTAAAACAGAAGCATTACAGAATTTGTTATTAATGTACCATGTTGTCAAACTTATTATTCTTGCATGTCCAAAAGTTTAAAATATAAGACTCAGAATAGTATACTTATTATCACTATGATTTTTTTTTAATGCACAGAATGTAATTGGGGAAAGAAAAAAATCAGTAACATCATCTAAAGGAATTTTTACTGTAATTTCTAATTTTGAGAAAACCTAAAAAAATTATCTTCTTCAACTTCTAAATATCGTTGGAAGTCTATGATGATACTTTTAGATTGTCCTTTAAATTTTTAGTTCTTGTAAACAGAAAATTTGGCAATTGTCTTGTTAGAATCTTGTAGCAAATCTTTTAATTTGAAGTCTGATTAACAGAAAAAAAAACATTTAGAATATGAGGTATTTTCTTCAGAACTTATTTTTTCCTATTATTATTTAGATACTTCATTTTTGTCTGGCTTAAAGATTATCTATCACAGATGTTGTTTATATGTAGTTTCTGTTACTTTGATTCCATAAGGAGCAAAATAAACATTCTCGTTTTAATTTACAAAGGATTCCTAGGAGGAACCTTTTCTTGAAGATTCTTTGTCCTAAATGGAATCAAACAACTAAAATGGAGATGGACCCTTTACAGGATAATTCATTAATGTTATGAAAACTAAGTAGTTTATTAGTGATTTCTACAACCATGAGAAGTCTGTAATTGAGAATTCCCCTCTACTACTAAGAGAAACATTCTTGGACTCAGGTAGGTTTCATTTGACATCATATTTATTTAGCTTGAATATAGGCCATCGGACAACACAAAACATTTACAAAGGCATTGCACATGTCCAGGTACAGTTTTTAACCCCCAGTAACTCAGCACACATGAAAGATGGAGAGCAGGGCAAGTGCGGGTGCTCCATCTTATCTCAGAAAGCCCTTCAGACTTGAGCCTACCTAGTCTTCAGGTACTTCCGATAGACTTTATTAGAGCTTGTCCTTCAATGAAGCTGCTTCATCTTTGCTGATTGCTCTGTATAAATAATATTAGTGATGAATTAGAATTTCTTAATTTACTATGTAGTCCTCAGCCAGTTTTGTCTTGGATCCAGTGAAGACTTGAACAATTTTCTGAGTTAATATTTCAAGGCGTATTTGCCAAGGCTAAAAATCCCCAAGGGTCTTTTGAAAAAAATGCTAGTGAACCATTTAATAATGCCTTCCTTTAAATAATTTCAATCTTACATTTAAAACTTTCATTTGCTTTATATTAATTATATATTAATACAATTTTGAATTACATTACATTTTGGGAAACATTTCTGACTTTAAAAAGGATATGCCATTTTTAGCTGAATATAATCTCCTAATATTGCTATTAACTATCAACATACATCTGTATTTAACTAAAGGACATTTACCAGTAACATTTTGTACACAAAATTGTTTTCACAAAAGTTACAAGATGTTTACATAAGTTAAGATAGAAGACAGTATATAATGAAAAGAGAAAGTGAGTGAAAAAACATGCATCTTTAACTGTTAAGTAACCTGTTTTGTTAGTGCACATATTTCTTAAATTATATTTGCCATAACAATAATTTAATCTTTTAAGTATAGATAACATATATTGTTTTCAAAATAATAATATTGTCTCTTACATTTAATTTGCATCTAATTTATATTGATCCTTCACAGTGTCACTATTTCCCCTAGATATTGTGTTTCGGTCACAACAGATACACACACACACACACACACACACACACTATATATATATATATATATATATGGAATTCCTTACTTCTATGATTTGTAAGTTGCAATACATTTTAATAAAATTCTGTTTCAGCATTATGAAAAAAATCATGTAGTCCTCTTTTGATCTGTTTCATGGTACATTTCATTAACAGCTTTCCTAAGGATCTTAATAGTGAGTGATTATGTGCCTCTTAGGCATCTTACATTGATTTTTATTGTAGTGTTGATTTCACTTGTTAACTATTCACAAGGGGCTTTTGTTCTATATTTTGGCTTTTGAAATCCCTTAAAAATTTTGTCAAGTACTCTGTGACTTATTCTAGACTTTTATATTGTTTTTTATGATAATGCTTAGAGGGAGGGGGGCAGGAGGTTAAGTTAGATTTTCTTTTCACTCTGCCCTGCAATTCACATTAGTTCTTGCAACTAGCCCCATTTTTTTAAAATCAGCACTCAAGCTCAGTGATCTACTATTAAGGATCAAGATAGATTTTTTTCCCCACATGTAAAATTAGATTATTTTTCTCCTTGGGGCAGTGTAAGAAATTTGTTTGCGTTTGAGTTAATTTTCATAACTTTGGATACAATTTTTAATTAGAGTTCTTTTACTTTCTTACATAAGTATGATTATTTTCTCTTACCAAAGTTTTTGGATATTATTTCTATTTTTCCTGTCCCTCCCAAAACCTTAGTAAATACTGTTTTCTAGTGAACTAACTTCTGCTTTTAAAATTATTTTTTTCTGTCACTGGTCTTTTAAAAGCCATTTAAAGTCTTATTAAGATATGATTAATACACAAAACGTTGTACATGCTTAATATATCCATTCTGACTAGTTTAGATATATGTATGCACTTGTGACATAATCAACACAACTGCAATTTTAAAAACCTATTTATCATCTCCAAAAAGTTTATTTTGTTTATGGATATGTGCTTTGTTTCTTTTGGGGCAAGAATACTGAGCATAAGCTTTGCCTTCTTAATATATTTTTAAGTGCAAACTACAGTATTATTATTTATTATACCCACTAAGGAACAATTCCTCATTTTCCCTTTGCCCTGGTAACCACCTTTCTAGACTCTGCTTCTCCTAGCTTAAGTATTTCAGATCTCTCACATAAGTGGAATCATACAGTATTTGTCCATTTGTAATTGGCTTAGCTCACTTAATAGACTATCCTCTAGGATTATGTATATTCTTGTAAGTGGTAGAATTTTCTTGTTTTCATGGCAGAGTAATATTCTCTTTTATGCCCATAACCACATGTTCTTTGTTCATGCATCTGTCTATGGACTTGTGGCTTGCTCCCATATCTTGGTGCTGTGAATGACACTGTGATGGACATGAAGGTGCAGGTGCCTCTTCAAGATTGTGACTTCAGTTGTTTTGGACATGTATATCCTGAAGTGGGACTGTTGGATCATGCTCTACCTTGGCTTTTAATTTGATGACACTCCATAACAGCTTCACCATTCTTCCTTCCCATCAATGTATAAGGCTTCCAATTTCTCCACATACTTGCTAACACTTGACTTTTGTGTATAATATAATCTTAACAAGTATGAATTCATACCCCATTAGGGGTTTTGATTTGTAAAGCCCTAATGATTATCGATGCTGAGCATCTTGTCTTAAGACTTAAGTCTTAAGACTTTTTTTTCCCCAAGCCTTTGTTAGGATGTTTCTATGGCAATGCATTGTAGAAGAGTTTTCTATTTTGGATATTAGCTCTTTATCAGATAGATGGTTCAAACATTATATCTCATTCTGTAGGTTGCTTTTTTACTTTGTTGACTGCTTCCTGTGCTGTGCAAAAGAGTTTTAATTTGTTGGAGTCCTACTTATTTATTTCTGTTTGTTTGATTTTTGCCTGTGCTTTTGGTATTAAATCCAAAAATTACTTGCTGTGATTGATGTTAAGGAGTCCCCCCCCCTTATGTTTTCTTTCAGGAGTTGACAATTTGGGGTCTTCTGCTTAAGTCTTTGATTTTTTTTAGTTGATTTTTGTAAATAGTGTAAGATAAGCATCTGATTCTGTTCTTTTGCATGTGGATTCGAGGTTTTCCCAGCACCATTTGTTGAAGACATTTTCTTTTCCCAATTGTGTGTTCTTGGCATCTTGGTAAATATGAGTTGACCATATACGAGTGAATTTATTTTGGGGTTCTCCATCCTGCTCCACTGGTCTGTGTATCTGTCTTTATGCCAGTACTATTCTATTTTAATCTTAAAATCAGGAAACGTGATGCCTCCAGCTTTGTTCTTTATTGAGATTGCTTTGGCTACTTTAGATCTTTTGTAGTTTCATTTAAGGTTTAAGACTGCTTTTTCTATTTCTATAAAAATGCCACTTTAATTTTGATAAGAATGACATTGACTCTTTCAATGGCTTTGAATAGGGTGGACATTTTCCCAATATTACTTCTTCCAATCCACAGGATATTTTCCTATTTAATTGTGTCTGCTTTAAATTTTTCATCAGTGTTTTTTACTTATCTGTGTATCAGTCTTTCAACTCCCTGGCTAATTTTATTCTTAAGTATTTTTTTCATTTTTATGCTCTTATATATATATTTGGGGTGGGTGGTTTGCACTTGACTACTGAGCCACATCCCCACCCCTATTTTACATTTTATTTAGAGACAGAGTCTCACTATTTGTGAGGCTGGCTTTGAACTTGTTATCCTCCTGCCTCAGCCTCCTGAGCCACTGGGAATTTTTTGTGTGCATTGTTTTAAGATAGTTCATTTTCAGTGCATAAAAAATACAATAGCATTTTGAATGTTGATTTTCTGTCTTGATTCTGTACTGAACCAGTTTATCAGTTCTAATAGATTTGTGTGTGTGTGGAGGGGTATGATTTTCTGTAGGTAAAAACATGTCATCTGCAAACAGAGACATATTTACTTTTTTCTTTCCAATTTAGATGCCTTTTATTTCCTTTTCTTGCCTAATTGCTCAGACTGAGACTTCCACAACTCTGTGAGATCAAATGGCAGGAATCAGCACTCTTGCTTTATTCCTGATCCAAGAGTAAATGCTTTCAGATTTTCCAGAGTATGATGTTACCTATGGGTTTTCCATATATTATCTTTATTACACAGAGATACAGTCTTCCTAAACTTAATTTGTGGAGTGCTTTTATCTTGAAGGGATAATTTTCCCTTATCTTTATTCTTTAATTATTTAGAAGGAAACATTTTCCTTTGGCATTATGTTATCTGAAGCTCAGAACTTTCTATATAGAATATTTTCATTATAGTGATTTCCCAGACACTCTGTAATTTTGAGTTTGACTGTCTCCTTGGACTAAGATATATGTCCATGTTAGGTTTGCTTTATTTCATTTTGGGGGATATCTTTCTGATCATATTGCTTCTGGTGATTGTTGATAATGCTCTTAATATTTTTAGGAGCTTGGTACTTCATTATGGTTTAGTCTAATTACATTTATGAGATTGATTATTTGAAGATCACTTCTGTATGTTTGCAGAAGATCTATCTTATGTTAATTCTCATTTGTTTGAGGGAAAGTTCAACTGAAGTCTCATACTACAAATGTTTTCCTACCCCTTAGGTCTTAGAACTTGCCTTATACATTGATTATGTCATGACATTCATATCTGCTAGGTCTTCATACTGAATTATTCTCTCTGTAATGAAGTGTTTTCTTGTATTTCATTTAGGGCTTCTTGCCCTGATTTTATCTTGCTTGATTTGTGTCTTCTTTTGGTTTGCATTACTCTTGTATTATCTTTGACCATCTGTTTTAATCAGCTTTTTGTCTGCCATGACCAAAAGACTTAAAGGAACAATTAGAAGAGGAAAAATTTATTTGGGGGCTCATGGTTTCAAAGGTCTCAGTTCATAGATGGTCAACTCCATTTTTCAGGGCCTGAGATGAGGTAGAACATCATGGCGGAAATGTGTGGCAGAGGAAAGCAGCTGGGACCATGGCACCAGGAAGGGGGTCCACAGAAAGCCAGCAAGCACAAGGGGCAGGTGCTGTATTTAACAAGGACAAAACATAATCCCCAATGGCATGCCCTAGGGACCCACCTCTCTATCCATACCCTTCCTGTCTACAGTTATCACTAAATTAATCCCTATCAGGGGATTAATGCACTGATTGGGTTAAACCTCTTATAACCCAGTCATCTCTAAACTTTCTTGCATTGTCTCACACATGAGCTTTGGGGGATACAACATAACCAAACCATAACACCATTCTATTATTTTTCAAACCATGTGTCACTTTATTTAAACATGTTCTAAATACTTAATTATTACACCTCCATTGTTCATTCTCCCTTGTTTTCCTTGATATTTAAAAACATTGTATTTTCTGACATTTCTCTTTGTGATCCTGTATTCTGTATCCCTTACTCTGTTTTCAACATTTTCCTTTGTACTGTTTCTAATTGGACCTTTATTTTCCGACTCTTTTCCCCACTCTTTCCCCCCATTTATTCTGATCTAGTAGAAGTGGAGCTTAGCTAAATTGTGGCACAGGCCTGTAATTCCAGTTGCCTGGGGAGGCTAAGGCAGGAGGATCACAAGTTTGAGGTCAGCTCTGAAACTTAAATGCTGCAAAATGAAAGTATAAAAAGGGATGGGGATATGACTCAGTGGTTAAAATAATTCATGGTTCCATCTGCAGTAGCAGGGGGGGAAAGTGTAGCTGGTATTGGGGTATGTATTCATTTCTTAGGATTATTTTAACAAATCATCACTACCTAGGTGGCTTAAGACAGCAAAAATATAATTGGTAGCCCTGGAGGCTAGAAGTCCAAAACCAAAGATGTTAGGGCAAGTAAAGGACCCTTCCTTGCCTCTTATTACCATGCGGTGACATTATTATTATTAGCTTATTAGCTTGGTGACAATCTGTGTTGTTTCTCAGCTGGGAGACAAATCTCTTCAATCCACTGTCTTCACATGTGTTTACCCTGCGTCTTCACGTAGCTGTCTTCTAATAAACACATCATTCATATTGTTCCTTTTTGTCCTAATATCTTTGTAAAAATTCTGATCTTGTTATAAAGTCAAGAGTGCTAACAATGTAAATTATTTTATCAATGTAAATAATCTTGGAATACACCAAAACATTTTGTAAGGAAAAAGCAATTTTGTTTTGGTAAATAGCACAATTATTTTAAATGTGGTGCTCATCTTTTGGGGGGAAGATGATGGCCAGTGTCTCAATAAGGGGTTCTTCTTTCTGCCCAGGGAAATCCAAGCCACCCACATATCACCCATCTCAGGTGATACGTGGGCCACAGCAGAGTGGGAAAGAGATTCACATTGTCCCTGGGCAATTGACCAGAGGAAATGACCACTGCCCATTCCCAGACACCAGATGTCTCTATCCATGAGGCTACCATGCATGGTGATATACATGCAACCCATTAATGGCTTGTGACACTCATCATTACTAAAAAATTATTTTTAAATGTCTACTATTGATTTCTATATATAAAATCTTGTTTTAGAAATAGTAAAACTCTCACATTTTAAGATGACCCCTAAAACAACTATTAGAACAATTACCAGCCATGTCATATTGGACATCTTACCTGAAACATCACGAGTGGGAACAAAATGAAAAATTGCACATAAGGACTTAATGGATTTTGTCTACTGTTGCTTCTTTAATAAGAGCAAATTGAGTGGGTAGAGAAGTTAATAGGTGACTCCACTTGACAGAACTCGTTTCATTTCCCTTCTCAACTTCATCATTAACCTTGGTTTGAAAAGAACAAGGAAGCATAAAAAATGAACCTACAAATATGTCATTTAGTAAAGGTTAAAAGACAGACTTTTATAATATGCAGTTCCAAAAATATCATTGCCAGTAGCCACCTAGAAGCTTGTCCACCCCATTAATGAGACAAGAAAGCATCTGTTTCCCTTCTTTTTCTGTTGATTTAGAATATGGTATGAGGAATTATAGGAGAGAAGAACTGTAGTCAGCACCTCTGAGATGTAACGATGGGATTAGGGAGCTAATAATCCAATAGTAGTTCATGCTCATGCATGGACATTGCTTTAACTAAACTTAGTCATTACATCAGAATTATATCTGGCACCCACAAGTCAGGAGAGCCATAAATCAGTTAAGGAACTGGGCACAGGATTGGATTTCATGTACAGTGTATGGATTTAGCTTAATTTGTTTCATCCTAGAGCTGAATTAAAATATGCATGGAATAAATTATTTGAGAGCCTTCATTAAATTGTGAAATACCTTGAAAATCTCTTGCAGAGCGAAATACTTATTTTACATTACTTTTTTACTTAAATAAAAATGTGTGATGAGAATGCATTGAAATAAATATTTTTATATACAAATACACAAATAATATCAGAATATAACATTTTAAACTTAGCCTGGATTTAGCAATCAGTCTTCAGTCGTCACCTGATACTGGGATGAAGTATAAGATGTTTAAATATTTGACCATAAGCTAGTTTCTACTTAATCTATTACCATTAATTCAGAACATTCTGGGCTTACAATTTTATGTCCCTGAGGAGTGATTTACATAAATACCCTTTCATCAAGTCTCTGTTTTACTGTAATTCCTTTCCATATAAGCTCTACTATTGCCATATTGTACATGCATTGCATTTATCATCAAATCATCTTCCTGTTAAATAATATTAGATAAAAATGTTTTTATAGTATTACAAAACAGTCTGAGAATATATTCAGTTTTCAAAGATATTATGCTAGGAAAAATTAGACTCTTCTTCTAGCTATTAAAATTATTCTGAATCAAACCAGCATGAAAGTACAATGGCACTGTATTTCTATAAGAGAAAAGTTTTTGAAGGCTACTTAAGTTTGTAATCAACAATAACAAAAAAAAACTAAATCCATAGAAATTAGTCTTTCACTACAGATAGACAAGAAAAGCAGTATTGAATTGAAATTGAAGTTAGATTTAATCATCATTATTATAAGACCCCATTTAAAGCACTTGCTGTATTCCTTTAAAGTTCTGTAGGCTCTCAAATCACAATTTAACAGCATGACTCTTAAGACTATAGACAGAAAAGCAAAAGTTCTATAAATGCATGCTATAAATTCACGCAAATAATCATGCAACTACAAAACAGCATCATGTTATTTTATTTTTTACAGTACTGGAAATTGAACCTGGGTGTGTTCTGTCACTGAAATATGTTCCCAGGGTTCTCCATACGTTTCCCAGGCTGGCCTCATTGCAATTCTTCTGTCTCAACCTCCAGAGTATCTGAGACTACAGGTGTGTGCCACAATGCCTGGCCATTGCATGTTATCTCAAGAACATAATCATAATTTATTAGATTGTAATATAGAAACATTTAAAACTTCAGAGCCTGATGGTGGAATGTGATGGTCATGTAATGAAGACATGAATTGGTGTGAAGATACTTTAGATATAACCACAGGTATGAAAAAAATGTGCCCTATATGTGTAATATGATTGTAAAACATTCTGCTGTCATTTATTTTTTAAAAATCAATACAAAAACAATAAAAATTCAGAGCCATTTTGATAGCAGTAAGAAGACTGAAAAACAATGAATTTGATGAATCTGGTTTGGGAAATGTCAATGGAAGTGTTGGAGAATACCAGGTATTAAAGTGACTTCAGAAATAGTGGATTGAATCACTAATATGTAAATTGAGTCAGTAGTCCTTTAAATGTAACTCTAGAACTGATCATCTCATCTTTCTTTCTCCTCTCCCATATATGCACCACATAAAGAAACAGAAATTTAATTTTTTCTTTTTTTTTCTCTTTTTTTTTCAGTGCTGGGGATTAAACACATGCTAGGCAAGAACTCCACCACTAAGCTACACTTCCAGAACTTGAATCATGTCTTCATAGGTTCATCTTTCAAAACAGAAGCTTATATAGGAAAAACATAAGGTGGTTTTACATGCATATAAATCCTGTTCTTCAAATAGCAGTTGTCTGTCTTTGAACACTCTCTAAAATGAACAACAAAAATTAACCCCATGGAAATGTAGACATACACTTTAATTCTAAGTTTGATATTTTGTGCTATTAATCTTTAAGCAATTAACAGATTTGTTAAATAAACCAGATATGTAATATCTGGGATGGGTAAAATCAGTGATGTGATTAATGTAGTAAAAAATAGTATAATAGTATAATTCAAACTACTTTTTGTTTTTTTAAAGCACTATGTTCCAAATGGAAATGCTCCTTTCCATTCCAATGATAGTGTAGAAAACACTGTGATTAGTGTAAAATAAATTGTCAATAACACTTGTAATCCATTGCCATAAATATTGTCTAAAGCTAAACTCAGCTTTGACCAACATCACCAATTCTGGCACCGCTCTGAGGCAAATGCAACCTTTCCAGATGGCTCACTAAGTCTTTAAATTGTTTATACCTATTTTTATATAAATGTTACCACACTATTGTACAATATCTCCTACTATAGATATAGCATTGACTGTTTTTACTTTTTTCCTACAGAAGGGCATTTAGATTGTTTCTATTTTTTCCCATAAATGTATATAAGCAATGCTGTGGTGAAGAGACTTCTTTATCTTCTTCCCCGTATACTCCCAAGAAGGTACTTATCCACAGTTGACAGTAAGAACAAATACTTTTAAAATGTTAAGCTTAATTCCCTGTGTTGAAAATGAAGGGGAAGAGACTCTTAAACATCCTTTTCCGAGAGTTATTTATATTAAAAACCTTTCAAGTTATTTCTCTGTTTGAAATGTGCTAATTCTTTTATAAACCAACTTAGCCACTCACTAGCTTTCTTGAGGATCTGGGAGTCCATCTCTGAAATGTGATCATCAGGGAGGAGAGTCCTCTACTTCATAGCTTCTGTAGTGGGTGGGGTAGAAGCCTTGAACCTGGTAGGTACCTCATACCAAGTCACAAACCTACCTTTTCTCATACAGCCCTGAGAAACTGATCTTTCCTTTAGATAAAAACAGCTGGCTAATAAGGATGATCATCCAATTTCTAAGTGGATTTAGGATAAACTGCTTAGTCCTTTTGATGGAGGACTAGTTGTTGTTTATATTGAGATATGTAATCTGCTGAATCTCCCTGATGGAGATAACTGTAGCCTGAATATATAAAAGAATGAAATTTCCTCTTGTCTTTGCAAACTCTTACTGGATTTTCCTGTAATTTGCATCACATTTTGATTTAACACTTATTCAATAATAAAACACTCATTTATCTTATATCTCTACAGAGAAATTTTCTGGATCAGGAAGGGATTTGGTTTTGAAGTATATTTCCCTATTGATTAACAGGTTGACTTCTTGGTAAGACAGGGAATAGTAGGGTAAACTGAATAGCAGTTTGGGGAGAAAACTTAATAGCATCTATTTAGATAAATTAAATTCAACAGCAATATATGAGTACCTATTTTTATATATGTACCTGAATATGAAAGACATAATCAAACTTACACATTTTTATGAATCTAATATTACTGGCTTTATTTTCTACTTTTTTCCCTTACTAATATTTGACACAGGCATACCTTTTCTGTAAAAAATGGTAGTTTTGCATCCTTTGCCCATTTTTACTCATTGCCTTTGTTAAGCCTCACCAAATTGGAGAGATTAATTTATTTTCTTTTGTCTGTTGCTTAACTTTGCTTATATCATCTTGCTCCAGAAGATAATTTGTTGTAATCAAAAGTATTTGTCTTTTCCTCTTTGGCTTTTAGCATTTGACAATGTAAAAAGATCTTAACATCAAACTTTCTCCATCCATGCCAAAGTTCTTGTACTATTGTTTCTTATGTTTACATTTAAACTAATTTCCACATTATATCATATTGAGAGGTGAGACTGAATTGTGACTTACTTTATCCTCAAAGGGTTAACTGGTGGGAGCAACAATACTTGGAGATAACTCTAACCGGTCAAAACCCTAAGTCTTTGTTTCATTCAGTTCATGAAAGCAAATTTTTACTGCTTTTCCATTGTTCAAAGTATTCAGACTTTATAATAACAATGATTTATAATTGGAAAAGAAAGTGCTATATTTTGAGTATTCATGTTTTGATTAATGCCATACATTTTAAACTGAATAACATTTTACTACTGCTAATAAATATAGGAAGTTTTCAACAAGAACATTAGATATTTTTTTTTTGTAAAAATGTATTTCTGAGCTCCATTCTTAGAAAGCTAACTCTGCAGGCCTGAAGGAATTTTCATTAAGCAATATGAATGTTTCATATGTTTCTCAGGAAACAAATTATACCTTGAAAAGTTACAATTTTTGACAACAATCACTTTTAGAAATATTACTGAATTACTGACATACATGTAGCAGATTAGACCATTGGTAATTTCATGACATGAGATTAACACAATATTAGTTGAATTATGATTATTAATTAAATCAACATCTTCTATTTCTTTACCTCAGAAATTCTGATTCTATGTAGAATACATGTCTAAAGAGATCATCTGTGTGATTTGGGTTTAAGGAACAGAACGATCTATGCCTTCTGGCCAAGAGCAACTTCAATTTATTGACAGAACACACCTGTCAGTGCAAATGCAGGCCTGTGTTGATTTTCTCCCTATTCTCAAAAAATGTCTGGATCTTTTCTACCAAGTTCACTTAAAAAATGAGACAAATTTGGCCAACATCTCATTTTGTGTTACTTTTGGATTATAACCCAAAGACCTTTAACATTTCTTTGAAAGAAATAAGTTGGAGCTTTCACATAATATATCTTTCAAAAATAAACAGCAAAAGTGAACAGACACAAAGTTTTCTAAGGCAGAAAGTATCTTCTTAGAACATTAATTTAAAATACGGGCTTTAGTTAAAATATTTATTCTTTTCCTCCTTTGGGTTAAGTGGTAATAGAAATATTGTGAATCAGCTGAGGTTTCTCAAGCATTATATTTTAAATGTCTAAAATCTTCTATAAAAACTAACATTTTTCATATCTCACAATATAGAAGCTGAAGTATAATTTTATGTACTCTGAAAATAGCTGCCTTGTGACCACTGCCATTACAGACCTGCAAAGCCTAACTCTGGTTAGAGCAAATTCCAACAGCCAGTCAAGGAGGCCCTTGGGGTGCAGCCAGCATAAGCACACAAGGAGAGACGAGAGAAGAAATGGTCATTTACATTGTTTCTAAGTGACAGCAAACAAATCCGAAGGAGGCATCCAACATACAGGTGTTGCAGGAACACTTTCTGAGTAATTAGGAATGGCACCTTAAAGTGTTAAAGGGGGAGTGTGACCCATTCTACACCAGCCATGACTGCTATAATTACATAATTAAGGGTAACAATTTTACATAAAGTGCTGAAGTTCTGAATAGAAAATATAATTGCTAGCCAAGCATGGTGGAGCACGCCTGGAATCTCCCTGACTTTCTAGCAGAGGCAGGAAAATTGTAAGTTCAATGCCAACCTTAGCAACTTAGTGAGACTCTATCTCAAAATAAAATATAAAAGGGCTAAGCATGTGACTCAGTGGTTAAGTGTCCCTGGGTTCAATTCCAATTAGTTAAAATATAAGAAAATAAGAAGAAAAAAGAAATAAGAAAAAAAAGAAAGAGGAAATCAAGTTACTAAACATGAACTTCCAAGCATTTGTGTCTAACACCCTCAGTGTAGAGTGAGGATGGAATATGGGGACAAAGACATACTCAAAATGGAAGGAACACCACAGGGAAGCTTTATTACCACCCCGAGCGCTTACACTAAGAGCTACCACTTGGAATCATTTACAGAGCTGTTTAAAGGGATGTAAACATGATCCTGCAGATGATGGCAACAATAACAAAAGCCTAGGTGGGGGTCATCTATTTAGCTGCAGGGCCACTAGCAGGGATACTTCTCCAACTGTTCCACTTTCAAATGAGCAGCGGTGTCCTGTGGAGTTGCACTGTGATGTGCATCTGTGGGGAGATTAACAGTGCAGAGGGTTACTGATCACCATTCTTGGGCACATGCTTAGGACTGAGGCAGGCACATGAGCACCAGAAGCCACGTCAGCAACACTGGGATCTGCGTGCTTCTGTCATGCTCTTCGGATCCAGTTTAATTATGCCCTCATCATTTTCTTCACTAGAAAAGCTTTGGTGGTTTGTCAGAATATTCTCCACAAGGAACCGGGCGGCTTCATCTATGTTTATGTTATCCTGTAATACAAAAGCAAAGAATAGAATCAGTGGTCTGGTCCATTCTTAGAGTAAAGCATTGAGTACTAAGGACAACTAGGGAAATTTGCCAGAGGGGGCACTGTAAGTATACCAGCTACAATTTTCTTTAGTAATAAAGTGCACATTAAGAGTTCAATGCCACTGAGTCATGTGTCTATGAAAAGAACCCACTTCTTTTTAGCATGGACACACTATTTGATATTCCTGTTGTAACTTTTGTCATTGAGGCTCAATGTGCTATCTTGATGGCTGAAAATGTAAACATGATCCTACAGATGTTGGCAACAACAACCAAAGCCAACCTAGGGGTCATCTATTCAGCTGCAGGACGACCAGCAGGGATACCTCTCCACCTGTTCAACTTTCAAATGAGCAGCAGTGCCCTGTGGAGATGCACTGGGTTGACACATAGATGGAAGGCATTCAGATTAGAAAATCGGTGCTCTTGAATGCTGTGTTAGTCAGCTTTTTATTGCTGTGACTAACACCTGAAAAAAAATCAACTTAAAGGAAGATTTATTTTGGCTCATGATTTCAGAGGTTTCTGTCCACGGTCAGCTGATTTCCATGACTTGGACCTGAGGAAAGGCAGAACACTATATGGCAAGAAGGGTGTGGCAGAGGAGAGCTACTTACCTCATGGTAGCCAGGAAGCAGAAACGAGAAAGGAATATGATTCACCCTTCCAGGGGACAGCCCCAGTGACCTACTTTCTCCAATTATACCCCACTTCCTGGAGTTTCCACCACCTCCCGATAATCCATTCAAATTATGAATCAATCAATGGATTAATCCATTGATGTAGCTGAAGTTCCCATGATACAATCACCTACCTAAAGGCCCCACCTCTGAACACTGCTGCATTGGGGACCAAGCTTTCTATATGTGAGACTTTGGGGGACATTCTAGATCCAAGCCATAACAAAGTTGTAATTCAAATATTCAGTATACATTAAGAAGAAAACTGTGAAAGGGCTCAAATCACATAAAAAAATGTAGCACACTGCTCCTCCATCTGTGAGTACAGATTGCTACTTTTAGTTGTCATGCATAAATTAGACTGAAATGATGTTGTGAGTGTGATGTCCATTAAGGATATCCTAAGGAATTATTAGCTATCACAGCATTTGTGTGACTATTTTAGAAGTTATCAGAGAACACATAATAAGCAGCACATAGCAAATGCTGTTCTTGCTTTCTAAAATAAGTTCAGATTTTGCAAAATATCACAATAGTATGATTTACTGTATACTCTTCACTCATTCCTCAAAAGTTAACAGCTTAGATAAACCAGAGTACAACTTCTGAAATCAGGAAATGAGATAACAACCTTAATCTATCAACCTTACTTAAATTCCACCAACTGTCTCAAGGCCTGTTTCTGACGCAGCTCCACAAGCTATATTTTGTTGCCACGTGTCCCTAGGCTCCTTTCATCTGGAATAGTTCCTCAGTGCCCTCTTGGAGAACACTAGCCAGAGAATACCCCTCATTCTGGGCCTGCCTGATGTTTCCTTATCATTCAAGTTTTACTTTCTCAGCAGGACTAAGACAGGAGCCTGTGTCCTTCTCAGACTATTAGGAGACACACGAATTAATGTCATGCTGCCAGGCTTATCAACTAAGATGTTACCAGCTTTCCCCTTTGTCCTCAGTAAGTGCAATTCATAAGTACTCTGTTTCTCACCATGCTTTTCCTCACTGATGTTAGATCTATTATTTCCTCCTTAAAACAATTATTATTACTGCAGGGTTTAATGGGTTGACTTTTTAATTCCATCATTCCTTCTACATTTATTATTTGAGACTCCACTGTTAAGGTTCTGTTATTTATGCATATTATGGATTATTTGCTTCTATGGGTTAAGCCCATTACACTAGCAATTTTACTTTGTTGCTCTTATATGCAGGCTCCCATGTCTCTGTGACATGCCTCACATCTGGTGAATCCTTTTTTAGTTTCTGGAACCATAGAACATCTCAGGTACATCTTTACATGTCATTTCCCCCAGCCAAGGAGTCAATTATTTTTCCAGTCATCCTAACTCTTTTTATTTTAAAACTATTCAAAAAAAAAATTTCTGAGGACTAGGTAGGTTCATTCATATTACAGTGTCATTGCTTCCAACCCCTCTCAGCAGATAGAGCTAGTTAAACACACACACACACACACACACACACACACACACACACACACCTACACATCTTTACTTTTCTGTTAATCTCTGTTTATAAATATGTTGTATGTATGTATATGGAACTATACATATTTATATATGAAACATTTTTATATTGGAATCTCCAACTGAATTCAATACCATGAGATTCACTATTTGTGTCCCCTTTCTCAGACCAGGGAAACCTGGAAGAGTTGTGCTATTTGTTTAGGTTTCTTTCATAGCATCAATAGTTCTTTAAAACTTTGTTCCCAAGATAAGAATTAACTTTAGTAGAAATATAGATCTTCAGATGTCCAACTATTATCCAATCCACATCATATCCATCACATCAATAATTATAAAATTCTCTAGCTGCATTTGGTTATAATTCCCATACAAATTTCCATATTTTAGTAAAATCAATCTCAAAGTTTAAAGTCAGAAAATGGTGGTGTTTTTCCATAAAAGGGAAAGGATGAAATTCACAAATTCAAACTGTCTTTTGGCTGTATTCCTATTAGAATGCTGACCACTGGAATCCAAGCAAAAATCAGATGGCTGGCTCTAAAGTATAACTATTAATGACAGGCAATACTTGAAGCTTGACTCAAAATTTTTAACTTAAAATTCATGTTACTGTTTTACTTTCTGAAGATTCCTGGCTTATTACACAGGAAATTTTTAAAAGCCATTTTTAATATATTTGTAGGGAAGTGTAGAACATACCTGACCCTTTTAACTAATTTTCCCCTCACCTATCCATGTAATTTCATTTGTAAATAAAACAAAGCAGATTGCTTACACACTCTCAAATTATACATCACGTGATATCATCATTTATGACACTTACATGTAGTTTCGGGGAGAAAATATCCACCTATTAGCTGAAATATTAAGTCAAATAAAACTTAAAGTGGAATTTTATCTGCAATATAGAAAAACTATACAACCAAATGATATGCTTGCATAAACATTTTCATGTACTGTTATCCTTTTTTTTTTTCTTTTTAATGAAGCTAAAAAGTTAAGGCAATTCACTCAGCAGACAGAGCTGCAGCCCTGAAAAATTCCTTCTCTTTGGAATCCTTTCCTCTGGACAACTTCAGCCTTCCTGCCAGATGAGTGCTGATGCACCATCTCGGGACTTTATCTTTCTTGTGATGCAATTTTTCATTTGTGAAAAAAAGTCAGATGCATATTTATCTAAACAAGTCTGTGGCATAGGGATGCACACTCCTGCCTCCAGGAGACACTCTTTTTGTCCTGAGACTCCATCATCACTTAACATCCCAAGGTGACCCCTCAGTAGAGTCATTACTTGCTTTCATCATTATGATCACCACTGACATCAAATTATCTTTCATTTAAAGGAAAGTTTCTAGTAAAACCAAAAGTAAACTGGCGTTCAGTCTCCAGAAGAGAGAGGTGATTTGGAGGAACAATGATACACATGCACACACATGCTTATACATAAAAGAACTCTATGGAGCACATTCTAAAAGCTGGAACTCTATTATGAACATCATATTCAGGATTTGGTGCTTATCATCACAGGATTTTCACAAATATCATCATTATTCTATTTAACCCTCTTATAGAAACATCCGCTGCGCCCAACCTTCCCCATATTTTGTACTTTTCATTTTCACCTTCTCTTTTTTATATACCTAGATGGTTAAGCTTTTGAAAATTCACTTTACTAGGTTTTCCCCTTCAAACAAACATTTCATCCAGCTCTCAACAATGGAAGACAAAAATTCTACTATACTATTCATGAAGAAGCTTGTCACATACATTGACAGCTTCCTCTTGTTCCAATCTTTCCTACACAGTTAATCTAAAGCTTTTCAAACATCTTCTGAATAAATCTGTTTGCTGACCGTTCAATGTCTTTGTTTATCCTCTATATGACATACACCTTCACCAGAGGCATGTCTTCACATTCTTTAAGCCTTTTGTAAAAGTCAAAAATTCTTGTAACTGACAATATACCTTATCTCTCACTCCAGTAGCATAAGAAGTACCTCTGTTAAAAAAACCTCACAGAAAATGTCACTTGATTTGCTTGATTTACTCATTTTCATTTTAATGCAAATATTCGGTTGGCCTTTGACTCACTTCCCCATTATCCAGTTTTTAAGCATTCCTGATACAGAATGGGGAAAGCTATAATATACCCATGTGTTGCTTTTTCTGGCCTCCGAAAACCCTTCACAGAAATCCATCTAAATATTTAACAGTTACGGCTCAAACTGAGAAGGTAAGCAGAAGGGCAGATTCATCCAGGGCAGATCTCACCTTGGCAGAGGTTTCAAACCAGCCAGTGAAGCCATGGTCTTTGCAGAACTGGTCCATCTGGGGAGGACTCTGGGCAGTATCCCTCTTCTGGTCACACTTGTTAGCTAAGAGGACTGCAGGAATAGGGCTGCCACTGGGAAGATGAACTTTACTATCCAGATCATTTTTCCACTTTAAGACTGCCTCAAAAGTGGAGCCTCTGGATATATCAAAGACTACAAAAGCACCAACAGCTTCCTTGTAATACACTCGGGTCATGTTGCCAAATCGCTCCTGCCCTAGAAATAAATATAAAAATAGAGTAAACACTCTTAATTCTTAAGAGTCATATTTAGGTCTGACCCCATGCCCAAAGAATAATACTGTCAGCAAATACCTCCCATTCCAGAGCAACATAAACCAGTGAGATTAAGGTCATCCATACAGAACCAGGACCTGCAAAGCAGAAGAGGCTGACAATTTGCTTGAACACATCATTAACTAGTTTTGTGTTCTGTGTGTGTATAACACACATGTGATGAATTCAACATGATAGTACTGAAGGCTACAAAGTTGGTCATTTCTTCATTCTCTCCTTTTAGTCTAAGAGAGGATAAACAATTGAGGAAAACAGAAAGCTGGAAGCGGAGGCAGAGACAAGAATAGCAGAAAATTGAGTTTGCAGGAAGGAGATAAGGGAAGTGGTCAAATGCGGGTCAGAATGATTAGAACGAGACAGGAGATAAGTAGCTCATGCTCTCATCTTTCCTTCACATCTCGAGGCTAAACCCTCTTCTGAGTCAACAGGCAAAATTGAGCTCCTCTAAGATGCAGACACATGAGAACCTACAGTTTCAGAACAAGAAGTGGCAATTGGTTGTAATTATAACCAGGATAAATTGCAGAGTTCTTCAAATCTCATTGACATTTGAAAATATTTCAACTTATGGTAAGCACTCTGGATAAATTATGTTCCTTCCTATATTTTTGTTCATGCATCACACAGGATTATTACAAAGCATTGTCTCACAATCTGTGACCACACTAACCTTTCACATAGCAAGGCGCTTATCTTCAACTGACAGATAAAAAGACAGACAAAATTATAATACCAACTAATGCAGGTCTTCTGACTGCTCAAGCCTCTAGGTTAAGATTCTCAACTATCTTGTAGCTACTTTTGACTTGTTTCAGCTGTCAAATTACTGACTAGGCTGGGAGGGGGTTAACAGAAATCAATGTGAGTCTAAGATTTATAACTCCTGAATCTATGATAGGATATTTTCCTGTAAAAACACATGATGATAAACAAGCTTTATCTTTTATTGATGCAATTTTAATCTACACTTTATTCACACAAATGAAAAGCTACCTTAAATTACAAAATTCTTTCTCCTCCAAACACCACAGTGCATCATACAATGTTATATATTGCTTTATAGAATAGGGAAGAAGAATATGACAACTGTCAAGCTATCTGAATACATTTATAGTTCACTTGCTTTGTGGAAATTCCTCACATAGGTGTATCTAAAGTAGTATTACTATAGTCCAAAGGTCAGAATTTTATTCTGACAAACGGACACATATAAAACCCTTATATTATAATTCATAGTTTATTGGTAAGATGAATCACATCAGCCAGCTATAGAGTTCATTTAATCAAAAGGCTAATATTTATAAGGTTAACATTGCAGCATTTTCTGTAAACATACATATAATAATCATGCCAACCCAGGATATTTCAAATATTCAAAGTCAAAATCACTGTTCTTCAGAAAAACTACATATAGGTGCATTAAAATGGTTCAGACTTCAATTTCTACTGAAGATAAGTATCACCAGCCACTTCCATTTTTAGGCATTTTTAATTATTGAACATGAAAGGACAGGAAGAGTAACTGCAAAAAGAATCATGGCAAGAATCATGGCATCATTAAGATAGATTAATAAACATCAAAGGATTAAGATTTCAAGATATTTACATAATTATAAGAAGTTACTTCTTTGGACTATCCTTTTAATCTAACAAAGAGGATAGGGTGGCAAATGAGTAAAAGAAAAGTATAAACAGATGTTACAAAGAGCCACTAAGCTTTGGTGACTACTGCTTCTTTTAGTGAAGCACCTATAAATCTCAAGTAATTTCTTTTATTAATCACACTAAATGATGTTAAAATTTACTCATATAAACTTTCTGATAAATGTTAATCAATTTTCTTTAGATCCCAAGGTGAGGATTTAAATCTCCCTGACAGCCCTCATATCAGCTGCTTTGCCTTAACAACGACACTACGTCAAATTGAAAAAGTGTCAATTAAGCAAATGAAAAGAAAAGTAATAGATTACAAAAAAAATTTGAAAAAGATTTGTACTTGGAGTAAATACATTTAAAAACTCTCAAGAATTCCACAGAAGAAGGTGAAAACTCAATAAATAATCAAAAGAAGGGAACACCCACTTTACCAAAATGCAGGCAATTTCTGCCATGCTGAATGTCCTAGGTTGAGTCCTGGTGAAGTCTTGTGACAGGAGAGGCTGGGTAGTGGAGGAGGTCTATGTTTATGAAACACACTCATGAATTTTGCTGCATTGGGGTGCACATGTGCAAAGTTAAAGCTTGCTTAATCAGAACCTTGGGGAGCATCTTCATAATAGGTTTGTTGAATGAGTTCAGGTTAGTTCAGGAAGAAATCTAACCAATAACATCTTCTTTGAGCAGTACTGGAATGGTCATGACTAACAATAACAGGGAGGCACCCCAAATTATCTAGTCTGACCTCTCTTATTTTATAGATGAGAGAATAAATTCCCAGGAGAAGAAATTACCTGAATTTACTGGGTTGATTTGTCATCTACTATGCTGTCTAATCTGAGTCAGATGTTTGCTGCAGTACGCATTTCTGCATGTGGCCTGTGTGTCCACAGACCCTCTGCAGTGTGAGCATTTAGTGACTTGATTAAGGATGGCACAGTGCTACTACAGAAGTCATATCTCCTTCTGTATGTCATGCTGGGCTTCACTCACAGAAGCTAAGGAATGACCTTCTCTTGTCGAGTGCATTAGTCACTAATATTAGGGACATTATTGTCATCCATGTGCTGTTTGAGTACTGACAGCACATTCCTAGGGACTGTCATAATGTCTTGACCTGTGAACAGTGTGCTACTGCCTTCTTTGGAGGAAGGAATTGTAATTATAACTGGACATCTTAGCACAAAAAAAGAGGAGAAACACAGCACAGTGCTAGTCTACAGGCGCAAAAGATACTTAAATATTCACACAACCTATTCTACACGTGTTGGCAATAATTGAAATGTTTACCTTAATAATCAGAGATACCCAATAAGAATGGCACTAAGAAGAGCATAAGAGCCAGGCACAGGGGCACATGTCTGTAATCCCAGCAGCTCAGGAGGCTGAGGCAGGAAGACTGAGTTCAAAGTCAGCCTCAGCAAAAGTGAAGCACTAAGCAATTCAGTGAAACCTTGTCTCTAAATAAAACATATAAAACAGGGTTTGAAATGTGGCTCAGTGGTTGAGTGCCCCTGAGTTCAATCCCTGTTAACCCCCCACCAAAAAAGAACATCAGTGTAGGGATGTAGTTCAGTGGTAGAGTGCTCACCTAGCATGCACTAAACCTTGGATTGGATCTCCAGCACAGAAAACAAAACAAAACAATAACAATCTAAAAAAAAAAAAACATAAATAGAACATCATCAAAAGAAAGAAATCAAGACCCTGTCTCAAAATTAAAAAATAAAAATAACTGGGAACATAGCTTAGTGGTAAACCATCTTTAGGTTCAAAATACAGTAACAAACAAAAGAAGAACTTAAAGACAACAAAATGAGTGTTTCCAAGAATATGTATTCCCATTAAGTTAAAGATAATATACAAAACTATTTGCTTTATCTCCATCAAAGCTAATAAAAATCCTAAAAATGAAAGTATTTCCCTTCATATATGATAAGAAAAATATTAAATTCTTCTGTTATCAGAAAAACAAGTTAGAGATATTTTCTCTAGGGATTTTCATCACTGGTTTTGTTTAGATATTTAGTATCTGTCTCTAAATTTAATATTCATGCTCCCATATAATTAGGTAAATGTATGAAGTTGGAGAATATAATGCTAAGTAAAGTAAGCCAATCCCAAAAACCCAAAGGCCAAATGTTTTCTTTGATATGAAAATGCTGACTCATAATGGCGATGGGCAGGGGGCATGGGAGGAATACAGGAACTTTAGATAGGACAAAGGGGAGGGAGGAGAAAGGAGCGGGTAAAGGGGTAGGAATGATGGTGGAATGAGTTAGACATCAATACTCTAAGTACATGTATATAAAGACATGAATGGTGTGAAAATACTTTGTGTACAATCAATGATTTCAAAAATTGTGCTCCATATGTAAAGTATGAAATGAATTGCATTCTGCCATCATGTATAACAAATTAGAATAAATGAATAATTTAATTAAAAAGTTTCTATTAATGTTAGTTGAAATTCAAAATATAAATCCCATAACCCAAACCCAATCAAAATGCTAGGATGAGGGGATGGCTAGCTAGTTTTCCAACTACACTTACCTTTTCCCATCCACTGAGAATTACCAAGCTACACATTACTACTCAAAGTGTTTCACTGAAAATGTATAGTTCCTAGTTAATAAATGGAAAGTTATTTAAAGAAAATCCCTAAATCTCATTGTGCATTTCTGGAATAAAGTATTTACAATAAGCTACCTCTAGCCATTGGTTATAAATGAATAATTATCTATCCAAATTAAAATCACTTACTGATTGGTGTCCAAACTCCTAATAGCCTTTTCCTTATGAGACACATTTAGTTCACAGGAGCAAAATTATCCTGTCTCTGTCCTGAAAGTCCCTCTTGTATCCATATACCAGCCTTAACTAGAAACTCCTGATGACTATGCAGGATGAGGATGTGATGCCACTTCTGGGAGTTGCTATGAATCTGAGAAAGGTATTGATAGGTCATGGAGAGAATGTGAGGGAGTACTGGCAGCAGGGAGCTTGTCTGGTAAGTGCAGAACTGGAGCATCTCAAGAAGATGGGCAAGATGTAAGGGGGAAGCAAAACCAAAGGCAGAACAATGCTTCTTAATTGCAGTAACGATCAGACTTGCCCAGGGTGCTCAGCAGATTGCAGTTTTCTAGACTCCAGGAATTCTGATTTGATAGTCATGAAGGATTGCTAGTTGCCTATCCCAGCTTCCCTTCACAGAATATTATCTGGGGAGACCATGTCCATTTGATCAGACTACAGAGGCAAAGAACATAGTCTAAGGATAGCCCAATAGTGAAAAGCTTGCCTTTGTCCATGAAGACTTGGTGGTGCTGCTCCCAGTCCCGGAATTCCCAACCATAGACTTATGTATGAAAGAAGTAGCTCCTCTATCATGCACAGGCATGTTTATCAGATGAAGTCAAATCTGTTGACATGGTAGATGCTTAAAAATCTGCATCTTAAGCACCTCAAATGATTCTGATGTAAGAGGTACCATATAATTACACTAAGAACACTTAAACTCTTGGAATAATTTTAAGAAAGAACCAAAACCCACTGTAGAAGATGCTAAGAAAAAATGTATGGAGAGAAGTGAGTGTAAGTAATAGCAAAGAAGATAATTTAGATCAACTGTCAGAAAAATCAACAGAAGTTCTGAATGAAATCTTCGCAATCCAGTTATTTTTCTGTGGTTGTCTCAAAAGAGTGAAGACCTACGCTTAGCTAACTTGAGCATAAAATGCAAAAGGCATTTGAAAATGCAACTGAAAGGATGCTAAAGCACCTTTCCTTGGTCTTCTGTCTCATCCTCCAGAAATTTCCTTGCATTTATATGAATACATTTTTCTCACCATTCCAGAAAAGATCTGTACACCTGTAACAGAATGTGAAATTGCCTACTTAGCCTGCTCTCCATAACCTAAGTATTGATTAAGTGTGAAGTGTTCACTATTTTAAGATTATGCTATTCCTGAGCTATAAGTCTAAGGTCTTCAAATTTTCTTTCTTCACAAGAGCATTTTTGCTTTCTATCTACTTCAGTATGTGCCAACAATATGTAATAATTTTTAATTTTCTATATTTTATGATGCTTTGACATCTTAAGGCCTTACAGGCCTGGGGAGGTACTACCCCTACCAGAATTTACTCTTGTGTACAGATTGCAAACTACATGACTGCAAGCACAACTTTCATATGCAAACCAACCAATCCTAAATATATAAGTCCCCATCAGTCTTCACTTAGCAGGCTCCTGTAGACTAGAACATTATTTCCCTGGTCTATCAGAACATCTCAGAGACCACTGAAATTACTCAAATTATCCAATCACAAACTTGCTTAGCTTATAAACCCTTGCTCAGATTCCACATACTCTTTCTACCTGGGCAATGGTCCCTGGTACTTCTTCCTATGGCCCTGTATTGCATAGTATGACTCCTCATCTATGGAACTGTGTCAATAACACTTTCAATGTCATTTGGCTCCTGGTCTTTGGCCTCATCATACAGAAATAAAAATAAAATTCTGGGTACATTATAAAACAGAATGAGTATTATAGAAAATTCCATGTAAAAAGTTTATCCTGAAATACATTTTAAAATAATACTCCAGCCCTAGAATAATAATACATGGCTTACAGGTTAGAAAACATCTATAATTACTGCCTTGCTTTTCCATAGTGTGTGCTACAACCATATACCAATAATACAACTTTGTTACATGGCAGAAGAGTGTATACTTTAGAAATAGCATTTCACAATATACAGAAAATGATGTAGCCAATCAAAAACTATCTACTTAAGAATTTCTGAGTCTCATAAGTAGAGAAGTATAATAACTATAAATTCCACATTAAAAACAGGAGGAGATACTGATTATTGCAATGAGTTATATGCTCCCATTTAGTGGTAATCAGACTGTTGAAAAACTATAAAAGAATTTTACTATTGATCTTACTAGTGAACCCAAACCTCCTATACTATCAAGTATTGTATTCCTATCTCAGAATCATGAAGTCTGTCTCTAAAGCATTTTTACCTGTCTTCTTGATCAAGTTGGTATACTTCTCTGTTTATACTCTGGGGCATCCAGAGCCTATAATGCAGTTCAGAAGAGAAACATTTCAGGCAAATATCTGGGAATAAAGGAAGTTTTAGAACTTCCTATCAGCATTCCACTGTCTCTATTAACCTGAGTATCTTTCAGCATAAAGGGCTGATTGAGGCTACTGAGAATGGCAACATATTCAGAAGGGAAAGGCCACAAGCATATCATTACCAGGAGAATTTCCATGAACAGTTATACAACTATGCTGTTATACTAATCAACTATCTGTCTGGTCAATTGTGAATGACAACCCAGACTATGGACACAAAGGTGTCTCAGAACTTAGGAACTGAGAAAGATTTCAACATGTCAAGTGGAACAGCAGGTTTTTTTTTTTTTTGTAATTAAGCACAATAATTGAGCCTCAATAAGGCTCGGATGGCAAGATTGTACAAGATTATGATCACTCATATGTAATTTAGCTTGAAAAGAGCCTTTTAGATGAGTGTATGTAATCAGGCACCAATAAGCACCAGGAAAATTACTGTAGTATCTGTGTGAGACAGAGATTAGAAATAACTACCTAGACTAATTCTCCCAAACACTGACTCTTCATATTTAGAAAATTACTGAATGTTAATATCCAAGACTGATAGCTGAAAGGTCAGGAAAGCATCCAAGGTAGTATTTCAGATTCTTTCTCATGAAGGTTTAATGGAGAGTTATGAAAAAGGGTAAGAAATTACTAGGTATTATAATTGGCAAAGTAAAGATGGATGAAGGCAATCAGGATCAACATTATGCTTTAGGATTGGAACTGAAATAAGGGAAAATGAATTTAAATATAGCTTTATAGTGTTATATAATTTATAATGTCTTCTAAGCATGCATTTTATGTTTGGGTAACAATTATTACATGAACTTCAGAGTAGACTATTCCCAATTTGTCCTTGGTCCAAAGAAAGGTTGCAAATCACTTCAATCAATACATCAAATTTAAAGTATAAATGGGCAAACCTATTTTAGGATTTCAATCTGCCTGGAAAATTCCATAGTTGCTAGTAGCAAGTCTTACAAATCATGGTTACCCAAATATTATTTATTTACACTAAGCATTGAAAGGAGTATCAAGGATATCTCTTACTACAACTGAATTTAGTGTGCATTTATTCAGCTCTTTTTAAAATATAATTAAAAACTTTAATATTAGTATATTTGCTCTGTATTAGCAACAATCTTAAAGTAGGTATGAACTTAAGAGACAGCAATTCGTCTTATACAAAAATAGTATTAAACTACATCTTTATTTTAAAACAAGGCTTTAAAATGCCATGAAAAAAATATTCATTAAGTTTTACAATTGAAATGTTTATGGTTCTTAATTTGAAAAGTTTAACTAAATCTGATTGGCTACATTTATAGAAACCATTCAACAATTCTTGCTTATTATATTTGCCAAAGCTTTCCAGGACACATACTATTGGCATAACTACTTTATGCCCATACCCAATTTGAAAGCCTCCAAAATAATAATAATAATAAAAAGAAACTAGCAATAACACCAAACCTTAGGTTAGTCATATCAAGTAGCTGACTCCACCTCTTGTTTTGCAATCAAGGAATATTCCTATTCTTTGAGAATCCAATATGACCCAACTTTGTATTAACGCATAAGGCAAGTGTGTTTAGCCTTGGGGGAAATTTTTGGAGTGGCCTTCATTACATCATTTCTACTAAATTCAAATGGTACAAGCTAAGGTTCTAGTTACTCAAATATTCAAACCAAACACAATTAATGATATAGCTCCCCAAACTTTAGCCCAAATCTGTTATTTTTTGTCTCTCAAAAGCCTTATATTAGGATTTCCTCTCTGAATATTTTACTTGGAAGAAGAACCTAATAATTTCTAATTACCTTATAATTTCACCTCTAATTTTATTAATTGCTGACGGGTACTTGCTAAATGGTACAACAGTTCCTGTTGAAACAACAGTAGCTTTACAACCAGAAATCCCTTTTAGAGATCTTAAAATGCTGCTTTTCCTCCCTGGCAAAGTTTGAGCTTTGGATTTAAGCAAATTGCAAAGATATCCCATTATGGCAGGTGTGATAAAAAATAGACGGGTCTCCTTCCTGGCTATTTTGGTCTGTTCAAGGACAAAAAGGGAAGAGGTGATACCCAAAAAGAAAAACTCTTGTTTTCTTAAGTCAACAATAGAAGCATTTTTACCTTGAAGCTTAAAAGCACGTGTCATAAAAAAATATATTGTTATTCATACTCTTGGCTTGCAGTAGGCCTCAAATATAATTTAGTATCTAAATGCTGTATTAATTTACATAAAGAATGAGACAAGTCAACTGCCCTTCTAGACAGAGGATTAAAATCATGTTTGTGGAAAAGCTACACTGAGGATTGCTGGATGATGACTGTCACATGGTAGGCAACCTTTAAAATCCATGGCTTTGTCAAGAAGCAGTATAATGTTCATTTATGCTCTGGGCAACAGCAGGAAGTGTTTCGAAAGAACCTCTGGCTTCAAAAGATGACTTTTCAAACGTTCTTTTAGTTTCTGGTAGAAAAAGAAGAAACAGTGCCCAAAGCGCTCTTTCCCTGAGGATTTGATATGTGTTCTCTTATCTGAGATATAGAAATCTGCTCTTTAAGTAAATGAGTATAAAGTTAATAATTCTTCAGTACTTCCTTATATGTAACGGGCTATAAAAGAGCACTTGGCAGACAGTAGCTTTGTGTTCCTCCCACTGTGCCCCCAGTTCATGTCCTTGATGGACTTTAGGGAAAGGGTCTGTAGGAAGGATGCTAAGGTGCCCTCTAACCCTAACCATGCTCCCATTCAATCAAATGCTCCATGGTTGACTGAACCTCTGCAATGAATGAACAAGATATACTTTGGTACCATTTTAGTAATTAAAATTTCCAGTAGTTTCCCTCTGTTTTAGATACCCACATTTCACCCACCACACTAGCCAAAGTACAGTTGTTCATAAATGAGTAAGAAGAATGTGTACTTCCTCAAAGAGAATAAATCTTATATTATTCTCTTTGCCAGGGAAACAGTATGGTATTTATGGAATGGGGAGGAGAAGGCCAGGGGCAGAAGCAGGTGTTGGTTCAGGGAGGGGAATGGGAGGACAAAGTTTCAGGGAATCTTTCCCAGGTCTTCACCTGGGTGACCCAGCCTAGAGCAAGCTATTTGAGGAATGGAGTTTCCCTCACAAAGGCTGGGCTCAGATCCAAGCTTTTCTTGTCCATGGCTTGTTATTAGTCGGTTAAAACTTCTGGAATAGTCTTCCTGACTTCCTAATCTTGTGAGGAGAGAGAAAACCCTCCCCAAACTAGGACAGATCCAAGATGGGTGATGAATAACGGGCTGAAAGGAGCCAGGCTTTTAGTTGGGATTGTGCCCCTAACTGGCACATCTTTCAGTCACTCTGAACTTCAGTGACAGTTGAAGGAGGGGAGCTGGTGGCCCCTCCAAACAGCCTTTCTAAGAACCCCGTCTCCCCTCCACGGGAACCCTCACTCCAACTTTTCCCGACATATCATGATCTTGTCATTCTTCAGAGTTAAAACTTCTGGAACAGGTCTTGTGGCTGGTCAGGCCAGAGAGCCCTGGGGAGCGGGTAGGGCCTCTTTTCGGACTCTTGGCAGTCCAGGGAGCTTCCCACCGACCTAGCAGGGCATCCACGCTGGGCGGTCGCTTATGCACTGCGCTGTCCTGCCTGGAAAGGCCTGCACTGCTGCCCACTCTGCTCCCCTCGAGAGTCCCCCGACCCCACCCCACGGCATCTTCCCACTTCACTTGAACTCTTTCTTCTAAAAGTACACGGGCAGAGAGTTCAGGGCGGAGGGAGGGAGGGAAAGCCAGGGGCCAGGGGCGGAGTCGCGGGGTGCCCCGCGGGGACTCGGGAAGCGGGCGCCGCGCTTACCCGCGATGTCCCACAGCTGCAGGCGCACCAGTGTCCTGCTGTCCCAGTTGAGGACTTTGAGGGCGAAGTCCACGCCGATGGTGGCCCGGTAGTGCTGGGAGAAGAGCTGGTGGACATAACGCTTGATGATGCTGGTCTTGCCCACGCCGAGCTCGCCGATGACCAGCACCTTGAAGAGGTGCTCGCGGGTCTCCGGCGCCGCGGCCGCTGCGGCCGCCCCGGAATCCCCTGCTCCCCCGCCCGCCATGGGCGCCGCGGCTCGGGCTGCTCTGGGCTCCACGCGGCTTTCCCGCCGCGCCCTCGGGGCCGCCCGGACGCGGCCACGGAAACTCCCCCGAGGCCGGCCGCCGGCCCGCCCTCCGCGCTCCGCCTCCAAGTCCGGCCGGTCACAGGACCCGGAACCCGCCGCACTCGCGACCGGGCGGGTCGGGGGCGGGCCGGGGGCCGGCCCGGGGAGGACACGCGAGAGGCCGCTCCCGTCGCGCCCGCGCCCCCGCCGACCAGGCCCGTCCGCCGCCGCAGACTCCCTCCCCCAGTGCCCGCCGCCCCGCCGCTCGCTGGGAGGCCGGGCTGCCCCCTGGTGGGCCCCGCGGGCGCGGACCCAGAGCCCTCAGAGCGCGGTCCACTGAAGGCCGGAGCGGGCGCAGCGGCCGAGGCAGCGCGTGCGGAGCGCGGCGGGTGCGCGGCTGCTGGGCCCGGCCTCGAGTTAAGCCCCTGAGACGGCCCGGAGGGGGGCAGCGCCTGGCGCCTTGGGCCTCCAGCAGCCCACGTTAGGAGGGTGGAGAATGTAGGATAAAGGCTGGGTCGTAGGTAGTTCTGGTTTTCATGTTGTGAGGACCTTCCCTGCCGCTTTGCACGAGGGCTGTTCGCACAAGGGCTGTACCAATTTACATTCCCTTGTCCAGACCTCTGCCAACCCTAGTTATCTCTTGTCTTTTTTTATAATAACCCTCTTCATAGGTGTGAGGGCATATCTCATTGTGGTTTTGATATCCGTTTCCCTGACGATTGGGGACATTGAGCACCTTTCTGTTGGCCATTTGTGTGTCCTCTTTAGAGAAATGTCCATTGAGATCCTTTGTCCCTTTGTTAATTGGGTTTTTGAGTTGCATGATATTAACCCCTCATCAGATATATGGTTCACCAGTATTTACTTCCAATCCTAGACTGCTTTTTCTTTTTATTGATTGTGTCCTTTGCTGTTCAGAGGCTTTTTGGTTTGTTGAAATTCCCTTTGTTTTTGCTTTTGTTGCTTGAGCTTTTGCTGTGATTTCCAAAATATTATTGCTAATGCCAGTGTCAAGGCCCAGCAATCCCTCTTCATGTGTATACACAAGGAAATGAAATCAGGATCTCAAGGAGATAAGTTCATTGCAGTTTTATTCACAATAGCTAAGATATGGAAACAAGTGTCCATGAGCAGATGATTATATAAAGAAATTACACACACATACACACACACACAATGGAATATTTTCAAACTTAAAATAGAAGATCCTGTCATTTGCAACAAGAGGAAGAAACTGGAGGACATTAGGTTAAGTGAAATAAGCCTGACACAGAATAAAAAATGTCACACAATCTTAGTTACATGTAGGATCCTTTAAAGAGTCAAATATATAGAAACAAAAATTAGAATAATGGTTACTGAAATCAGGAAAGAAATGGAAGATATAAGTCAAAACGGAAAAAAAATGCAGTTGTGGGGGATAAGTCTAGAATCTAATAACACTGTGTGATAGCTATAGTTACTAATATTGTATCACATACTAAAAATTTCATAAAAGAGTAGATTTAGATGCTCTTCCCATAAAAATCATATCAAATGCTCATGTTGTATACCTTAAATATATGCAAAAATATAATAAACGTCATCTACTAAAAAACTGATAAGAATTTGAATGAAAGTGAGTCTGAGAAAGAAGACATGTATCTTTAAATGAGGCAACTTATATAAAGTCCCTAAAAAGAAATAAGTATTTTCAAGAATTTAGCTGGTAATGTTTACAATAGATAAAACAGCACTAAGAAAAATTCCAGATAATGGATTGAAAGTTGCTGGACTTTATTTTAAAGATTTCTATATTTATGAAATTGAGGGATGCCCCCCCCCCCATTGCCCTAATATTTAGGAACACCTGCAGTTGGTATCCTCTGGTATCTTCCTGAAATCAACCAAAGCAGCTGTTTACCCTGCTGTCTTCACTGTAATCAACAGCCACTGAAAAATGTTTTTCAGAGGTGGAGACATTTTCAAATTTAGAAGCCAAGACAGGAGTAAGACCTGTACAAGAAGAGCTATTAAAAAGTCATAGATATATCCCTAAGGAAGTTTTCAGGTCAACCTGCACATGACCTTTATGTTCATCCAATCAGAGAGCCCTTCTAAACATCTCCAGCCTAGGAAGAAAAGAAAGCCTTTGATTCTTGCCATAAGGGCACTATTTTGTTCAATATATTGATCCCTTCTCTAACTTTCTGGATTTCCATTGGATTAGAAGTAGAATTGTGGTGCTAAAAATTATATTCTGAGTTAAAATTAGAAATAGTCACTGATTAAAACAGATAGTGAGGGTTTGGATCAATGGTTTTCAAAGGCAAGATCATGGTATAGGTTAGTGATTCTTAAACTTATGAAAGGTCTCTTAAAAGAGATTTCTAAGACAGAGGAATCTGATTTAGATCTAGGGTGCAAATAATTTGTATTTCTAACAGGTTCCCAGAGCTGAGCATCCAGGAGTACAATGGTTTAGACCCAAAACCGCTTCTCAAAATTTAAAGATCTTATATATATACCACATTTCTTCATCCTTTCATCCTTCCATAGACACTGTGGAAAGTTGTTTCCACATCTTAGCTGTTATGGAGAGGGCGGCAATAAACACTGAGGTGTTAATATCTCTTCAAGATCCTGCTAAATACCTGGAAGTGGGATTGCTAGGTCCCACAATAGTTCTATTTCTCGTTTTTTGAAGAAACTTCACATTGTGTTCCACAGTGGCCATCCACTATTCATCCCCAGAGGTTCACAGTTTCTAAGGTTAATGTGATTGGTGAACCACAAACCAGATAGCAAGGGTTCAGGTAAGAATTTGATAGTTCCCATGCTTGCTATGTGTCTGACTCACCTGAGGAGCTAGCTATCAAATTAACCCAGACCCTCCATTTAAAACTTTCAGAAGGAAACTTAGGAATCTGTATTAAAAAACAAACCTTGATAACATGATGCACATACTTGACTTAAAAAACCAGACTTACATAATAGTAAGTAATATAAGAAGTGTTGAGCAGTCTCTGCTCATACAGCCCCAAAGTGGAGAAGCTTGAGAAGTTGGAGGGAGAATGGACAAGTCTTAGAATCCTGGGCTATTTTAATGAGAAATATTTTTTTCATACACAAAAATGAGAAAATGATATAAGCCATCTGAGACTTCTGGCCAAATAAATGATTTCTTTCATTTTATTTTTTAAAGTATTTTCAATTATACATGGACACATATCTTTATTTTGTTTATTCATTTTTATGTGGTGCTGAGGATCAAACCCAGTGCCTCATGCATGCTAGGCAAGCATTCTACCACTGAGCCACAATCCCAGTCCTCCTTGCATTTTAAATAAATATTTCCAGTTACTATATATAAGAATGGCCCACTTAGTCAAAGTGAGATCCTACACATTCATTATGCCTTCTTCATTTGCCATCTGGAATATGTTCCAAACCATGACCTCATTCCAGGCCCTCCCAAGTACACTCTCCTCATCCCTTATGTGCTATACCAAATGATTATCTGGTCTTCTCATCCTTAACTTTCTCACTTTCTTGGCAGATTTATATATTTATTTATATATTCAAAAGCTTACAGTTGTTCCAGGCAATGTTCAAAACAATCCAGGAACAAAGATGGTTTAACAAACACAGTGCTTGATGTTAAGAACTTTGGATTGTGTTGGGTGCAGGGCAAATAATTACAAAGAAAAAAAAAAGACAGAGAGAGAGAGAGAGAGAGAGAGAGAGAGAGAGAGAGAGAGAGAGAGAGAGAGAATTTCAGTTAATTATAAATTTTACCAAAAAAATCAGTGTCCTTTAGTGATCATGAAGAAGAAGTGCTACACTAGCTATCAGGTTACTCTTTAAAGAAATTTTGAAGAAAGATATCAAATTTCATTTGATGTTCACACGTATAACCAATCAATCCAGGATATTCATTGAGAAGGCTGCCCTTTTCCTATTTCTCTGCAGTGCCACCTTCATCTTAAATTAAGCACTTTTTTTAAGAATGGACTCTTGTCTCTCTTCTTTTCTGTTAGTCTGTGTGTCTGTATTACATCAGTTCTTAATTAGCTTTAATATGTCTTTAAATCAAATTATCTCATTCTGTTTTTTTTTATATTTAATTCTGAGAAAATTCTGTAACTCTTCAAGTTTGCTTTAAACGGGCTGGTTCTTTTACATTTCTATAAAATGTCAATTTTCACGAACACATGACTGGAAATAATGTGGAATTGCCTTGAACCCATAGATCAGAATTGAAACCTTCAAAAATATTTATATTGTATAATTATCATTTATGTAGTCTTAATATCTGAATAAGAGATCTGTTTTTAGGGTTATCTAGAGGAAAAAAAAACCAATAGTGTACACACATACACACACATAGATTAGATTTTTGTGTGTATAATTATAATTACAAAAGGGGATTTATTAGCCTGGCTTACATTATCCGAGGCTAGATAGTCCCACAATGGCTGTCAACTGGAGAGAGAGAAAACTAGTAACTTCTTGGTCAAACAAGATGGAGACCTCAGAACATGAGGGACCAATGATACAGCCCCAGTCTGAGGAGGAAGGCCTGCAAGCTCTCTAGAGACACCGGTAAGAGTTCATGTTGAAAGAGAAATAGCTGGAGTCTACTGTCCATGGGAGATGTCTAAAGCAATAGACTAGGTAATACTGCTCAAGAATCAAGGTCACACAGCACTGGTGGGCATCCTCCTCCTCCTGTTTTGTTCCCTTGGGCCTCCAGCCTGTTGCACTGTACTACTCATATTTAGGGAAGGTCTCCCACTCGGTTTGCTCAGCCACATGCCCATCATCTCTGGAAATGCACTCACAAACACTTTCAGACATGTTTTACTAATTTCCTAGGTTTCTCTCAATCAAACCAAGTTGACAAACAAGATTAACCATAAAAAGATCTGAAGATCTTATACTTAGTATATGATATTGAAATCAAGTTGATCTGTGTATGATGTATTAGAGTTCAATGATCATATAAAACTATCATGTATAAATATATACAAACCTATTGCTTTTCTAACTTTCCAATCCCTATTTGTTTTATTTCTTTTTAATATCTTATTTCACTGTATTTTGATTAAAAGTGGAAATAGTACAGAATTCACTTTTAGATGTAAAATTATCAACATATGGTCATTAATTTATTTTAACTAACTTATCACTTTAGGGTAGTATTAGATTTACAAAAATGTTGCAGAGATAATACACAAAGTACATAGGTATACATACCTAGTCACTTTGTTGTTAATATCTTACATTAGTATGGCACACTGTTCACAATTAATAAACCAACATTAATACAGTTGTCTTCGAAGTCCATGTCTGATTCAGATTTCCTTTGTTTTGACCTAATGTCCTTTTTCTATTCCAACATCCCATTCAGGATACCATGGTAAATATAACCAAACATGTTAGGCTTCTTTTGGCCTTAACAATTCTCAGACTTTGCCTGTTTCTGATGACCTTAATGGTTGTGAGAAGTACTGGCTAGGTATTGCATATAATGTGCCTCAGTTGGGATTGTCTGATTTTTGTCTTAACAATTAAGTTAGAGATATGAGGTTTAAGGAGGAAGATTGCATAAGTAAAGCACAATGCTTATAAATCATATCAGGCATATACATGCTCTCAGTATGACTGTTGATAGTATTCTTGATCACTTGGAAGAAGTAATGTTTTTCATATGTTTCCTGTGCAAGCTTTCTTGTCTCCCCACCCCCATTTATAATTTTCTTTTTGAAATAAAGTCACTGTGCACATTCAATATGTATGGGTTGAAGTAATGTTCCACCTTCCTGAGTGAGAATCTATGCATAATTTATTCTGCATTTTTATTTATCTCTTCTCCTCCATTAATTTATGTTTTCAATTAATTCTATTCATATGGAGTCATTGATATTACATTAATTCTTTGACTTATAATGTTACATTACTTGTAAGTTTAACTCATTCTTTCAACTTTGGCCATTGAAATCTCTTTCAGTTGGCTTCTGTATCTCTTTGATATATCCCCATCATTATGTTTTTATCTTTTTAAGTCTAGAATGAGGTCATGGTTTGGAACATATTCCAGATGGCAAATGAAGAAGGCATAATAAATGTGTAGGATATCAGTTTGACTAAGTGGACTATTCTTATATGTAGTAACTGGAAATATTTATTTAAAATGAAAGCAGGGCTGGGATTGTGGCTCAGTGGTAGAGTGCTTGCCTAGCATGCATGAGGCACTGGGTTTGATCCTCAGCACCACATAAAAATGAATAAACAAAATAAAGATATGTGTCCGTGTATAACTGAAAATACTTTAAAAAATAAAATGAAAGAAATCATTTATCATTTATTTGATCACCAGTTTGCATATATCATTTTCTCATTTTTGTGTTTGAAAAAAATATTTCTCATTAAAATAGCCCAGGATTCTAAGACTTGTCCATTCTCCCTCCCAACTTCTCAACCTTCTCCACTTTGGGGCTGTATGAGCAGAGACTGCTCAACACTTACTTATGTTACTTACTATTATGTAAGTCTGGTTTTTTAAGTCAAGTGTGTGCATCATGTTATCAAGGTTTGTTTTTTAATACAGATTCCTAGGTTTTCCTTCTGAAAGTTTTAAATGGAGGGTCTGGGTTAATTTGATAGCTAGCTCCTCAAATGAGTCAGACACATAGCAGGCATGGGAACTAACAAATTATTACCTGTACCCTTGCTAACTGGAGTGTGGTTCACCAATCACATTAACCTTAGAAACTGTGAACCTCTGGGGATGAATAGTGGATGGCCACTGTGGAAAACAATGTGAAGTTTCCTCCAAAAATGAGAAATGGAACTATTATGGGATCCAGCAATTCCACTTCCAGGATTTTAGCAGGATCTTGAAGAGATATTAACACCTCAGTGTTCATTGCAGCCCTGCCGCAGTTTGGCTGGGCACAGAATCAGGAGCCACTCAAGCAGGAACAAAACTTTATTTTTTAAAATGCCACCAATACCTCGTATGCGTCCAGCCAGCAAGCCGGTCCACCCACGGGGTCACATCTACAGGAACCGGGGCCCAGGACCTCCCCCGGAATTCCCTCCTATTGTTACCGCTGTTGACCGGTGACGAGTTCTTGCTCCCTGATGTTGAAGAATAACACCAAAGAGCACGCGGAGGCAAGGTCAGAGTAGAGATTAGAAATTTATTAAAGGACAGAAGAAAAGACTTCTCCCGGAGGAAGAAGGGGACCCAGGAGGTGGAATCCGTGGAAGTGCGGTTGTCTCCCCTTTTTATAGTTCTTTCAGTGATGGAATGTAGGTTGGAAGGCCCGAGGGGTGGGACACAGGTGGGCCAAAGAAGTAGTCTGAGCAGGAAGGACTTCATTATCACTTCTTTGTGATGGGCTATCTTCAAATCTGCTGGGGGCTATTCATTAATACTTCTTCCAGGTGGACTTTGGCCTAGGGCCTCTTGGGACTTCATTAACATTCCATGAGTTGTCCTGTTTTCCCTGAGGCATTCCCAGCATGGCCTCCATCTTAGATTTCACTCGGTATTAGACCCGATTTACCTAACTACACTGACTACCTAACTTTAAATCTGGCTTCACTATTATCCTTCCCCAACCAATGGAAACTCTCCTGGAGTCCCCTCTGTAGCAGGCCAAGGTGAACAGCAGGAGTCCAATTTCCATATGAATGTAAATCTTCTCAATGGCTAGCTGGTGTCACCTTACAACCAAAAGTGCCATGCATCATAATACTTTGCTGTGGCTCCTAGCACAGCCCTCTCCATAACAGCTAAGATGTGGAAACAACCTTCCACTGTGTCTATGGAAGGATAAATGGATGAAGACATGTGGCATATATATAAGATCTTTAAATTTTGAGAAGCAGTTTTGGGTCTAAACCACTGTACTCCTGGATGCTCACCTCTGGGAACCTGTTAGGAATACAAATTATTTGCACCCTAGATCTACTAAAGCATCCTGTGAAGGGATCAGACAAAGGGGCCTGGCAGACACAGGGACCAAAGAAGGGCCAAGGGAGGTACAGCACAGTGCTGGTTGTGGTGGGAGAGGAAGGGTGTGGGGACAGGACACAAGCAAGGAGCCCAGGCTAGGGAACTTTAGGGGGACCCATGCAAGGGGAAAGCAGGGAAGGGCCAGGCTGGGCAGGCGAGCGACACAAGGACAGGGAAGTGCAGGCAAACTAAGGAGAGCAGGGAGGTGGCCCAAGGAAGGGCCCAGCTATCAAAGCCCATGGGCGAGATGAGCCATAAGGGCCAGCACTGGCTCAAGGCAGGAGCCAGACCAGGGAGGGCAGAGCCAGGGGCTAAGGGCTGGGGCAGGGGGCTCAGGAGTGTGGACAGGGCTGGGGAGGGCAGGGGAGAGGGCTTGAGGCCCAGGTCTACGGCCAGGTGTAAGGGTTTTCAGGGTGCAGGGTGCGGGACCAAGGGCCTAGGGAGAGCAAGTGGCCCAGGCGAGGGGCAGGCCTGTTTCCCATAAGGCGCCCTGGCCCAGATGCAAATCGTGGGACAGGGATATGGCAAAAGCGGCCTGGCAAGGCACAGGGGCCTGGAGGAGGGCTACAAGAGGGCTAGGCGTGGGGTCACGGTGGGGACAGAGAGGGGTGAGAGCCAGGACCCAAGCAAGGGGCCCAGGCAAGGGAGGGACCGGACATAGGATGAAGGATCAAAGCCACCTACTGACAGACCCACAGAATGAATGAGCAGGAGGCCTGTGCCAGGGGAAAGCAGGGAAGTGGAGGAAGGGGTGGCGGGAGGATAAGGAAACAGTAGTTGGCTCAAGGGACATCAAGGAGAGTGCAGTAGGGGGCCCAAGCAAGGGGCCCTAAGCTCAGACATGATGCCTCACCATGCCACAGGACATTAAGAGCGGTCAGGGGTTCAGAGGACTGGAGCGTGGAGGGTTAGGCTTGGGGAGGGCTGGGTTGGGGTAGGGGGCAGCATGCAAGGCTAGAGGGCGGGGGCGGGGTAGGGAGGGCATGGTGCAGGGGAAATTGGCCAAGGCCCCATCCACTGCCAGGTGTCAGGGATCAGGCAAGAAGGGGGCCAGGCAATGAGCAGGACTGTATTTCCAATAGGAATCCTGCAGAGTGCACAGAGGAGACAAGTCCACTCCACTGCCCCAGGGGAGTAGTTCCTCACAAAGGGACTGGGAACCAATAAGGAGGGTACCTTATGGAGAGACAGCTGGGGTGTGGGGAGAGCCAGGACAAATCGAGGAGCCCAGGGTAGGGGTAAGCAGGGTACGGGTGGTCCAGACAGTGCAAGTCAACATAGCACAAGGGGAACAGAAGGCAGGCACAGGAGGGGGCTCAAGCAAGGGGCCTGAGATCATGGGACAGGGACAGAGTCCCCCAGAAGAGTGGCCTGGGCTCAAGCAAGGAATTGGGCCTTGGAACGCAGAGCCACAATTGAGGACCATGGCAAGGCTCAAGGGAACGGACAGAGCCCAAAAGGGATATGAGGAGAGGGGATGACACTTAGAGAGGTCGGCTCAAGGCCCAGGTCCACTTCTGGGGGTCAGCCTTGGGGAGCAAAGCCCAGGCTGAGTGAGGGCAAAGGGACCAGGCAAGGGGCAGGGCAACCTTGTCTCCTAGGGAGCCCGAAGAGACCAAGAGGTCAGGCCCACTGACCTGATCCAGGGGAGCATTTTGGGAAAAGAATCAGGCAAAGGGGACTGGCAGGGACAGAGACCAAACAAGGGCCAAAGGAGGAGAGGCACTGCGGGGGTGTGGTGGGCACAGAAGGAAGGCTGTGGGGCATGGGGCTGGGACACAAGGAAAAGCCCAGACTAGGGACCCAGAGGGGGGCCCATGCAAGGGAAAATCAGGGAAGGGCCGGGTGAGCATATAGGTGCTACAAGGACAGGGCAGCAGGCAAGCCAAGGGGAGCAGAGAGGGATAGGGAGCAGCATGCAAGTGCCATTAGAAGCAAAACCTTGGCAGTCTACTACAGGAAGGTAGTCCAATTGGCATTCTGGCATAAGAGGTGGCTCAAACAAGGGCCCAGATGTCAACGTTAATAGGTGCACTGAGCCACAAGGGCCGGCACAGGCTCAAGCCACTGGCCAGGCCAGAGAGGGTAGAGTCAGAGGCTGAGGGCTAGGGCATGGGCCTCAGGAGTATGGACAGGGCTGGGGAAAGGCAGGAGGGGTGCCAGCAGGGGAAGGGGGATGGAGGCCCAGGTCTACAGCCAGGTATCAGGGTTCAGGATCGGGATAGAGGACCCAGGGAGAGCAAGGGTCTCAGGCAAGGGGCAGTCCTGTTGCTACTAAGGCAGCCCAGGCCCAGATAAGGATTGTTGGACAAGGACATGGCAAAGGGGGCCTGGCAAGGGACAGGGGCCTGGAGGAGTGTGATGGGAAGGCTCGGCAGGGGTTATAGTGGGGCAGAGAGGGGTGAGAGTCAGGACACAAGCAAGGGGCCCAGGCAGAGGACGGACATGACTGAAGATGATGGACCGAAGCCACCCACCAGCCTCCATGTAGTCAACCCTAAAACGTACTTCTTGATCTCATGAAATAATAATTACAAATGGATTTTAAAAATTGACAGAATTGCCTTCTGTTATATCTTTAAGCAATTGCTTCTGGGAACTTTGACATTCCAGGCCCATGTTCACAGGATGTTGGTTCAGCCTTAGTTTATTCCCAGATATCTTACTGTGTTACTGAAAACCTAAAGTAGAATATGAAATTCTTTAGGCTGAAGGGGACTTGTGACCAACTAACTCCACTAATGGTGTACTAATAATAGCTACCATGCCCTGAGGAAGTATGACCTGCAGGCACTGTGCTGAAAACTTTTCTATACTTATCATTTAATCATCACAACGACCTTTTGTAATCACTACTGTATCCCCAATGAACAGTAAGGATATTATGGTTTACAAATGTTAATTTTCTCATTCATGCTCACTCTATGAGCTAATTAATTATTTGCTCAGTATCCACTCACTTTTTCTTCTTATCCCTCAATTTTTCTTTTCAAGATTCTATATCTTCCCCACTCTCAGACAATATAAAGATGACTCTGTTCTGGCTCCAGAGAAGAAAATCTGCTCCAGAACTACCCAACCAGACACATTCACTGGTAAAAGGGCATGTGCACTACATTGGACCAATCAGAGTAAATTCAAGCAATGTTGGCGATTTGGGTGACTATTACAGCTTGAATGTCAAATGTTCCGAAAAGGCCTATGCATTACAGACTTGGTTCTCAAAGTGGTCCGATTGGGAGGCCAAAGAACTTTTGGGAGGCAGAACTTCATACAACGTCCTTAGAAGGACCTTCATTAGAGGCATTCCCAAAAAGGGCATTGGAGGATGTTGGCTAGCCCTTTCTGTTTTCCAACTCATGATATGAGCAATTTCCTCCCCCATAGGGTCCCCACCATTGCCATCTACCTTTTCTCTTTATAAGTTAATATTCTCAGATATTTCATTATGGTAATGTGAAGGTGACTAACACAGGGACTCAATGGACCCCTTCCTGCAGAGGTTGTTGGACACTAAGATGTGAATCTGGAGTTCATGGTGGCTATCTTGCCATAATTCAGGGAGAAGCCAGAAGGAATGAGACAATTTTTAGTATAAATCATGCCTGAAGTCAGACTACCCTTATATTTGGTGTTGTATTATACATAAGCAAATCTTTTTTATTTAATTTAACGACTGATTAAATAGATTTTTCGGCCTTTTTGCACTAGAATGAATGACCCAGACTCTAAGCAGATACATGGCAGAGTAAAAGTTAAACTCAGATTCCTGTTTTAATCCCCTTTCATCACAGTGTCTGGATTTAATATTTAGTTACTTCCAAGGAACGTAAAAAAACTAGAATAAAATCTAGTCACAGAAGTTTCCTTAGGTTAAGTCTGTCAGAAACATACACTGAGTCAAAGATTTATGTGCAAATAATTTATAAAGGACACATTGCTAGAGTAACTGACAGGAGTTGTGGGAGTAGAACATGAACAGAGAAGAAACCAAGAAAAGCTGAAATTTCCAGTAAAGTTCCAACTTCAATCTGACGCCCAAGGTTGTTGTGGGGTGTACGTTTCTTACTACTGCAATTTGTCCTGCTTCCACATGGGGTGTTGGGCTTCCTGATTATGGACCAGTCAGCCACGGACTAGTGGACAATCCTGGGTGGAGGGAATCTGTGCTCCCAGTATCTATCTGCTCTTCTCAAGTCCAGGAGATGAAACAGCATAAGGAATCCAAGAAGAGTCCTCTGGAGAAGGGCCATTAGAAGCAAAACCTTGGCAGTCTACTACAGAGGTAGTCCAATTGGAGGGGTCCTTCCTGGATACATTCTGGCATAATCATCTCTTCTTGACCAAGGTCCTGAAAGTCAAAAGCATGTCAATAGGTGATATAAAACTGAAGTACAGTTTGTTTCTATATCTTCATTTTCCATTGACAGAAACTTCCCAAAGTCTGTGATTTTCTCACATTTCCTTTAATTTCAGGGACCATAGGAGAGAGGTCTCAGGGAGAATCAAATATTCCTTAGAGTTCTTAGATTCCAGACTGTAAAAAAAAATGTTTCCCTTATTTAAGCCACAAATTCTGTGGATTTTCTTATAGCATCTCTAACAAACTAATACACATGTCTATCCAAACTCTTATGTCCTTAGTTTTTCATCCCAATATCCATTCCTGGGTATGTCTGAGGAGATGACTATCTGGCAGAATAACAATCTGTCCTCTGCTCAGTGTTTTGTGCTCACTGAGTTAGGCATTTCAGAAACAAACTCCAGAATGAAATGGTATAGTTCGTCCAGGAGGAAACATGAAATGAACTTTCACTCCACACTCCCTGGTACTGTGTTCTGAGCAGTCAGGAAATTATTCTCAAGTTTATAGCACTGAGACTCCAGTCATATCAGCATGAGGACCAGATGCACTAAAACTAAGATATAAGTGCATTTATTTTCAGAGCATTAGTAAAGGCTGTGATGTAGGGCAGCTTAAATCTCCCTTTAGTCTTGGATCTAATATTGGCTCGCCAGTTGTATAAGTGCTACTTAAGAATGCTAGGTTAACAGAAGTCAAACAATCTCTGTCATGTCTATCATTCTGAAAAACAAATCTAGAAAATCAAAGTCATACATCTCTTCATAACTGCCTCCCAAAGGAAACAATTTCTTAGATGATTTTTATGGGAATAGTAAGTTCAACAAATAAATCCAGAGGCCAAATAAAGCTTTTCTAAATAGAAATAGAAAACTGAGTTAAAATATTAGAACAGAGGAAACAGAATGGCTATGTGCAACTCTTTTTGAAATCCTAGTAAATTCCCTGAAGTAGACAGTGCCTCCCAGTAGGCACCCAGCATCTTTTTTGACATTCTCCACTTGAACCTCAAAGAAACATGGGAAATAAGCAGGGAAAGGAACTGAAGTTCATAGAGCTAACTAGGTATCTTGCCTTGGATCAAAACAATAAATGAATAGAAGAGAAAAAAGATAGAATTTTTTAGAGCAGTTCTTACATGTAGGCATCTGATGGAAATATTCAAAAAGCTAAAAGGTTGATAATATTGAAATCAAGAACACCATATCTAATTCACTATTTTAACGAAAACATAGTTTGTTATTCAATAAAACTTTAAGTTGTATTCCTCATAATTTATTAACAATAATCAAAGACAAGAAGCCAAAGGCAAGAATAGAAACAAATTTACTAAAGATAAGTCACCCTTGAGGATATGCAAAGACAAAGAGCTGGAGTCTGCCCTTTGGATTCACAGGTGATTTAGCTTTTGTGATCTCTTCAGGGAATTAGAATGAGAAATTCACCAAGCAATTCTTTCCCATTATTTATTCAGCCAGAAAAAAGTCCAGCAATCTACAGATAGTGGAAGGTCTGTGTGAGTTGGAGGTACATATCAAGGTAGGAAACCACCCTAACTGTGATGGTCATGGTCTGTGTCAATGAGGATAGGCTGCAATCACCAGTTACAGCATCAAACTTCAATCTTCTTTTACTGTGGAGGTATTTTGTAGATGATGACTAAAACCCCTGATCAATTGACTTTAACTTTAGGGGATTATTCTAGATGAACTGTGTGGATCTGATTCACTAACTGAAAGACTTTAAGAGCAGAACTGAGTACCCTAAGTGGGAAATCTCACCTGGGGACAGTAGCTTTCGTGCCTGCAAAATGCTGCAGCCTACCCTTCAGGATGGGCTATTGTGTTGATTTCAGAAGTGACGACCCAGCATCCACAATACTCTAAGCCAATTCATATACACAATTGATTCATTGTGTCTGTGTATTCTGCATCTGAGGGTTCAAATAACCACAGATAAAAAAATAGTTAGAAAAAACATTTGTCTTTACTAAACACATATTGGCATTTTTCTTGTCATTATGCCTCCCCAAATACAGTGTTACAACTCCTTACATAGCAGATACATTGTGTTAGGTATTATGAGTAATCTAGAGGTTTTTAGATGTTTTTTAGAGTATGTATGAGGAAGTATATAGATAATATGGAAATATCTACAATATTTTATATTAGAAACTTGTGCATACATAAATTTTGGTATTCATTGGGGGTGGGAGACTGGAGCCAATCCCCTGTAGATACCAAGGAACAACTATATGTAAATGTATATGTACAAATGTGTGTATATATATATATGCATATATGTTTTCTATAAATCATATATACATAAATATGCATATATATAGATATATAGGACCCTTCTGGTTCTGCTTCCTTACTTGAATTCGGTATACTAATTATTTGAACAATGAGAATTCAAAATACTTATTTAAGTAAGAAGTTATTAGCTAGGTGACTGACAGTGCAAAACAGAACTCAGAGCTATTACACAGTTAAAAACTAAGTTTTAATAATTATTAAAATTAGAATTTAAGTTGTAATAATTTTAAAACCAAAGAAACATCCTGAGGGCCTTATACCAGCTTTACTAGAGCCCTCTGGAAAAAACTCTAGGAGTAGTTGACTGATTCCAGTGTTTCTGAGTATATACTGTGAAACTTACAGAAAATGAAAAAAAAAAAACAAAACAAAACTGAATTGCCTTTAGTTGCTACTGACTGGAGTGAAGAAGCAAGGACAGACGATATTCATGTGAAGGACAGGCGGACAGGTAGGAAGCTCAAAGAGGGATGGCTGCACTGTCTCCTACATGCTTCCGTTTTCCTTCTAGTGCTCCCAATATTGGAACCTAAAAAGAGAATGCAGAGGGCAAAAATGAAGTGCGGAATCCCTGTCCCAGCAAGGCAAGGTGGCTTACAGTACAGAGGGCCTGGTTTCCCACTGAAAGACAAGAGCTTAGTTATTGGAACAGAGTCCTGTATTTCTCAGAACATATAATTTTGGCAAAATAGCTTTCCAAAGTGAAGCAAACCAACAAAAGCATACAATTGGATATTTCTGTAGCTTACCATTTCTTGAGTTTCCTATTGTACTAGATAGAATTAAATTCCCTTCTTTTTTCAAAAGGGGGCACGTGGGGTGTGGGAGTAGGATGCTGGGGTTGTGACTCAGCTGTAGAGAGTTCGCCTAGCCTGAGAGAGGTCCTAGGTTTGATCCTTAGCACCGCCTAAAAATAAATAAAATAAAGGTATTTTGTCTAACTACAACTAAAAGACAAATTTTAAAAAATACATAGGCACTTAAACTCTCTTCTGCTTAACAATTCACTTCACATTCAAGACCTTGTAAATGAATTTTTATTGTGATCCACTTAAATATCAACAATAATCTCTCTAATTTCCAAAATATTTTTTATAATACTCAATGAAGCCAATTACATACTTTGAATATGGGCCATAACTGAAGACAGAATACAATTCAATGCAGTCTACTTAAGATTTAGAATTCTCCCTGTTTAAGGAAATGTACTGGAAATCAACACAATTTAAAGTGCTAGATATTAGAAAGTAATAAATGATAAAATCTGGACACCAACCCAGCATGAAGAGAAGAATAAGAGGGAACTTGGGATCACAACAAAGGTTGGTTTTATGTTTATTAATTTTGTTGGTTGGTTTTAAACAAAACATGAGAAAGACAATAACAAATCTAGCAACAAGTCACTCCGATTGGTTCTCAAGTGTTGATTGTGCAAAACGTGTGTCTTCTGCTCTCACCTTAGAGAATAGCTGGAAGTTTCTTGAAAAGGGCATGTGTGGGGCTGGGCTTGTGGCTCAGTGGTAGAACACTCCCCTATCATGTGTCAGGCCCTGGGTTTGATCCTCAGCACCGCATATAAATAAATAACATAAACATGAAAAAAAAACTCATTAAAAAAAAAAGAAAATAGCACGTGCCATCCATTATTCTATGACTTTTCACAAGCTATGCCTTTTTCCTGGAATGCTTTTTTTCTTTACCTTTCCATGGATGACTTACTTAAATTTCCAGTCTCAATTCAGACTAGTATTAATTGAATGTATAGGCATACTTCAGAGTATTGTCGGTTGCTCCAGACCACTACAATGAAGAATATAGTGGAATAAATTAACACACACATTTCTTTGTTTTCCCAGTGCACGTTAAAGTTTTGTTTCACAGTGTATATAAAAGATATGACTCTGTTATGAGTTTAATAGCATTATGTCTATAAACCAGTCCACGTACCTTAATTTAAAAATTCATTATTGGTAAAAAAGGCTAATCATCATCTCAGCTGTTTGGAAAGTAGTGTTAACTCCTTGATGCAGGGCTGCTACAAACCTTCAATCTGTAAGATAAAATAAAATATCTCTAGAATTCAGTAAAGCAAACTGCAATAAAATGAGATCTGCTTGTATAAAGGAATGAAGGATGAGCAAGGTCACCTGCTGCGGGGAATGGATGCCATAAACACACCGAATGTACAGCTTTGAAAGTTTCAAACTTCTGGCCTGATACGAAGTAAGAAACATATGCCATTATAACATAGATTGGCATAAACCACCTAAAAGGAAGGAAAACCACAAACTGAAAGATGTACTTTTTTAGGAATGTTTAGGTTGCAAGAAACAAAATACATGACTTAAACTAGCTCAAATGACACAGTCAACATTTTTACTAACACATGTAAAATCCTAAAAAGAATAAGTTTCTGGTCAGTCATGATCTAGTGGTTAAACAATGTCACTCAGAATCTAGTTTCTCTTAATTTCTCCTGTGCTTTCTGCTTAAGCCTAAATTACATACTTTTCAGTTATAAGAAAGCAGTAGCAACTGTAGAAGAATTATGTCTTTTCCCCCCTAATTTTCAAGAGAAAGAGACTATCTCCACTGAAGGATAATGAAGCTGCTTTTCTGAGAAACCTCTAAAAAATATTTACTAGCATCTTAGTCACCTGCCTATTCATCAACTAATCTCTATGGCCCTAAGTATCAAATGTACCTTTTGGCTTAAGTTAATTAAGAAGTGTTACTGAAAGAGGAAGTGTGGTGAGCCGTGTCAGCGGACCGTGGTCACCATTACAAGATGGCGCTGATAAGCGCCGTGGCCTGTGATAAACAACTCCTTGTTTTGGGAGAGTTGGCACGTAGCTGTAAAACACCCTATGAGAAAGATCCACGTGGCAGTTGTGCATTGGGGCTTGATGTGCTTTATCAAGGTTGGGGCGCTCGAGTGAAGTAGTAGTAGTAGAAGTAGAAGTAGGAGTAGTAGTAGTAGTAGTAAGAGAAGCTTCCAGAGACACATAATTAAAGGCCTGAATAAACTGCTGAGAGAAGAATCCTGTGTCCTGTCTTCCTTGCTGGCGAGGGGGTAACGGCAGTTGGTGGCCCGGACGGGGAACACCTCCTCGGACCCAGGATCCAGAACTTTCAGCAGTCAGGGTGGTGCACCGGTAAGTTCCCAGGTAAAGTGGGAATCCGCAAATGAAAGCGGGGCGCTCCTTGGTAATTAAAGAGAGAGCGGGGAAAAAATAATAAAATAAGACGCTCCTCTGTAAATAAGGAGAGAGCAGGGTTTTATATTTTCACTTTCTTTATACTGCTTGGAACAGTATGGGTGCTACTTCCTCAAGCCCAATTTTGCTGGCCTTGGACGGGTTACTGCGTTCCAAGGGACTTAAAGTGAAGCAGAGCACATTACAGAGGTTTTTAGAAGAGACTGACTCTGTAGCTCCTTGGTTTGCTTTTTCAGGGAGTCTCACGATTCCCAGTTGGGACAAATTAGGGAAAGATCTGGATTTCGCTTACAAACAAGGAACTTTAAAGGGCGGTACCATTCCGCTTTGGAAATTAGTGAGGGGGTGTATAATGGATGGTAAATTCCAGAAAGCTGTGAGCGAGGGTCAGGCGGTTCTTGAGCAATTGCATGAAGAAAAATCGGAGGGGTCACATAGCGAGGTAGCAGAAAGTATTAGGAGTAAGAGTGGTGAACAGACAAGGGAGTCTGAAGTTAAACAGAGGAGAAGGCTCTATCCGGACTTGACTGAGTTAAAAACTCCCAAGGACACAAGTAGCTCGGACAGTTCTGAGGAACTGGACAAGTTATTACAACAATTACGTAAGACTAAGATAAAAAAGAAAAAACGGGAAACAACTGATGTAAAAGCCTGCTGTGAGAAGGGTTATAAATCCAGTTCTGGGGAGGTGGAAAATCTAGAGGAGGAGCCAGTACTTGATGCTGCTCCACCCTTCCCCGCGCCTCCAGCAGTTCCGCCCCCCGAATGTGGGTGGAGTCCAAGGCTCCGGGAGGATTTTTCATTCTCAAGTTTGGAGAACAGTCAATACAGATCTCAGACTTTGTTGCTAGGATGGTAGATGCTGCAGGAAAAATTTTTGGCGATCCGGATAGAGCCATGCCTTTGATTAAACAATTGGTCTTTGAACAGTGTACTAAAAAATGTAAGGCAGCTATTACTCCTTATAAAAACAAAGACATAGAGGCTTGGATGAAAGTCTGTAGAGAGATAGGTGGGCCATTAACTAATGCAGGCCTTGCTGCTGCTGCAGCAGTTACGGCCGGAGTAGCCATGGCCAGCCAGGTGCAAACTGCTGTCACTGTTAATCAAGTTGTTCAACAAACCTCCACCATATTCAAATCTCAAAACAAAATTAATCAACATATTTTGTCAGGGATTTTAGCTGCTAACCAAAGAATAGATATACTTCAAGTTCACCTGAAAAAATTGTCTGACCTGGTACTTTTGGGTTGCATTGACCAACGTGCGCATTTGTGTATAACCTCTGTCAGATTTAATGATTCCAGGAATGCTTCCTGCATCATCGGTGCTTATTTGGCCGGAAATTGGTCCATGACAGCGGAAGAGCTGATCCAGTCTCAACTAACTCAGATAGCTGCCTTAAACAACACCCGTGTCGATCCAGTGACCTTGAGTCAATTCACTAATTGGATATCTTCTACTTTTTCCTTTTTTAAAGAGTGGGTGGGAGTAGGCATTTTTGGTACTATGTGTTGCTTTGGTGTGATACTTTGTTTGTGGCTTCTCTGTCGCCTTAAGGCTCGCAGTGCTCAAGATAAGGCTATGATCGTGCAAGCTTTTGCAGCTTTAGAAAATGGCAACTCACCTCAAGTCTGGCTTGCGCATCTTAAACAGTAAATCTTTGACATGGTCATTGCACCCCAAGTTATTATAACATTGCACTGGGATTGACATGTCTTTCCTCGTTATTCTCTTAGTGTTGGAAAGCCCTTGCACTCTGTAGGCCTTGCTGTCATTGCACGTAGATGGGTTTCCACACTAGTGCCTTTGACATGGTCGTTGCACCCCAAGTTATTCTAACATTGCACTGGGTTCGACATGTCCTTATTTTGTCTTTCTTCTAGTGCTGGAAAGCCCTTGCACTCTGTAGGTCTTGCTGCCATTGCACGCAGATGGGTTTCCACACTAGTGCCTTTGACATGGTCGTTGCACCCCAAGTTATTCTAACATTGCACTGGGTTCGACATGTCCTTCTTTTGTCTTTCTTCTAGTGTTGGAAAGCCCTTGCATTCTGCAGGTCTTGCTGCCATTGCACACAGATGGGTTTCCACACTAGTGCCTTTGACATGGTCGTTGCACCCCAAGTTATTCTAACATTGCACTGGGTTCGACATGTCCTTCTTTTGTCTTTCTTCTAGTGCTGGAAAGCCCTTGCACTCTGCAGGTCTTGCTGCCATTGCACGCAGAAGGGTTTCCACACTGGTCTTTAGCTATGGCTTTAAAGCCCGTGCCTTTCTCTCAGGGTGTCGCCAACTTAATTGTGGTTGTCCTACAGAGGTAGTCCCAGCTACCCCCTTATGTTCACCATCGTCACGATACAGGATGCGAGGCAAGGCACTGCACTTGAGTGATCCCGCAGTGGACCGGGACCTCAAGGAGAGCATGTCCTATTGCATGCGGGTTTGACGCGTCCACGCCCCGCCCCACGAAAAAAGGCATCGGCTGATATGAAGTCAGATCTGGGGAAGGCGCCTCCTTAGGGCTGAGCCATACTATGCAGCCACTTCTGCACAGTGGGATAGGACCTCTACTCTCGCCTGTATTGTCTTAGTAAAACAAAAAGGGGGAACTGTGGTGAGCCGTGTCAGCGGACCGTGGTCGCCATTACAAGATGGCGCTGATAAGCGCCGTGGCCTGTGATAAACAACTCCTTGTTTTGGGAGAGTTGGCACGTAGCTGTAAAACACCCTATGAGAAAGATCCACGTGGCAGTTGTGCATTGGGGCTTGATGTGCTTTATCAAGGCTGGGGCGCTCGAGTGAAGTAGTAGTAGTAGAAGTAGAAGTAGAAGTAGAAGTAGGAGTAGTAGTAGTAGTAGTAAGAGAAGCTTCCAGAGACACATAATTAAAGGCCTGAATAAACTGCTGAGAGAAGAATCCTGTGTCGTGTCTTCCTTGCTGGCGAGGGGGTAACGGCAAGGAAGGGGTTGAGAAAAAGAATAAAACAACCCAATGGCTAGGGAGGCTAAGGCAGGAGGATCACAAGTTCAAAGCCAGCCCCTGTAACTTAGTAAGCCCTTAAGCAACTTGGCAAATAAAACAAAGGGCTAGAGATGTAGCTCAGTGGCTAAAGGTCCCTCGGTTCAATCCCTGGCACCAAATTTAAAAAAAAAAAAATACGTAAACATAGAAGTGAGACCATAGAAGATTTCCTAAATAGGAGGAGACTGGGTCATAGTTTTGAAGTTTCTAAATGTCACTATTTGAAGTTTCTTGTTAACTTTGTGGCTGCCTGGGTCATTTAAAAAGCAGATTGTGAGAATATCTGATCTGAATAGAAGATAATAAAATTAATTAATGATCTCAGATACATTGATTTTAAGATTATGATAGGGCAGAGCCTAAACAGGAAATTAGTATGGGGAACTGAAGCCCAGGAAAATAAGTGAGATCGAAGACACACTTGTGACAGTTTGGAAATTGAAGTTAATATAGCTGTCATCATGTAGAAACTATCAAAAACAACACATTCCACCAACTTCTTTCAGGGTGGCTCGTGTTATAGTTCATGATCACTCAAATAAAGTGTTTCTATCTAATCAGGGCAGTGTGCCGGGAAATGTGGAATTGATTTGCTTGAATAGTTTTTAACTTTTTTTCACAAAAAACAAGTTTGCTTCTATAGTACTTTTAAAATATTGTGGCATCAAGTCAATGTGCCTTTCTTGTGGGATTCTTATCTAATAAAGAAAACTTTTAATATTGCCTACTTATTTTATAAAACAGTATATATTATTACATTTTTTAAAAAGGTCAAATCAGGAAACAGTTATTCTTGAATGTGGAAAAATTCTGTGTTGTCTTTCTTATTAATGGTTAAGATTTACATGCTATGTAACCATCACCATGTGATATTCTATACTAATAAACCCTTCACCTGGATTGGCTGCACTGCAGATAGACGACTGGCACAGGAAGAGAAGTTGGAGGAAAGACAAAAAGCAGCAGCTGTTCTTCAGGGGCATTCAACTGCAATCACTGATGTGAAACTGGACACGACTAGGAGATAATGAATGGATTCGTTACACATTATGAATTTAAGATTTGTCATTAAGAATTAATCAGACTCATTTTTTAATTTTATTGTATACATATGATGATCTTACGTCTTATGATGAAAAAATTATATATCAAAATTTGTAGTTCGTAGAAGATGTTAAAATTATCATAAGGCTGATACATACCTTCATTTGGGATACCAGTGGATCTCCATCTTACCTTTTGAAGACTTCAGATTAGTTCCTCTGCCATGGATATTATGTATTTAATTGGTTTGTCTCATCACAGCCTTGTACACTTTGTTCTTCACTGATATAGTCATAGAGGGGTAGTCATGCTTTGAATCTAACTAGCAGTATATCCATTAGTATAACAATGGTACATCAAGAAGACTACAGTAAATGGAATGACATCAAGAACATTAATGAAGCAAATCAATTCTGCTAGTGTTCACCTATACCTCATGAAACAGCTGCCCAGATAAACATACTGGGATATCTAGGATGTTGTATGAGGCTATGACAAGCTAGTATTGTGAAAACTCATTAAAACATCATACATTTTTTTGATCACTAAAAAAATTCACATCATTTCACAACACATTCTGTTTTAGTCTCTGTTCATTTCATTTCTGCATACAACATGAATCTAGAAGCTAGCTTAAGCTGAATTTCTAGCCTTTTAGAGGACAAATATATCAGTATTGGTCATAAATGACCTACATCAAGATGACATAATATAGGAGGTAGATTTAAAAAAACTTCAAAAATTTATTTATAATTAAAATGAATTTACCAAAGGAAAATTTCATCAGTAAGCCAACCTTTCACTAAGCTGACACTCCTCTCCACTTCTTGGTGTTTTTGATTGTGTTTATACTCACAAAAATTGCTAACTTTACATTTGTCACCTTTCATCTTCTTTGGATTTTACTTATCCGTAAACTCTTGAAGGTTGAAAGCCGCTTAGCACAGGGATTCTTTGAAAGTGTTTTGCGACGCATTGCTCCCTGAGCACCAGCTCCTCCTCAGTGTGTGGTCACATACTTATGCACACATCATGTGAACTTACAGACCTGGGCAACAGGGGAGAGACCATCCCAGGAAGTAACCAAGCTACTTCTTCCGGGCAAAGCGCACCATCCCATATACACATAATTATCATAGAAATTAGAAAACTTTGTATGGGTTATTAGGGTCACATAACTTGGTAGATACAGGTTACCTCTTCTGATTTTCAAGTGAACTCCACTCTTTAGAAAAGCATCTGTTAGGCCAGACTCCAGTGTTGTCAGTTGTAGCATACTGTGCACAAGAAAGTCAAATAAATTTTATGGAGATTTTGGGAATAAGGTGCCTAACAACAGACATGACTTGTGAAACACAATCCTATTACATTATTACATAAATTGATCCTTGGTTTACCCAGACCTTCAAATGTTTTTCATGCATTTACAATTGTTATTTTGCTTGAAATAAATATATTCTGATTTCTATACTTAGTTCCACATGGTAAAATGAATCCTTCAATTCACAGTTATTTTTGTAATTGAAAAATGCTTGTTCTTCTCTGGTTATAATATCACAACCATGAGCAAAGTCATCTAAATGAATTAGGGGAAGATTACCCCCTTAAAGTCAAGAGCTTTGGTGTAACACATTTTTTAAGAATATTGGGTTTGGCAGTTCCTGGTTTTTCCAGGGAAGACAATGCAAAGAGTTGGTAACTTTTTCTGCACAAAAGTTAGTTTGGGAACATAGGCAGAAAAGGTGGAACTTCATAAGGGTATTCCCTCCTTCTACCTGATAATATTGGTGCCATGGAAGAGTGTTCTTTGAGCCATACTGTCAAGAATATTGAAAATGAAGTCTGATTATATAATTTATTTCATACTGCTTTATTCTATACTTTAATTTGGTTTTCTATTGAAAATATATCAAGCCTTATGAATTTGTGTTTTAGGTCGATACATACTTATTGTTTTAGGCTATTGGCCATTTCGCCTCAAATCTAAATAGACATCTTTTCAATACCCAATAAAACCTATCTGTCCAGACTTTACTTTGGTTACAGATATCTGGGGAGAAAATAACCCTCTTCAAAAACCAAACAAACCCCCAAAACAGCATTAACAGTAAGTTCTTTCATTCTGATTTCCACCTTTCCCTACTAAAGTGATATATGTTGTCTATATCTTTTTTGTAAATTATATCCCGGAAAATTTGAACAAACAATGAATACAATATCCAAGCTGTTGAGCTCCAGGGAATTTTCCCTTCAGATTTTAAGTTTCTTTGATTTTGCATCTGAAAGCCAGAAAGGGGGAACCATGTGGATATTGAAAGAAGTATGTGGGTAGTTGCTGCCACAGAGGCTCACACAGGCCTCCATTAGGACTGGTCAGTTTGTCTCAATGGCCAACACTATCAACACCAGATTAACATGTTACCTAGTTAGAGGAGTGACAAAATTGAAGGAACATCCTCAAATGCTACTATCTGTATAAACTACTCTTTCTGGAAAAAAAAAGGAAAATGAGACATTCAAGAGAGATTCATCAACAGCATAAGCCCAAATAACCAAAATCTCTCAGGTTTTACTGCTGCATCCCTGGTGATCCAAAAAGGAGGGAAGCAATAAAAAGGATCATAATTTTAAAAAGTGAGAAAACTGGGGGTCCTACCTGTGCTCACTTGGGGAGTGAATATTATAATGGCAGTAAGTCATTTTGAGAGTCAGTTTGAATCATCAAATCCCTACCTTCCATAACTCCTTGTAACAGACCAACCCTGGTTCTAGCCTCAGGCCTCCCCATTCTTGGGAATCTTAGAAGAGCAAGTCATGCAGGGGAAACTTCCGTTATCCCTGGCCAATGGATGTGGAACTGACTCATAGTCCCCAATGTCAAATTCGATGGGTCCCAGCACATTTTTGGACTCCTAAATCTTCCTAAGTTTACCTGGGTCATCCCAATCAGAGCAAAGATCTGGCCCACATGGGGACTTCCCAGGTAGTTTCTAACCTCTCATTTGGTAGGGGATCTGTCTAGGCTATTGCCTTGAGTTCTGCTATGTAGATTGCCCAGCCATCTGTCATGGTGCTCTGGCTCCTTGAGAAAATGAAAGTCCTCTGCTTCCAACCAGTTTGACTTGTCCTCCTGTGTCCTGTTCTAATTCTGCAGGACTAGGAAAAGGTCTATTTTATTCAGCTTTTTCACTGCTATGACTAAAAGTACCTAACAAGAACAATTTTAGAGGAGGAAAATTTTGTTGGGGGGGCTCACCATTTCAGAGGTCTTAGTCCATATACAGCAGGCTCCATTCTTCCAGGTGCACGATGGGGTTTAACATCATGGTGGAAGAGTGAGGTGGAGGGAAGTGGATCACACTATGATCAGGAAGCAGAGAGAGAATCCACTGTCCTGGATATAAAATATATATCCCAAAGACATGCCCCCAAAGACCCACCACGTCGAGCTACACAGCACCTGTGTAGCCACTCAGTTAGTACCATCTGGGGATTAATTCACTTACTGATCTAAAACCCTCAGAACCCAATAATTTCTCCTCTAAATCTTCTTGAATGGACCTACACAATGTCCCAGCCTACCACACTTCCTTGACCTTCCAATTGCCACCACCATCCATGGACAGGCCATTGTCACTGGTACTGCCTAATGTAAAGAAAGGAGAAAAATATGGAGAGCAGGGAGAAAGAAGGAAGAAAGGAAGGAAAGAAAGAAGGAAGGAAAATGAGCATTGATGGAATTGTCTTCTTTTGGCCATCATTTCAATTGCAGTGTACCTTGAGTTTTGTAATACACATCTAAACTTACTGTGAGTTTGTGCCCTTGTAGATCATCCCCGTGCTTTGAAATTGTTGATGTTTCAACTTGGAATTATTACTTGATTCCTCTCACAAATTTTGGCATGATTGGGTTCCATCAAGTCCATGAAAACTGATAACGGCAGGGAGGGGAAACAGTATGTTCATTGAACCAGAACAAGGACCATTAGCTGTGTTTGGATGATACCATACTGTGAGTAGCAGCTCTACCAAAATCCCAGGGTGGGAGTGTGGGTATTTACTGCACGGAGGGAAGGAGTAGATGTGAGATCTTTCCATAAGGAAAGGAATGTGTCCTTCTTCTCAGCCTACATTGCATTTCTCCAGATTCATTCCAATAATATCCTGAAAGGTGTCCTGGTCTTAATTTTCAACAAACTGCAATGCCTCAAACTAATTAAAGGTAGAATACAATTTCCTAAGAAACAAATGACAATACCTGACCCTTGTCTCCTTAGGTTAGTAGAATATACTCACTATTTTATTGATTCACAAGCTATTTATTAAACATACACTAAATTCTAAATACTTTGAATATGGCTTGGCTTCAAGATGACTCCAATGACATATATCCCATAAAATCTCAGTGTATCATGATGAGCCATTGCAAATTAACACATCAGTGATAAAATACACACGTCTTCTGCATCCACATAGAGGAAAAAAAAAATCAATAAGAAGAGAAAAGCCAGAGATGACAGGCAAGTGGCACTAACAGACTGGAGAGCAGGAAAACAGCAAAGAGGCACTGTTAAGCCTAAGATCACACGGAGCAAAAAGGGCAACTAGAGACTCAAGCCAGGAGCCACGACAAGGAAGGTAGAGTCAAGGGCTAAGGCTTGGGAATAGAATTCACTAAAGTGGACAGGGCCAGGGAGAAAAACGGAGGTGGCAGAAACACTAGAAAAAAGTCTCTAGGCCAAAGAATACTACAAATATAAGGATTCAGTGTACGGAACCAAGGACCCAAGGAGAGCAAGGGAAAAACAAGAGGCACAGAAAGGGGGTAAAACCGAGGGTCTGAGATCAAGGGACAAGAAAAGGGTTCACCAGAAGAAAAGCTGGGGCTCAAGCAGAGAGTCGGGAAAAGGAAAAGCAAGCCACAACAGAGTGCAGGGAAAAAGTTCAAAAAAACAGACAGGGATAGGGAAAGAAGAGAGAGAAGACAAGGGCACAGGGGGAGATAGGATAAAGGCCTGGATCTGCTGCTGGGAGCCAGAATTCGGCACAAGGGCCTTGGATGAAGGAGGAAAAAGAAAGCATGAAGGAGGAAGAGATGCTAGGCCCCATGGAAGCCCAAATGACCAAAGGCCAAGCCTACAGGCCTAACCAGAGAAGCAACCAGGAAAAGAAATCAGACAAAGGGGTCAATCAGAAATAGAAACTAAAAGGGCCATGCAGATAAGGCAAAGGGTGGAGATGTACTATGGACAGAAGGGTAGAGGAGGGATGTGGGGCTGGGAACCCAAAAAGGAGCTCACCCTAGGGACCTAGAGAAAAATCCACACAAGGGCAAAGCAGGAAAAGCCTGGGCCGGTGGCACAAGGACAGGGCAGTGCAGACAAGTCAAGGGGAACAGGAGAACTGCCCAAGCAAGGGCCCTGCTTTCAAATCCCACTTGCTCAGATGAGCCACAAGGACCTGCATAGGTTCAAATCAGGAGCCAGGCCAGGGCAGGGCAGGAAAGAGCCAGAGGCAAAGCACTGAGGCATGAGGATCATGAGTGTAGACAGGGCTGGGGATGGGAGGGAGTTAGTGCCAGTAGTGGGGGAGAGGCTCAAGGCCCAGGTCTACGGCCAGGTGTAAGGGTTCAGGGTGCAGGGTGCGGGACCAAGGGCCCAGGGAGAGCAAGTGGCCCAGGCGAGGGGCAGGCCTGTTTCCCTAATAAGGCGCCCTGGCCCAAATGCGAATCCTGGGACACAGACCTGGCAAAGGAGGCCTGGCAAGGGACAGGGGCCTGGAGGAGGGCGACGGGAGGGGCTCCCCGAGGGGTCAGGGTGGGGGCGGAGAGGGGTGATTGCCAGGACCCAAGCAAGGGGCTCAGGCAGGGGAGGGACCTGATGCAGGAGGACACATGCACCTACCGACCGACCGACCACAGGACCACACACAGCGAGGGGAAAGCAGGGAGGGGAGGATGGGGGCGACGCAAGGATGAGGGGGGATGGAGGGAGGCGCGAGGGACACCGAGGGGAGTGCGGTGGGGGGCCCAAGCAAGGGGCCCTGGCGCAGACACGATGCCACGCCACACCGCTCCACAGGACACAAGGAACGTGGTCAGGGGCTCAGGGGACTCCAGCGCGAAGGGTCAGGCTTGGGGAGGGCTCCGCGGGGGTAGGGGGCAGCACGCAAGGCCAGAGGGTGGGGGCGGGGGTAGGGAGGGCACGGCGCAGGGGAAAGCGGCGCAAGGCCAGGCCCAAGTCCACTGCCAGGTGTCAGGGTGCAGGCAGCAAGGGGGCCCGGCGAGGGGCAGGACTGTGTTTCCCATTGGGAGCCTGCAGGGCGCACAGGGCACACAAGGCCACTCCGCTGCCCCAGGGGACTACTTCCTCACCAAGGGAGGGGGGGGGGACCAAGTGTTGAGGGCCAACAAGGGCCAAAGGAGGGCACCGTGAGGGGGAGACATTGGGTCCCAAGCCGGGGTGTGGGGAGAGCCAGGACCCGATCCAGGAGCCCAGGCGAGGGGCAGGCAGGGGAGGGGGTGTTTCTCGGCAGGGCAAGGATACACAGAGCACCAGGGGACCAGAGGGCAGGCACAGGAGGGGGCCCAAGCAAGGGGCCTGAGAGGATGGGACAGGGACAGGGTCCTCCCAAAGAGCGGCCTGGGCTCAAGCAAGGAGCCAGGCCCTGCAATGGGAGACCATGTGGGATGGCCAGGTGGAACTCAAGGACTCAAAGGAAATCACAGGGTCTGGGATGCAAGGAAGTTGTTAAGACCAGGAAGTGAACTAAATGTGGGAATGAGATAAATACACAGGATTGTTCTGGGGATTGTGGGAAAGGAATGCAGCAAGGGTTCAAAGCAAAAATCTTGGCCACAGTGTAAGGATCCTGTAACATACAGAAGGAAGACAGGTTTGGCCAAGTAGACCTTAGGGAACATGTATCTACACCTCCCTCAAAAGGGCACATATCCATTTCCAATGCCCACACCTGTGCTGTCCAGCTGGATCTTCTTTTCTGCATTCATACCTACTGTGCACCTGTGGCCTTTCCTCATAACCCTATTTCTCACACTTGCATTGTAGAGCTGAGAGGCCTGAATGCCTGTGATGCTTCCAGCTCGGCTGCCGTGTCCTAGTGTTCAGCCCCAGTGTGACAAAACCCAGAAATCCCATGACAATCCAACCCTAGGAAACCCAGTCCTAGTCAACTCCTTACCCCCACCCCACCCCACCACTGTATGAGGGAAGGAGACTTACCATCTGAAAAGGAACATCAGGACTTCGCCACCAGTAGAGCTCCTGGGTCTGGAAAAGGCTTCTTCCACTTCTTTTTAGTCACATGATTTTCACACATCAGGTACCCAGAGAGCTTACTGGCTAGGAATGGGTCAAACTGGCCCTTGCTGGATGTCTGACAAGGGAGACTTCCAGGAGGAACTCTTTCTCCTCAAATCTCAGTTTGTTCATGTTAGAATAATATAAATCCATAAAAAAATGCTGAACTGTTGACAAAAGTTTTACCTCTGTGTCCCAGTTACTCTCATACATGACATATGAGATCAGTTTATAAGTTGTTGGTCTCATCTGAGTAGAGCGCCTACTGATGTAGTCATCTTATGCAGGTACATACTCTGATGTTTGCATATGGACAAAACCATCTCAGGATGCATTTGTCAGAAAACATTCATTCCCAGAACAATACCATAAGAGTATGCCTGTGAACAAATATCATTTTGTTCCCCTAATCCTGGCCCTAATAACCTCCTTCATGTCCTGCCCTTTATGAGTCTGGGTCTCTTCTGATATTCTAGACACTTGGACATTACAAACTCATGAAACAAATTACATCATGAAACTCAGTTATAACAACTAAGTTTTCCTAAAATGAAACAATAATAGAATCTTTACTTTTCTTTAATCTGGAAAGCCCATGATTATGGCAATGCCACCATTGTCAGAGATGAATGTTCATGAAGGTTCTGACTTTACCAGTGGGTTAACCTATTAGATGGCTTAATAATTTGAACAGACCACAGGGAGGTGGTGAAGAGTATAGGCACATGGGGCATAAATGGAGCAAGTAGGTCATTATGGGTTTGCCCTTGAGGCCAGTATTTGTCCTTGGCCCCTTCCTCCTCTACACTGCTTCTCTACTGCCAAGAGCTAAACAGTTTTCGTTGACCATACCTTTCTGCCATGATACTCTGCCTCATTTGGGTGCCACATCAACGGTGCTAACTGACCATGGACTGAGTCCTCTGAAACCATGAGCCAAAATAAACTCTTCTTTCTCCACGTTGCTCTTGTTCAGGGGTTTTGATCACAGCCATGAAAAGCTAACATGGCATCATTATATTTTTTTCATGTGAAGTTATTCTTTTTTGTTAACTTTTATATTTCATTGTCAATGGACCTTTATTTTATTTATTGATTTGTGGTGCTGAGAATCGAACCCAGTGCCTCACATATGATAGGCCAGCGTTCTGCCACTGAGCCATAAGCCCAGTCCTGAACTTATTCTTAAAAAATATGCAGCAAATATATAAAACCCCAATCATATAACCACAAATATTTATTTAATAAAATTATTAGTTATACCACCAGAAATATACCACTTGCTGAGTCTCTGCTGCTCACAATTAATAGCCTTGAGGCTTTAACCTATAGGAACTTGATGACAAGTAGCAATACAAAAGTATTTTAATTTTTTAAAATGCATATCCGAGATGGTTGTTAATTTTAAGATCAAGGCACTTGGCTCATTCTTCTATGATAATCTTTATATGAAAATATAAATGTACCTCCCAGTAAGGAAACATCCATCCAGTGGCAAAAAACATTAACATGAACCAATAACAGATGTATTTCTTAAGAACATCTTAGATTCATTTTTCTTAGAAAACCTATACTCAACCATTTGAGTTAATTGTAAATGGATTAAAGTTCATCATTCCCGGTGGCTGCGATCAGGTGGAATCCCGCCAGCCAAGCCCGCACTGACCCCTGGGCTGAGTACGGGATTTTAGACGGGGAAGGAAGCAGTACAGTCCCATCCCCCACAGCGGACACTCCACCAAGGCAATCAGCAGCCAGCATCTTGAAAAGCTGAAGTATCCACCGCCACTCTCCAACAGATTGCAAACAATGAAACAGGTGTGTGGCACTCAGCCCATCCCCCATACATCGGGAACTCGCATAAAATCTCTCCTAGGCTTTCCGGGGGAGGGAATATCAGAGTGAGCCTGCATAAAGACTAGGGGGGAACTAGAGGCACCTGACCTGCAACCCCCCCTCCCCATCTGCAGCCAAACCAAAAACTGTCTAGCTAGCGCTGGGGGAGGGGCAAGCAGGAAAAATCAAAAGGTCAGAGTGCCTGGGATCCCAATTGCCAACTGTGGGACCCCGGAAATCCTGCCCTGCGGCTACAGAAGGCGTAGGAGGGAGCATCAGAGAGAGCCTGCATAAAGGAAGGAAGCGGTACAGTTCTATCACCCACAACGGAAACAAAACAATAGAGTGCCGGAGTACCCAATAGTCACCCTCCACACCCAACAAACGGCAGGCCCAGAGTACAGTTTGAATTGCCGAGAACAATCACTCAGGGGAAATCTGGTCTAGCAGGAGAAACCAAGACTAGCAGGAGAAACCAGGAGGCTAGAGGCAAGGCCCTCGAGACTGGGCAGCTGGAATCCGCAGGCCCGCCGGCTACAGTTCACCCACTGCCCGCGTAGCTGGGCGGTAGGAGAACACCCGCCCGCGGCCTGTGATACTGGGCGGCTAGAGACCGCCCGCCTGCCACGACCGAGAGCTGAAACCAAACAGAGACAGTCCAGTCACACCCCCTCATCAGGACACCCCGGCAAGGAACTGGGGCCGGTCATAGCAAAGTAGTGTCGTCACTGGAGCTCAGACATCGGAACTTCCTTCACAGCGGAATACACGTTAGCAGGCATAGTTTAACAACACAAAGGAGAGACATCAGAGTAATACAGAACCAAAACAAATCTATAGAAGAGAGCAGAAACACGACAATCAAATAGAGCTGGAAAGCAATGGGGACAACATGAGAAAACAAGGGAAAAAAGGAGTACAAACAATGCAAGACAACTTAATTCTACAAGAGGACATAGAAACATCAGAAGCAGGGATAGGGAAAGAACTCAAGGTATACCTAACTTGAATGGAAAGGAATATTAGAGAACACATGAGACAGCAAGTCCAAGCAATAAAAATATATTTTGAAAATGAATTAAACAAACAAATTCAAATGGCAAAGAACGAGCTCTACCAGGAGATAGAGATCTTAAAAAAGAATCAAACAATAATCCTAGAATTGCAGGAAACTATAAACCAAATTAAAAACTCAAACGAGAATATTACAAATTGACTTGATCAAGTAGAAGTCAGAACATCAGATAATGAAGACAAGGTTTATCAACTTGAAAAGAGTATAGTCAACACAGAAAAGATGCTTAAATCCCATGAGCAATCTATTCAAGAGATATGGGATGTCATTAAAAAATCAAATTTGAGAGTCATCGGGATAGAAGAAGGCACAGAGATTCAAACCAAAGGAATGGACAGCACATTAAATGAAATAATTGTAGAAAACTTCCCAGAGATGAAAGATGGAATGGATTGCCAAATCCTGGAAGCCTACAGGACCCCAAACATTCAAAACTATAATAGACCAACTCCAAGACACATAATTATGAAGATAGCCAACATATAGGACACGAAGAGAATATTAAAAGCTACAAGAGAAAAGAGGCAGATTACATTCAGGGGTAAACCAATTAGGTGACTGACTGATTTCTTAGCACAGTCTTTGAAAGCGAGAAGATCCTGGAACAATGTATTTCAAACGCTGAAAAATAATGGATTTCAACCAAGAATACTGTATCCAGCAAAATTGAGCTTCAGATTTGACAACGAAATTAAAATCTTTCATGATAAACAAAAGCTAAAAGAATTTGCAGCAAGAAAACCAGCACTGCAAAGCATTCTGAGCAAAATACTACAAGAAGAGGAATTGAAAAATAATGCCCAAAACTAACAACAAGAGGTATCTCAGTAAAGGAGGAGGAAAATAACCAAAAAGTAAAACTAGCCAAACTAAAATAAATAAATAAAGAAGCATGACTGGAAGTACAAATCATATCTCAATTGTAACCTTAAATGTTAATGGCCTAAACTCACCAATCAAGAGACATAGGCTAGTAACCTGGATCAAAAAAACAAATCCAACAATATGCTGGCTTCAGGAGACTCATATGATAGGAAAAGACATACACAGGCTGATGGTAAAAGGTTGGGAAAAATCATACCACTCACATGGCCCTCGGAAGCAAGCAGGAGTGGCCATACTCATATTGAATAAAATCAACTTCAAACCTAAGTTAATTAAGAAGGATAAAGAAGGACACTATATACTGTTAAAAGGGACCATCCACCAACAAGACATAACAATTATCAATTTGTATGCACCAAACAATGGAGCTGCAACGTACATAAAACAAACGCTCCTCAAGTTCAAGAGTCAAATAGACCATAACACAATAATTACGGGTGACTTCAACACACCGCTCTCGCCATTAGACAGATCCTCTAGACAAAAACTGAATAAAGAGATTCAAACCAAAGGAATGGACAGTACATTAAATGAAATAATTGTAGAAAACTTCCCAGAGATGAAAGATGGAATGGATTGCCAAATCCTGGAAGCCTACAGGACCCCAAACATTCAAAACTATAATAGACCAACTCCAGAGAGATTCAGGCACAGAGATTCAAACCAAAGGAATGGACAGCACATTAAATGAAATAATTGTAGAAAACTTCCCAGAGATGAAAGATGGAATGGATTGCCAAATCCTGGAAGCCTACAGGACCCCAAACATGAATAAAGAAACTATAGAACTCAACAGCACAATCAATAACCTAGACCTAACCGACATATATAGAATATACCAACCATCATCAAGTGGATACACGTTCTTCTCAGCAGCACATGTATCCTACTCAAAGATAGACCATATATTATGCCATAAGGCAACTCTTAGTAAATATAAAGGCGTGGAGATAATACCATGCACCATATCTGACCATAATGGAATGAAATTGGAAATCAATGATAAAAAAAGGAAGGAAAAATCCTACACCACATGGAAAATGAACAATATGTTATTGAATGATCAATGGGTTACAGAAGACATAAAGGAAGAGATAAAAAAATTCTTAGAGTCAAATGATAATACAGACACAACATACCGGAATCTATGGGACACAATGAAAGCAGTTTTAAGAGGGAAATTCATTTCCTGGAGTTCTTTCATCAAAAAAAGAAAAAACCAACAAATAAATGAACTCACACTACACCTCAAAAACCTAGAAAAGGAAGAACGAAACAACAGTAAATGTAGTAGAAGACAAGAAATAATTAAAATTAGAGCAGAAATAAATGAAATTGAAACAAAAAAACCATTGAAAAAATTGATAAAACTAAAAGTTGGTTCTTTGAAAAAATAAATAAGATAGACAAGCCCTTAGCCATGCTAACGAAAAGAAGAGAGAGGACTCAAATTAATATAATATACGGGATGAAAAAGGCAATATCACAACAGATACTACAGAAATACAGAAGAAAATTAGAAAGTAATTTGAAACCCTATATTCTAATAAAATAGAAGATAGCGAAGATATTGATAAATTTCTTAAGGCATATGATTTGCCCAGATTGAGACAGGAAGACACACACAATTTAAACAGACCAATAACAAAGGAAGAAATAGAAGAAGCCATCAAAGACTACCAACCAAGAAAAGCCCTGGACCGGATGGGTATACAGCGGAGTTCTACAAAACCTTCAAAGAAGAATTAATACCAATACTTTTCAAGCTATTTCAAGAAATAGAAAAAGAAGGAGCTCTTCCAAATTCATTCTATGAGGCCAACATCACTCTGATCCCAAAACCAGACAAAGACACTTCAAAGAAAGAAAACTACAGACCAATATCTCTAATGAACTTGGATGCAAAAATTCTCAATAAAATTCTGGCGAATCGAATACAAAAACATATCAGAAAACTTGTGCACCATGATCAAGTAGGATTCATCCCTGGGATGCAAGGCTGGTTCAATATACGGAAATCAATAAATGCTATTCACCACATCAATAGGTTTAAAGACAAGAATCATATGATCATCTCAATAGATGCAGAAAAAGCATTTGACAAAGCACAGCATCCCTTTATGTTCAAAACACTAGAAAAACTAGGGATAACAGGAACTTACCTCAACATTGTAAAAGCTATATATGCTAAACCTCAGGCTAGCATCATCCTAAATGGAGAAAAACTGAAGGCATTCCCTCTAAAATCTGGAACAAGACAGGGATGCCCTCTATCACCACTTCTATTCAATTTAGTTCTCGAAGTACTAGCCAGAGCAATTAAACAGACAAAAGAAATTAAAGGTATAAAAATAGGAAAAGAAGAAATTAAATTATCGCTATTTGCAGATGACATGATAATATACTTAACAGACCCAAAAGGATCTACAAAGAAGCTGCTAGAGTTAATAAATGAATTCAGCAAAGTGGCAGGATATAAAATCAACACGTATAAATCAAAGGCATTCCTGTATATCAGCAACAAAACCTCTGAAATGGAAATAAGGAAAACCACTCCATTCACAATATCCTCAAAGAAAATAAGATACTTGGGAATCAACCTAACAAAAGAGGTGAAAGATTTATACAAGGAAAACTACAGAACCCTAAAGAGAGAGATAGAAGAAGATCTCAGAAGATGGAAAAATGTACCCTGTTCATGGATAGGCAGAACTAATATCATCAAAATGGAGATATTACCCAAAGTTCTCTACAGGTTTAAAGCGATGCCAATCAGAATCCCAAAGGCATTTCTTGTAGAAATAGATAAAGCAATCATGAAATTCATAGGGAAAAACAAAAGACCTAGAATAGCAAAAGAAATTCTAAGCAGGAAGTGTGAATCTGGAGGTATAGCGATACCAGAGCTCAAACTGTACTACAAAGCAATAGTAACAAAAACAGCATGGTACTGGTACCAAAACAGGCAGGTGGACCAATGGTACAGAATAGAGGACACAGAGACTAATCCACAAAGTTACAACTATCTTATATTTGATAAAGGGGCTAAAAACATGTAATGGAGGAAGGATAGCATCTTCAACAAATGGTGTTAGGAAAATTGGAAATCCATATGCAACAAAATGAAATTGAATCCCTTTCTCTCGCCAGCCCAAAATGGATCAAGGAGCTAGATATCAAAACAGAGACACTGCGTCTGATAGAAGGAAAAGTTGGCTACGATCTACATATTGTGGGGTTGGGCTCCAAATTCCTTAATAGGATGCCCGTAGCCCAAGAGTTAATAACAAGAATAAACAAATGGGACCTACTTAAACTAAAAAGTTTTTTCTCAGCAAGAGAAACAGTAAAAGAGGTAAATAGAGAGCCTACATCCTGGGAGCAAATTTTTACCCCTCACACCTCAGATAGAGCCCTAATATCCAGAATGTACAAAGAACTCAAAAAATTAAACAATAAGATAACAAATAATCCAATCAACAAATGGGCCAAGGACCTGAACAAACACTTCTCAGAGGAGGACATACAATCAATCCACAAGTACATGAGAAAATGCTCACCATCTCTAGCAATCAGAGAAATGCAAATCAAAACCACCCTAAGATACCATTTCACTCCAGTAAGATTGGCAGCCATTATGAAGTCAAACAACAATAAGTGTTGGCGAGGATGTGGGGAAAAGGGCACACTTGTACACTGCTGGTGGGACTGCAAAATGGTGAGGCCAATTTGGAAAGCAGTATGGAGATTTATGGGAAAGCTGGGAATGGATCCACCATTTGACCCAGCTATTGCCCTTCTCAGACTATTCCCTGAGGACCTTAAAAGAGCGCACTATAGGGATATGGCCACATCAATGATTATAGCAGCACAATTCACAATAGCTAGACTGTGGAACCAACCTAGATGCCCTTCAATAGATGAGTGGATAAAAAAATTGTGGAAGCTATACACAATGGAGTATTATGCAGCACTAAGAAATGACAAAATCATACAATTTGCAGGGAAATGGATGGCATTAGAGCAGATTATGCTAAGTGAAGCTAGCCAAGCCCTAAAAAACAAATGTCAAATGTCTTCTTTGATATAAAGAGAGCCACTAAGAATAGAACAGGAAGGAAGAGCATGAGGAAAAGACTAACAGTAAACTAAGATAAATGGAGGGAGAGAAAGGGAGAGAGAAGGGAAAGCATATGGAAATCGTAGGAGACCTTCAGTGATACACAAAATTATAAGAGGTTAATAGGGGCAAGGGGGAGGGGGACAAAAAGGGAGAGAATTGAACAACAGCAGAGAAGGTAGAGAGGGAAGATGGGAGGGGAGGGGAGGGGAGGGGAGGGGGGATAGTAGGGGATAGGAAAGGTAGCAGAATTCAACAGTCACTAATATGCCATTAGGTAAAAATATGAGTATGTAACAGAAGTGAGTCTGCAATATGTATTTGGGGAGTTCAAAACCCAATTGAGTCAAATGTATGAAAGATGATATATCATGAGCTCTGTAATGTTTTCAACAATCAATAAAAAAAATGAAAAAAAAAAAGTTCATCATTCCCTTCCATCTTATGGAAGAGTAAACTCAACTATTACTAACACTTAAGCATAAAAACCAAAGTCTTATGAGGACCATCTGGGGAAAGGATGAGGACGCCTTCCTCCCTCCCAACCCCATAGGTGTGAAGACTGAGCGCTCCAGTGTCTCGGGGGACAGAGCACTCTGTGGTGGTATCACAAGGTGGATGAGGGGCTACCACACTTTTGATGGTAATTCTACGAAGAGAGAGGAATTGAATGCCCTGAGTGCAGATAGGACAAGGTCTTCCAAAACCCAAAGTCAGTAGAAATGTGGAGACTTGAAGTGACAAGTCCATTGCGCTAGTGTACAAATGTTGACTTCTAAACAAGCAAACATCATCTCCACACCCCACTGAAGGGAAAAACATCTGGAGTCCTTTTCTGTTCTTATTGTGAAAATGGAAAAAGTTCTGGAGACCCCTGAGGGAGAGGACCACTGGGGCTGTGTCCAGCCATGACGGGGCCATTTCTAGCTCTGACCTCACAAGGGGCCATTGTGAGGAATCTCAAGCAGCCGGTATATAAGGGGGCGGCTGAGGCTGGGCTTTGTCCACTAGTACAGGAAGCTCTTGGTGGTGACCTGTCGGACTCCCAGGTAGTTAGCGCGTTTGGCGGTTGGCGGTCGGTGGTTGTGGTCTGTGGATATTGGTTTTTTGATTTGGGTTTTTTGTTTTGTCTGGTTTTGGTTTTTGATTTGGATTTGTTGTTTTGGTTTGTTATTTTTTTTTCAGCTAGCATCCTTAGTGGGTGTTCCTGCTCAGGATGTCCATGGTTAGCAAGAGTAGTCAGTCTAGAGTAGCGTTGCTGGGGCCGGGCTCCTGCCAGGAGCCAGGCTTCCTGGACCAGTATGAGGTCCTGAGGGCCATTGGGCATGGCGAGTTTGGCCAGGTCCACCTGGCCCGCCATCGCCTCACAGGGGCAGAGGTGGCAGTGAAAGTCCTGAAGACGGAGACAGAGGACATGTCGGACCTCTCCGAACCTCTAATGTTGGAGAGCCTGGAGCACCCCAACGTGATCCAGCTCTTCCAGGTGATCAGGACCAGGGAAAACCTGTACATGGTGATGGAGCATGCAGGTGGGGGACAGCTACTTCAGCGCATCCCACCTGGTGGCATGCCGCAGGAGGAGGCCTGCAGACTCTTCAGGCAGATCGTGTGTGCCCTGGGCCACTGCCACGACAAGGGCATCATGCACAGAGACCTGAAGCCAGCGAACATCATGCTGGATGCCAGAGGACACGTGAAACTCATTGACTTCGGCCTCAGTGCCAGGTTCACGGCCGGGCAGAAGCTGAATGACTTATGGGGTACTCTGGCTTACATTGCCCCAGAAATTGTCCTGGAGCAAGAGTATGAGGGCCCCTCAGCGGACATCTGGAGCCTGGGCGTCACTCTCTATTTTATGTTGACGGGGAGCCTCCCATTCAGGGGGGACACCCCTCAGGAGATGCTGATGAGGATCCTTCTGGCAAGGTTCCATGTGCCCAGCTCTGTTCCCGTCAAAGCACGAAGGCTCATCCGCCAGATCCTGGTCTTGAAACCCAAGAAGCGACCCACAGTGAAGCAGATCCTGCAGCACCCATGGCTGCGGCTGGGTGAGCCGTGTGCACCCCATCCTTCCAGCCAGGCCCTCCCCACACGCCCAGACCCCGCCATCCTGACCATGCTGTTCGACATGGGTTTTGATCCCTACCAAACCTGGGTGTCTCTGGCCAAGAGGAAGTTTGATGCGGTGATGGCGACGTACCTCATCCTGAAGCACCAGCAAGGCCAGGGGGTAGGGAGCGCCTTCCAGGGGCAGCCTGTGCCTCAGTGGCTTAGGCCTCGCCAGCGCCCCGAGAATCTCTCCCATGTCCCTGTCCTCCCACAGAGGAGCGCCAGCCAGCCTGCCCTGCGCACCTCCCCCTTGCGCTCTGAGAACCCGCTGCCCGAGGACGCCCAACAGCCAGGGCACAGGGGCATCAGGGCTGGCAGCCTGCCTGCCATTCCTCTGCGCTGCCCGCCTGCAGGGGCCCCCACTCTCCGCAGCTGCTCCCAGTCTGACTCTGGCTTCCCCAGGCCCAAGCCCTCCAGGGTCCTCGTCTGGTGGCCCAGGGCACACAGCAGCTCCTCCTCCCAGGACACAGCCCCGAGGCAAGGCCCTGGCCACACCAATGGCTGGAAACGGGTGAGGAGCAGGATCGCTGCCTGTGTGCGAGCCCTGTGCTGCTGCTGTGTGCCACGTGTCAGCGATAAAGTGGCTCCAATGTCATAGAGAAGAGACGTGCCACACCCATAGACAGCCTGCCTCCAAGGAAGTGGAGAGCCAGACAGACAGCGCCAGCGGACGGCCTTCTCTCCTCTGCCTCCACCTGCGGAAGACCTCAGAGACTGTTCTGCCTGGGACACTTCGCCCTGCTGGGACACTCCACCCTGCCCCTCTCTCCTCTCCCACATTCTTCTCAGATGTTTCTTAATAAAATTGGTTTCAAATTTTGTTCCAAAGATTAAATTGTAGCTGATGAAAAGAAAGGTGAGTCCTCAGGCTGAGGGCAGGGCCCACAGGGTCCAACTGGCCATCGTCTCCCAGGCCACTCACTGGCCTTGAGCCATCAAGGAGCATTCGGTTGCTGTGAGCTGGTTCAGACAGATTTGTTCTACACTGGCTCTCCCTTGGAGCCAGTGTAGACATGACTTTTACTTGGTGACCTTGTAATGCTCAGGAGTCCCTACCTGAGCATTCTCCACAGGGTGGGTGGCAACTGTTGGAGAAATCACCTCTGTGAAGGCCTGGGAGACCCCAGTGTTCGATGGCATCGTCTTCATGATACTGTGTGCAGGGAAGGGAGATGGGACAGTGGGCAGGGCGGGCCTGCCTGAGGGGTCCTGGGCAGGGACAAAGGAGGACGGTGTGAAGAGAACCATGGAAAGCATTGCCAGTGCCGGGAAGGAGAGACGCAAGCGATGGTGCACCCAGGCACGCGTGTGCTCACCTGGCATGGCGGGGTCCTCTGTCACTGCCCCATTGGGAAGTGTTCTTGGTGACTCCAGTGGTCCATGGCATGCCTGGTCACTTCCTTAGTGACTCAAGGGCCTCTGGAAGATAAAGACTGGGATCCCATATCTTCTCACAGTGGCCTGATGTTTGGGGAGGAATCCGCCCCATCTGTGTGATGGGCCAACTCCTAGTCCCTCACAGTCCTTGTTTTGAAGTCCTAACCAGGAGCTCAATGTGTGTCCATATGGAGAGACCGGGTCTGCTCAGGGATTATTAAGTTCAGTGAGGCATCTGAATAGCCCTAATCAGATGTGAGCCATGTCTTTTGTCTGGCAAAAGAATCCGGTCAGACTCCCAGAACTACCAGTATGAGGATCATGCAGGGAGTCCATCTGCAAGCTCAGAGGCTTCAGTGGCCACCCGCCCTCACCACACAGGCCGACAATCTGGCCCCCAAAAATGTGAGTAAATGCTGAGCTCCTCTGGTTTTATGGTGGGTGTTGCATTTAGTCTACAGGCCTGGAGAAGTTAAGTCCTGCTAATAAATTACCCAGAGTGAAGTATTTTGCTATAGCAGCATGAAGGCTCCCATTTATTTGGAATGACTCCCCCTTTGGGAAGGACACTTTTGCCTGGGGTTCCATGTTTTTTCCTTTATCACTTTGAATCTACCAACCCACTGTTTTTTGCATTCCAGAGCTTCTAAGGAGAAATCTATGAGGACCCTAGTGGAAATGATGATGTCTCTTTACTCTCAACCCATAGTTTTGAAAACTGTGCTGTACATTTTCTCAGTGAAGAGCATTCCATTGTACCATCATAAGTTTGGTGAGGTGTTACCATACTTTTGATAATTCTTTGAAAAAAAAGGAATTGAATGCCTTGAGTGCAGGTAGGTAGGGTCTTCCAAAGCCCAATATAAGTAGAAATTTTGAGACTTGAAATGACAAGTCCTTTGAACTAGTACACAAATAATAATTTCTTTTTTTAATATTTATTCTTAGTTTTAGGTGGACCCAAAAACTAAGAATAAATATTTTTTACATGGTGCTGAGAATCAAACCCAGTGCCTCATGCATGCTAGGCAAGTGCGCTACCACTTAGAAATGGTAATTTCTAAACAAGTGAATATCAGTCTCTATACCCCACTGAAGCAAATAACTTCTTGAGTCCTTTTCTATTCTTATTCTGAAAATGGAAAATGTTCTGGGGCCCCAGAGAGAGCGGACCACTGGGGCTATGTCCAGGCATGACTGAGCCATTTCTAGCTCTGACCTCACAACAAAGCATTGTGGGAAAATCTCAAACAGTAAGTGTATGTATATGGCTGAGTTTTTTGTCCATAAGTACAGGAAGCTTTTGGTAGTGACGCTTCAGACTCTAGTTTCATTAGAACATTTGGTGGTTGGCTGTGGGTGCCTTTGCTCTCTGGATATTGTTTTTTTTTTTTTTTAATTTCTGAGTACTAAGAATGGACGCTTCAGTGGGGTTTAGATTAACATTAAACTGTAATGGAGATGACATGAGGTGAAATAAAATTGGAAGCTAAAAGAAAATTCAAGCATATGGCTTTCTGGTTGATCACAGATCAGAGAAAGAAGATGGAAATGGAATTTGGGGAAATTGGATGACCCTGTAGCATGGCCCACAGGGACTTTTCACCCCTACAGCTTGGACCTGGGTTTAGTGGCAGTTCTTGTGGTAGGCCATATTTAATTGTCTACCCAATTTATTTTGGGGGAGTCACACACAAAACTAGTTTCTTTGCATCTGCATATAGGCTGCTCTGAAATTCTGCTGGAAGATTTCAAATAGTGTTCTGGCAGTGGTGCTGGGATGAAGTGTCCTTTGTCACTTGAGTACTCCTCAATTAATCTTAGACATGTTCAAATGTTGTTGTTGTTGTTGTTTTAAAGTTTTCCTAAATCTTTAGCTTTTTATGTTGCTTTTTTTTCATTTTTCAGAATGATATAATGGTTCCAATGGTTCCTTCTCATTTTATTATTATTTGAACATATTGTGACTTTTTTCCTCCCTCTCCTTCCAAAATCCATTTTTCTTTACATTCTGTCTTCTCCTACTTGCTCTAAGACCTTATTTCATGATTTTATTGGTTCTGATATTTTAATTTCTCATCTAATTCTTAAAATTGAGAAAATTCTCTGTCTCTTTCTTTTTCATCTTTTTTCCCTCCCTCTTTCTTCCCCTCCCCCTACACACACACACACACACACACACACACACACACACACATGCACACACCTGTGAGCTCTCTCTTTCTCAGGAGATCCACCTTCTTTTCAATGACAGCACACTGACATTTTGCTTGGCCCTAAGTCCACTGAAAACTATTCTTTGCCTTCGGCACAAATGATGACTTTTGTTTTGTTGTTTGTTACTTGTTTATTTTTAACTAAAGAAAATCCATAGTTTTTCATTTGATTTTTGGGGTTTTGACTATTTCGATCATTCCTTTCTTCTAGCATTTAACCTCTTCACTGTTAACCCAGCACTGCATCTTCAGTCTCTCCCACCCTCTCACTGTGCTTTGCTTGTGTTTTAACCAATGTTTCTCTTTTTTCCCTCTACATCCACTATTTGTTGAAGCACTAACTTCCTTGTGTTCTTTCTCTGGCTGATGACCTTTTCAGCTCTCCACACTCTGTTGGTTGCACGGCCACCCCTCTGTGTATGGCAGCTCCGTCTTCCTCCTTTTACCTTCTTTTTCTGGGACATGTAGGGCACATGAAAACCAACAGATGCTTTTCTCCAACTCTGAGAATTTCATTCTGGTTCAAAGTTTGTGTCCAATTCTGTTTTTCTGATTTGCTAAAAACACTGGGAATTCAAAGTGTTTTCATGTTGTCTCCCTCAATTCATTTTCCTTTTACTGTATTTGTGGTTCTTGGGTCTTCATCGTCAGCTTCTTTTCTTCTTGTCTGTGAGCTCCTGAGCCTGGGTTCAGTTCCTGACACTTTACTTCTCTTTGTTTATCCTCATATCTTCATAATTCTGCACATGGTTCAGCTTTTAAATTAATTTCAACACTAGGCTGCTTTAAACAGTTTCTGAATATTCAAGGTTTCAAATTTATTCCTCCATTTTAACTTCTATCCTTAATTCACACTCACATATCCACCAAATAAACATCATTCCTGCGTACGCACTGGACATTGGAAGTCCTGCCTGCATTTCTCTTTTCCCACACCTGACCCTTTCCCATCTCCAGTATTTTACTTACATGGTCCAGAATTCTTAACTCTTGATTTTCTCTCACACTTTGCCTCCCAACTATCGGGTTTCCCTGTTGGTTCCATCTCCAAAATTTTACTAATTTTCCTCAGCTTCCCCCCACCCCTGAGAGTCCAAGAGCTATCATAGGACCTGTGTCCGTCCTCTATGGTATACCTGACTAGCTCCACTTCTACACCTACACTTTACTAAGACAATATCAGCCATTTTAAATTAAATAAAATATTTCTTGCATATTCTTGCCTAAGGACATTTGCACAAACTTTTAACTTAACTAGAAAACTCTTCTTTGGAAAAAGGCTATGAAATTGATTTTGTCTGGGCTTTCAGCAGTGTATTATTTCTTTAAAAATCAAAATTTCATACTGATAATATACACATATATGCTCCCAAATTTCTTTTTCCTGTAGTACTCCTTTTTTTTCTTTTTTAGAGTCACTAGAAATCCCTTTCACAAGGCAATCCAAGATGATACTGAGTATATTGAGAAATCTATATGTGTGCCTAGGTATGTTTTTAATGGCTATAATGAAATATCTGAGACTGGATGCCTTATAAAAAAATGGATTCATCTATCTCATAAGTTAGAGGTTGAAAGTCCAAACAGTATAGTGCTATCTCTAGCAAAGGTCTGCCCCCAAATTCATCAGATCTCGAATATGACATCAAAATGGCAGAGTGTGTGAGAGTTAGGATTCATGTGGTGAGACAGGAAGGCAGACATACAAAGAAATGGGGGCGACCTGAAGTGTCCTAAGGACAATTTCAGCCTCTCAAGACAGTGCCCCCAATGACCTAAGAACCTCATATTTGGACCCTATCTCTCAGGAGACCCACCTATTAATACTGTGACACTGAGAACCAAGCTTCTGACCCAGGAGCCCTTGAGGAACATCCTTATACCATATATGTCCAAACCAGAGCATCGCATTTCTACAATTCCCAGTGGAGAGCATTTCAAGCTTCAGCTCCCCCTGCAGTCCTTAGTTCTTCACAGATCCCTTCACAGGGATCTATTTTCTTCGCTTGCTTATTTTCTAACAAAATATTTGTTATAGTGTATAATTCCAAAAAAACAGAGATGTTGTCTGTTTCAGTCATAGAAGAACCCCAGGCATCTAGAACATTGTAGATCACAATGAATATTTGTAGGAGGAATAAATGAAATATTTTCTGTTTCTTTCATGATTTGCTCAAAGAATCAGTTCTTTGAAATAATGTGTTCTTTTTTATTCTAATTTGTTATGACAACAGAATGCATTATGATTCATATTACATATATAGAGCACAATTTTTTTTATCTCTGATTGAACACAAAGTAGAGTCACACGATTTGTATCTTCATATATGTACTTAGGGTAATGATGACCATCTCATTCCACCATATTTTCTACCCCCTTATCCCCTCTCTTCCCCTCCCTCCCCATTGCTATATCTAGAGTTACTCTAACCCACCCATGCTTCCCACACAAACACCATTATGAATCAGCAGCCTTATATCAGAGAAAAAGTTCAGCATTTAGTTTTCTGGGGTTGGCTAGCTTCACTTAGCATTATATTATCCAATTCCATCCATTTACCTGCAAATGCCATGATTTTATTCCCTTTTAATGCTGAATAATATTCCACTGTGTGTGTGTTTGTGTGTGTGTGTATATATACATAAAATTTTTGCTATCCATTCATCAACTGAAGGGCACCTAGGGTGGTTCCACAGTTTAGCTATTGTGAATTGTGCTGCTATAAACATTGGTTGTACCCGTGTAGTATTCTGTTCTTAAGTCCTTTGGGTATAGACCAAGGAGTGGGATAACTGGGTTAAATGGTGGTTCCATTCCCAGTTTTCCAAGGAATCTCCATACTGCTTTCCATATTGGCTGCATCAATTTGTAGTCACACTGCAATGTATGAGTGTGCCTTTCCCCCCTCCCCCACACCCTCACCAATGCTTATTGTTGTTTGTATCCATAGCTGCCATTCTGACTGGAGTGAGATGAAATCTTAGAATAGTTTTGATTTTCATTTCTCTAATTGCTAGAGATGTTGAACATTTTTTTCATATATTTGTTGATTAATTGTGTATCTTCTTCTGACAAGTGACTCTTCATTTCTTTGGCCCATTTATTGATTGAGTTATTTGTGTTTTTTTTGTTGTTGTTAAAATTTTTGAGTTCTTTATATATCCTAGAGATTGGTGCTTTATCTGATGTGCATGTGGTAATACTTTGCTCCCAAAATGTAGGCTCTCTATTCACCTCACTGATTGTTTCTTTTGCTGAGAAGAAGATTTTTAGTTTGAATGCAGCCCATTTATTGATTCTTTATTTTAATTATTGTGCTATAGGAATCTTATTAAAGAAGTTGGGGCCTAATATGAAATGATGGAGATTTGGGCCTACTTTTTTTCTATTAGACACAGTGTCTCTGGTTTAATTCCTAGGTCCATTTTGAGTTGAGGTTTGTGCATGGTGAGAGATAGGGGTTTCATTTTGTTTTATTGTATATGGATTTTCAGTATTCCCAGAGCCATTTTTTGAAGAGGCTATTTTTCTCCAATGTATGTTTTTGGTGCCTTTGTCTAATATAAAATTACTATAGTTGTGTGGGTTGGTGTCTGTGTCCTCTATTCTGTACCATTGGTCTACCAGTCTATTTTGCTGACAATACCATGCCGATTTTGTTACTATTGCTCTGTAGTATAGTTTAAGGCATCACTATACCACCTGCTTCACTCTTCTTGCTAAGGATTGCTTTAGCTATTCTGGGTCTCTTATTTTTCCAGATAAATTTCATTACTGCCTTTTCTATTTATGTGTGGAATGTCATTGGGACTTTGATTGGAATTGCATTCAATCTGTAGAACACTTTCAGTAGTATGATCATTTTGACAATATTAATAATGCCTATCCAAGAACAAGGTAGACCTCTCCATCTTCTAAGACCTTCTTTGATTTCTTCCTTTAGTGTTCTGTAGTTTTCATTGTAGAAGTCTTTCACCTCTTTCATTAAGATGATTCCCAAGTATTTATTTAGAGACTATTGTAAATGGGGTAGTTTTCCTCATTTCCCTTTCAGATGATTTGTCACTGATATACAGAAATGCCTTTGATTTATGAGTGTGGATTTTTTTATTGTGCTACTCTGCTGAATTCAGTTACTAGTTCTAGAAGTTTTCAGGTGGAATTTTTTGGGTCTTCTAGATATAGAATCATATCATCAGTAAATAGTGATATTTGAGTTCTTCTTTTCCTATCTGTATCCCTTTAATTTCTTTTCATCCTATAATTTCTCTGGCCAATGTTTCAAGAACTATGTTAAATAGAAGTGGTGAAAGAGGGCATCCCTGTCTTGCTCCAGTTTTTAGAGGGAATACTTTCAATTTTTCTCCATTTAGAATGATGTTGGTCTGGGGCTTAGCATAGATAGCTTTTATGATGTTGAGATATGGTTCTGTTATCCCTAGTTTTTCTAGTGTTTTGAACATAAGAGGGTGCTGTATTTTGTCAAATGCTTTTTCTGCATCTATTGAGATAATCATGTGAATGTTATTTTTAAGTCTACTGATGTGACAAATTACATTTACTGATTTCCATATCTTGGACCAACCTTACCTCCGTTGGATGAACCCCACTTGATTGTGGTGCTCTATCTTTTTCATATGTTTTGTATTCAACTTTTCAGAATTTTATTGAGAATTTTTGCATCTATGTTTATTAGAGATATTGGTCTGATGTTTTCTTTCTTTGATGTTTCCTTGCCTGGTTTTGGAATCATGGTGATACTGGCTTCATAAAATGAATTTGGAAGTGATATCTCTTTTTATATTTCATGAAATAATTTGATAAGTATTGGTATTAGTTCTTCATTAAAGGTCTTGAAGAACTCAGCTGTGTATCCATCTATTCCTGGCTTTTCTTGGTTGATGGGCTTCTGATGGCATCTTCTATTTCATTTCTTGAAACTGATCTGTTTAAATTGTGTATATCATCCTGATTCAATTTTGGAAATCATAGGAATCTAGAAATTTGTCAATGCCTTCAATATTTTCTATTTTATTGGAGTACAAGTTTTGAAAATAGTTTCTAATTATCTTCTATGTTTCAACAGACGTTGTGATATTTTCTTTTTCATCAAGTATGACAGTAATTTCAATTTTCCTTCTCCTTCTCTTTATTAGCATGGCTAAGGGTATGTCAATTTTATTTATTTTTTCATAGAATCAATTTTTTTGTCAATGTTTTCAAATGTTTCTTTTGTTTCAATTTCATTGATTTCTGCTCTGATTTTAATTATGTCCTGTCTTCTACTGCATTTGATGTTGGTTTGTTTTTCTTTCTCTAGGATTTTGAAATGTAATATTAAGTCATTTATTTTTTTACTTTTTCTTCTGTTAAGGAATGAACTCCATGCAATGAACTTTCCTCTTAGAATTGCCTTAATAGTTTACAAGAGATATGTTGTATCAGTGTTCTCATTTACCTCTAAGAATTTTTTAATCTCCTTCTGGATGTCTTTAGCAACCCACTATTCATTCAGTAGAATATTATTTAGTCTCTGAGTGTTGGAGTAGCTTTTATCTTTATTTTATCATTGTTTCCTAGTTTCATTCCATTATGATCTGATAGAATACAGGGTAGTATCTCTACATTTTTGTATTTGTTAAGAGGTTTCTTTGTGGCATAACATATAGTCTATTTTAGAAAAGAATCCATGTGCTGCTGAGAAGAATCTGTATTCACTTGCTGATGGATAAAATATTCTATATATGTCAATTAAGTCTAAGTTATTGATTGTGTTATTGAATTCTAGAGTTTCCTTATTCAGCTTTTGTTTGGAAGATCTTACTACTCTTGATAAGCTGAAGGTTTCATATAAAAATTATTATGGAATAAAAAACAACAAAATACAGGGGAAATTTTGAATAATATTTAAAATGATGAAACAAAATAGCTGTTGACATCATTTTAGAAAACCAGCAAAAATATTCTCCAAAGAGGAAGGTGGAATTAAAATGTTTTAAGACAAATAAAAATTGCTTATTTATAATAAGCAGAGCTAGATTAAAAGAATTGCTTAAGGGAGTTTTTGAGGAAATGAACTCATCCCAGAAATAAATAAAAATTCACAAATAAAGATAATTAATGGTAAATAAATAGGTAAATGTAAATAAGTTTTGACTCAGCAGAATAATAATGAAATATCTATTGTGATATAAAATTAAAATACACTTCAAATATGGTGCAGATGTGAGCATAGGGTAGGATACTGAATATATTTTTCAAACCTCCTATTGTCAGAGAAGTAAGAGAAGTACTAGTTTATTTTAAGAGCTTTAAGTCAAGATTTCACATTGTAACTTTTAGTAAAACAATTGAAAAATAATAAAATGTACAATTCCCAAGTTAATAAGGAAGAAAACTCAATAATAAAATTTAATTTGATTATTCCAAAAGAAAGCTAGATAAGAGAGAAAAGAAAGCAGAGGACAGGTAGGAAAAATAGAAGGCAAATATAATATTGTAGATGTATTATTATACATCAATTATTTTAGCAATTTTTAAAATATATTGGAATAAATGTATTAAGTTTAAGTAAAAAATTTGCATAAATATTGAACAATACAAAGGCCACTATATACAGATTATAAGAAAGATACCTTAAAGTAATGAAAAAGAGAAATGAGACTAACAAGATTAAAATAGATACACTAAGCATACTCTATTTCACCCCCAATCGTGCCCCCAGACCCTGAGTGGTATGGTTATATGATATCACATAAAATTTACTTTAAAGTCAAAAAATGCCTATGTCCCAATACTATATACCAGCAATTTTAAACTATGTTCAAATTCCTGTTTTTGTAAATAATGTTTTATTTACAGCATAAAACTCAGCCACTCCTATCATCTTGATATATTATCTATAGATGGATTTATGACATAGGATAGTTACAACAGAGAGTATATGTCCTGAAAGAACAAAATGTTACTATCTGCACCTATACAGAAAAAAAATTATTTTTGGCTTCCATGTAGATGCAAAATACATGATTATAAATGTAAAAAACTAAACAGAAAAATAAATAATTCCTAAAACATTTTGTGGAATTATATTATAGTACCTTTCTGAAAAAAGATCACTGTGGATAAGGAAATTTTTAACAAGCAACAAAATAGAACTAATTTCTATATAAAAACACAACACTCAAAGGTACAGATATTTTTCCAAGTAAGCATAAAATACTTACAAATTCCACATTCTGACCCACAATGCTATTTTAAGTAATGAAACAATATATATATTCTAATCACAATGAAATTAACCTAATGATAAGATCTTCACAGTTTTTCAAATAATATACTTCCACATATCTTGGATCAAAGAAGCCACAAGTAAAATAGTTTGTGCTATATAACAACGAAACTATTCCATATGAGAACTTGTTGGATTCATCTCAAACCAAAGTTTGGATTTATACTATTAACTGTGAACATTAGATAAAAGAAAATTAAAAATCAGGCATTTGAGCACCTCAGGTAGTTAGGAAAAATCAGTAAATTAAACACTGAAGAGTATGTGGAAGAAAAATAACTAAATTAGCAAATCAGAAAATAGACAAATAACAGAACAACTCATAAATAAAAAGGAGGGTACTCCAATATTCCTACAGGTGTTGAAGAGACCACAAAGAGCTCTCAAAAATCATTCTGTGACAAAAAAACTGTAGCTCCACTTGAAATGGAAATATTTACAGAAAAACACAAGTGAACAAAATTGATGCAGAAAAAATGAGTACACGACAGGTAATATACAAAGGCATTGAAACTTCATTCGAAATCACCAAAATAGATATTTCATTGGTGAATTCTTTTTAGGTTTTGTGTACTGGATTAGAGATCAACCAGATAGCTAATAAACCTACATATACTTAGAGATTAAGCAGCACAAATAATAAAAAATTTAAATTTTATTAAAAATAACATCAAGAAATATGAAATGATTGGCAACGGTTCTATTGAAATGTGTAGTAGCTTCTTTGCTCCAAATTATTAAATATGTCTGAGAGAAATCAAGGAAGTCCTGAGTATGTGAAGACGTATCTGCCCCAGCTCATTTGTGCTAGGGCAGTACTGAGACACCAAGGGAGACACCAGGAGATGAGATGGGAGACACAGGTTTATGGAAAAACGCTTATAAGGAAGATGCAGTTGGGATGGGCTGGACAGGTGCACCTCTCTTTTACAGAGCGCCTCTGGTGCTCTCTGCCAAAAAAAAAAAAAATATATATATATATATATATATATATATATATATATATATATATATCACCCCCACTTGCTTTGTCCAGTGGCTGCTGGAGCCTTCCCTCTCTGTGGTTCTCAGAGGGCATTTTACAGGTTGGGTTACAAGGACAGCTTTGGCTTATTAGCTTGCTTTGTCCCCATTGTATGAGCAGCCTGACAAAGAACTTGGAACAAGAAAACAGCTTTCTATGGATAGCTCTAAGTTGCCCTAATTTCCAGCTTTCATGAGAGGAAGCCAGTGTCCTTCAATGTTTATCTGGACATCCTGGCCTAAGCCCACTCTCTCGGTTCCCTCCAGTTGGCTCGGTTCTTGGAAACAGAGAGGGGCACTTCAGGAACATGGTGTTTTACCATCCTCCTTTTCTCCAACGATGACACAAAGATCAAATCTTATTAAAATTTTAACTCTCTTCTTGTTAGTGTAAAGGTTTAATGGGCTTCCAATTGTAATCAAAGTAAGCTTTTCATGCATGATAAATCACAATGTAAGTTTTGAAATTTACATGCAAATTCAAGTAGTATAAAAGAAGAACATGTTTGGATGACATATCCTATCTAAATTCAAAACTCACTCTCATGCTGCTTCGCGGGTGTAAGGATCAGCATATAGATGAATGAAGTGTAAAAGGAGATGAGGAATAGACTCACTCTTACAGGAGTTTTTGTTTTTCCATTAGGCCATGAATGCAATAAAGTGAGAGAAACAAGCTTCTTTTTAAAACACGTTGCTGGAATCAATGGCTCTCCATAGGGGACAATAACAAGTTGGTTCAATGGCTAGTTCATGCCATACAGAAGTTATTTGAAGGTGGATTATTATTACAGACAGAAAAGCTAGGAGAAGGAAGCTTTTCAAGAAAATGTGAGAGAATAGTTTCTGGAGAGTGAGCAGAGTGCTTAAGAACATAGAAAGCAGTAATCATAAATTAAAAAGAAATACATGAAACTTCCATCATTCCATCATGACAAAATAGAAGAAATGAGTTTAACTAGCATGGTATAATTAACTAAGAATTATACAAAATAGATGAAGCAACAATTTTCATGAGTCAGATTTGAAGCAGGCTGTGGCTTCTGAGAAAGGGGAAACAAAATAACAGGCTATGAAATTGTCCTGTGTTTCTTCTGGGAAGTAGTTACCTGGATTCAGGGACTCGTTGTCCTGCTGATCTGAGGAGATGGCAGTGATAGTACATTGAGCTCAAGGAGATGGAATTGTGGTGCAGAGTACTAGACAGAAGGGAGCTGAACAAAGAAGAAACTAGAGTTTTGTAGAGGAGTCCACTGGGGGTATAATTGAGCACTGATTTGTTATTGTGTGAGAGGGAAACACCGAAGGCTGAAAAGAGCTACCAGAACTCAGACCAAACAATGCCTGGAGCTCTGGAGACAAGAGGACACTTCTCATCAGCCTCAGTAGAAAGACCTGGCTGAGGTCGGGGATGTGGAAACAGACATCCAAAGGGGAGTAGGTCTCTATTAGCCTTAGATTAAATGATCATCTGGATCTGTTGTACACTTCAAGTCTCAGAAGAACTAAACTGATACCAAGTAACTTAACTGCCCGCCAAGACCAACTCAAACACTACTCAAAAGAACACAACAAAATTAAGCAATCAACCATGTAAAACACCTAATGAATAAGACTCAATACAGCCAATCTTCAGTTGTGCAAAGAAATAGGAAAATAGTATCTGTAACAAGGAAACCATGGATCACTAGAAGTACATCCATCATGACAGGTTATTTGTATATTGGACCAGAGTGAGAACAATGGCAAATGGTGGTGAGGATGTGGAGAAGTGGATCATTGATATGTTGCTTATGGGAATGAAGAGTGGTACACACACTTTGGGAAAAAAAGATTGGTAGTTTATCTAATTAAACACACAATTATTATACAACACACAAATTGTATCTTTGGGCATTTATCACTAAGAAATTAACACTAATGTTCATATAGAAATCTGTGCAAAAATGTTTGTAGCATTTTGTTGTTGTTGTTTTTAGCATCTAAAATTGAAGTCAGCCCACATATCCTTCACTAGTGGCTGATTAGGTGACCTGTGGTCTATTTATACTTTGGAACTCCAGTTGGCAATAAAAAGTAACAAACCTGATGCATGAAGTGCCTTGGATACATCTCCAGGGAGACTTAGTATTGGAAATGACAGAATTTTAGAAAAGGAGAAAGATTACTGGTAACACATGGGATCCTTGTACTGATAGAACTATTCGGCTTTCACTATGGCGGTAAACACAAGAACCTGCACAGATGATATGATCGTGTAGAACTTCACACATTCGATGTGCACGTGTACACAGCACCAATGAGCACAGATGGAATGCGAAGTCTGAGCAAAGCAGTGGATAGCATTCGGGCCAGAGCCTGATTGTGATGCTGCACTATCTTTCACAAGATTGCCATTCGGAGAAAAATAGAAAAATGTACAAGAGATCTACTTGTATTGTGTGTTTTTTTTAAATAACTGTGAATCTACAATTATCTCAATACACATTACAATTACAAAATTTTGGTTGGTCAAGATTTCATATACAGGACAAAAGAAGTACTAACCTCCCAAATAATTAACTAATTGGATTCCAGCAAAATTAAAATTTATGTTATCATGTATTATTTAAAAAAATGAGGAGACAAACCTCACCCTGGAAAAAAGTAGTCACAATATCTAATTCTCACTCAGATTTCATATTCAAAATGTTATGAAGAATTCTTACAAAACAATCATAAAAGGCAGCCCAATTAAAATTGAACCACAAATCAAATTTAGAATAAATATATCATCAGGCGGCTGAGACAGGAGGATCACGAATTCAGAGCCAACCTCGGCAACAACAAGGCACTAAGCAACTCAGTGAAACCCTGTCTCTAAATAAAATACAAAATAGGGCTGCTGATTGTACACACTCAGTGTTTGAGTGTCCCTGAGTTCAATCCCGTTCAAAAAAGAATAAATATAGTATAAATACCATAAGTACTCCAAAATTTCTAAAGTGCATTCGTACTTCCATTTATCAAAAAAAAAAATTTAAAAAACAGAACATTTTTAATATATTGGTTCAAAAGTCCACATTTAATGAGGGGGTTAAAAATGGATGTTGTGGTCGGGTTGCTGCTCAGTGGTAGAACGCTTGCCTAGCATGCATGAGGCACTGAGTTCGATCCGCAGCACTACATGAAAAAATAAAAATAAAAACAAATGAAGGCATTGTGTCCATCTACAACTAACAAATTTTTTTTTTTGAGAGAGAATTTTTAATATTTATTTCTTAGTTCTCGGCGGACACAACATCTTTGTTGGTATGTGGTGCTGAGGATCGAACCTGGGCCGCACACATGCCAGGCGAGCGCGCTACCGCTTGAGCCACATCCTCAGCCCTAACAAAATATTTTTTAAAAATGCATGTTGTTTTAGAATACCAACCCGAGTAGTTTATCTTCCTATATGAGACTTATCCAGGATCCTGGCATCTACCACTGCTACAGCAAGCATCTTGTTTTGGTAGCCCTTTGGTTGATGAAAGATAGAGGGCCTAGTGACTTTAGAGGAAGGGGCAGGATCATCAGGTAATGAAGACCCATGAGGAATCTGATACTTGGGAAGCTGGGGTAGGGAGCCTTCTAGGAAGCAGGTATTCATGAATGTGTTTCTAAAGATATTTTTACAACCAGCATATCTATGCATGTTACTACTAACATTAGCTTCAAAGAAAATCCAACTCCTTTATCCTGCTGAGTTATAGAAAAAGCAGCTATATAAAATTTTCATTGATACATCTAAGTTGTGCAAAGAAGTGCAAAAGGTAAAAAGATTTACTTTTATTTAGATCATAGTCATTTAAAGCCAGAATTACAGGCACTCTAGAAAAATTATGCAGCTTCATGTTTTTTTAATCTGTTTATTCAGAGGTTTTTAAAATTTTTTTTGGTTGTAGATGGACACAATACCTTTTATTTTATTTGTTCATTTTTATGTGGTGCCAGGGATCGAATCCAGTGCCTCACACATGCTAGGTAAGTGCTCTACCACTGAGCCACTACTCCAGACCCCATTTAGAGCTTTTAAAAATCAAATTTAGTAACTTGTGCTGATTGTACATACCAACTGGGTCAAATATGATATTTTCATATGAGCATGTAGCATGAACTAATCAAATCCATTCCCCCTTCCTACCCACATTACCCTTCCCAATCTCTGTTAATCTTTATTCTACTTTGAGGTAAACATTTTCATTTCCCCCATATGAGAGAAAACATGAGGTACTCATTTTCTGAGTTTGATCTATCTCACTTAAAACATTTTGCTGCAAATGATGAGATTTCCAGCCATATTGTTTCAAATGACAGGATTCCCTTCCTTTTTATGGCTGAATACTACTCCATTGTGTGTATACATCACATTTTCTTTATCCATTCATCTGTTGACAGGCAGCTAGGCAGATTCCATACCTCAGCTACTGGAAAGGGAGCCACAATAGACCTGGGTGTACAGATATCTTTTAAGTACACTGATTTAATTTCCTATGAATATTTACCCAGCAGTGGGTTAGCTGGATCATAAGTTATTTCTATTTCAGCTTTTTTGAAGAACCTCCATACTTATCTCTAATGAATGAACCATTATATTGCCACTACAGTGATTAAGGGTTCATTTTATCCACATCATTCCCAGCATTTGTTATATTTTAATTTTTTTGAAAATGTTTACCAAGAGAGATTTTCCCAGGATTCCAGTTTGGTAACAGTACAAGGGTTAGGTACTATATCCTAAAAATCTTAAGCAGCTGTGTTTCTGAGAGTAACTATGCCTTATGAAAACAAGATTAGGAGAGAATGTCATTCTACTATTAAGGAATTTTTGTTTGTGATACTTTGAGAATCATTTGCTTTAGATTTTCAAATATCTTTGGTAGAAAGGAAGAGGAGGGTGCTTCACAGAGTTCTCAGACTTCAGCAGCTTGAAGACTGCTGATGGCTAGATATGCACCAGTCCTACTATCACAGAGGCCAGATGCTACTAATCAAATGTGACTATCACAAGAATTATTTTTTTGCCTATGTTTTGCCAAAAACACTTAAAATTTTTTTCTTATGACATAGAAGGTTTTAAGTAACCTTTAGAAAAGCACATTTTCTTCTGCTCAATTGTTATCATTAGGAAGCTCAAAATGAACAAACACTATTTACACTGTATTCGTTTTCATTGGGAGTGATGCTAATATACCCCCACTTATAATGTGGTGCTTAATAAAAATGACCTAATTTTAAAATCAGCCCTCATATTCCATTATTGGCTAAGGGAAGTCAAATTATATGAATTTTGTTCTTTTTGATGGTCCCTTTCACTTTCTGGAAAATGATATAAACAAAAGGACACTTAGTGATCTTATAATTCAGATGTAATTCAATGAAGGTTACTTTATGACTGATCTTTAACAAATGACATTAGCAATGCAGGCTGCTGTGGTAAGTTATCTACTCTGTAACCATAGCGTGGGCTGCTGCACTGGGAAGCCACTTTCTTTTGTAGAAGGGAAAACATCAAAGCAATCACGTGTTTCCATGATAGCACTCCCTCAAATTAGTTTGTCATGCTCTCATTTTTCTTTATTGAAAAAAATACTGATTATTCAAAACTATACCCAGTTTTGCAAGCATTTAACGATGGAAATGAGGGAGTTTGGGAGTGCCATATCCAACTGGGATGTTTCTGAAATTTACCAGGATTGGATATTCATTTTATATTCACATCTCTATTTTTTATTCTATCCTAAAAAATAAGTAGGATCAATTATTATTTGTACTGCATAGATGAAATAAATTATAGAAATAGATAAAATCCTGAGGGTTTTGTTGTTGTTACCAATTTATAACTTTGTCTCCTATTCTTTTCAGTCATCCAGAGATCACCAAATGATCTGCATTTAAGAAATAACTAAAGATGTTGAGACGGAGCCTAGTGATATCAAGCGATGAAGAGCCTAGGATAGAATGGCTGCCATGGTCGTTTTTAGAACACAGAGCATATCTTTACACATAGAAAAAAGCTGATGAGAGGCAGGAGATAAAGTGCCTTTCGGATGTCGCTGCAGTCACAGGTCAATGCTGTCGGGCAGACGGTGGATACCTTACACAGCCTGCATCATTGCATCACAACCAGAATGAAAGCACCATCCTAAGCCCATCCCTGGGGATCCCAAACTTTGCTGCCGCTGTCTCTCCTCTGTAATCTGCAGAGAATGACCTTTAGTGACTTGAGATAGAAATACACTGCTAAAGAAAGGAGATCCCTTTGCTACAGAAGGGACACATTCCTAAGTACTATGCATTCTCTGAGCTCCCCAGAAGACTGTCTGCAGCTGCAACAGCACCTGGCATGGTTCTTTTGTTTTCGCCTCTTCCATTTTTCCGGATGCCTCCAGACTCTTCACTGTTTTTTCCTGAGAGCACTTTAAGAAATTCTGTGCTCAAATGCTTCATCTCAGGGTCTGCTTCTGAAAAGCACAGGCTGAGGTGGGTACCCTTCATTAGATTGGGACCCAAAAGACATGGTGGGGGGGGCAGGGCATCTGCAGGAGAAGGAACAGGAAGTCTAAATAGATGGCAAAAAAATCTGTCAAACTAAAGTTAAAGGGTTTGAGACACTGACATTTTAAGGATTTTTTTCTAGTTAATAGTAGCAGGATTTCAGAACACTGTTAGAACCCAGTGATATTTTAGAAAATTGGATTCTTGACAAGCAAGCAAGAGAAGTAGTGTCAAAACTTGTAAGGGTTCTGACTGTGGAAATGTACAAGACAGCAAGTTTCCTCTAGTGAGCAAACTCCCAGGGAATAACAGGTGATTTGTTTTCCACAATTGGAATATTCTGCAGTTTCTCCCAGGAACTAGTAAGATCACTACTGTGTGTGCAATGCCTAGCTGCTACAGTAATGTCCTCCATGAGGAGGCTTTGTGTTAGAGTCTTATGACCTTGATAGCTCCTGGGAATGAAGGAATTTGCTTGCCAGATAACTACAATGTTTCACCTGGACCTGCCTGCCTAAGAGTTACACAAAGCTCCTAACATTGCATTTTGTTACTGTAGAATACAACTGCAGAATAAGTGATCTTAGTGACAGGATAAACAATAATGAAGTTAAAGTACTAGTGACCTAATGTAACCTACTGATATAAATAAATGCAGCCGCTTAGAAGAGCAGCCATTTTCTGTCTCTGAGAAATTTTCTACCCTGACTTTTTATTCTTTACAAACAATAGAAGTGACTTAGAGCACCAGGGGGCAGAGGGCAGGCCTTATGACAAAGTGTCATGTGCAATTCAGGGGCTGTAATATTCAAGGAGAGGAACAGCTGAAAACAGCATAAGGTAGGACATACAGCAAGGGTTCAGGCAATGCAGAAAGAGAACATGGAGGTCCCAGTGAATTCTTATCCTAGGGTGTTTTCATTTTATTTTATTTTTTAGTATTGGGGGTTGAACCCAGGTGCACTTAACCACTGAACCTTCCCTTTAGTTGCTTAGGACCTCACTAGGTTGCTGAGGCTGTCCTTGAATTTGTGATCTTCCTGCCTCAGTCTCCCTGGTCGCTGGGATCACAGGTGTTCACCACTGTGCTTGGCTAGAGTATCATCTTAAAACTAAACTTGAAATCCCAAAGTAGGGCTACTTATTTATAAGTTGAATTCTCATGATTTTGGGTGGGATTCGCTGTTTTTCTTTCACACAGCCTGAGAATTAAGATGAGCCACTCAGTAGCACATACACATTATGCCTTATACAGTCAATAATACATTAAACTATATTTTTCTTTTTACTCAAACTTCAACAACATCCAATATTTGCAGTTTTTTTATTCTTTCTATGCCATCTACATTCTTACAACTGATATCCTTTATTGTAAGAAAGCAAGTGTGTGCATGATGGTAAATGTGTAGAGATCCTAAATGTGTTTCAGAGGTCAGTCACTCAACAGAAGTATACTTTAGTATCCCCCCCCCCCAAAAAAAAAAACACAGGAATGGTATTTTAAAAATTATTTTCCAAATATGTTCCAAGTACATTTCATTTCTCTTAGAAAATATGCACATGAAAACAAGGGCACATAATGAGGCTGAAATGACAGGAAAAGAAATGGATTCAGAGAGTTTGACCTTCAAATATCCTCTTTTCCTCGCTCTCCTTTCCCTGCTCCAAACTTCCATAAGCCAATTGTGCTTTATTTCGTGAACAATAGTCCCTGATCCTTTTCAACCATTTCCCAAGTTGAGCAGTCTCTAATTTTCAACAAATCATATCATATGCTTTTTCTTTTTCATAATGCTTTCAAAACTTAATTCATTAGCTTTTGTTTATTTCATCTGCAACACAGGTTACAAAAGAAACACAAAAAATTATCATCTTCTGTTCAACTCTTTTCATAATCCTATTCTGGTATCTTGAATATTGAATGCAAGAATCACTGAGAGGGTTAGGTTTTCTATTTTTCATTCTAGAAAATAACTTCATTTGTTATAGAATAGAGTGGCTGCCATGGTCGTTTTTACAGAGCAAGAGTTCCCAAGTGCCTGAAAATGTCAGTCTAGCCTATGTTTGTACTACCAGCTCTATAAAAATTAGATTGCATAATACAGTAGAAGGAACATGTTAGAGACAGAGCCAGATGGATAACTAGCTTCTACCAGATTTTCTCACATTCTGGAGGATGGGAACTGCAAGAGAAAGCACCAGCAGATTCAGTGACTTCTGACTTATTCCTGGTCTACAGAAAGAGGCCTTCTCAAGGAGCCCCCACACGTTGGAGGGCACCAGGCACCCTCTGGGGGCCCTATTATAAGGGCACTCATTTCATTCCATCACTCAAGCCTCTTCTAACCTTTCAGTGTGTTTTTCCTACAGTAGTTTCCCCTTATTTGCATGAGAGATAGTCTAAGTCATGGCAGTCAGTGCTTGAGACTAGGAATAGTATGGAACATACTCTCTTACTCTATCTGGAAGTTTGCTGGCAGCTGGAAGTTTGCTGGGGCCCCTTTGGCTGTGGCTCAACATCTCCCCCTCTCTGTTTAAACAACAAGTTTGTGGCTTAGGGACCGTGCCTGCCTTAGGTTGTCCAATACTACATATGGTCCTTACCCGTCTTAGGATGAGCTGACCTCAGGGCATCAGCCTCCTGTCTTAGGTTGGTACCATTGTAATTGGATCTTACCCGTCATTGACTACGGGTCCAGTATACAGCCACACCTGTGGAGAGGTACCAGCGGGGGGGGGGGTGAGGTTCTTTGCCTCACCTCTGTTGGCCCCCAAATTTTAGCTGAACGATCATGACAAGCAGAAGGGAGGAAGATATACCAAGCCAATTGACGGCTCCTTTTGAGAAAATTGTACCACCGATGACATCATCAGCAAAAATACCCCAATACTACCACAAGTTGCTGCACCAACAGATAGTTCACAATGCATACAAGTGAGTTCACAATGCATACAAGTGACACATAGTTTAGGCAAGTTCTGTAAGCGGTTCAGTGATGGCTATTGCAGAAACTGTAGATTAGTTTTATCTTTGTCTTCATTGGGACAGGGATGAAGATAGGAATTCTGGCAATAATGGCTAAAGAAAAAATTATGTAACATTCCAGAAGGCACTAAAAGAAAACAATTTTCTTAACAATTTACATTGTCTTTACCGGCACTGGGATGAAGATAGGAATTCTGGCAATAATGGCTAAAGAAAAAATTATGTAACATTCCAGAAGGCACTAAAAGAAAACAATTTTCTTAACAATTTACATTGTCTTCACTGGCACAGGGATGAAGATAGGAATTCTGGCAATAATGGCTAAAGAAAAAATTATGTAACATTCCAGAAGGCACTAAAAGAAAACAATTTTCTTAACAATTTACATTATATTGAAGAGAATTATTAAATATAATGAAAAGGATAGGTGAAAAAAACAAACAGATCTGTTAACCTCCTTTTTTGTTTACATATTAAAACAATTCTTAACAGTTATTTACCCAATTTAAATTAAACCATTTAAATCACGTGAATAAAAAAAATATTTGGATCCATTTTTTCATGAGCGCTCATCATATATGATATATGGACATACATACATTCAAACATATAACACAAAACACAAGTGTGCACACATAATATAATACATACAACACATAACATAATAGTAAAGGCCTTATAACTTTTTACAGGTGAAATTTCCATTGCAATGTTTAAAAACTCTATAGTCAAAAAAAAAAATAGAACTGATCAGCAAAACATTAACCTAGGTCTGTATGAGCTCAAAAAACAAAATAGAACTTCATGATATGGGAAAGGGCAATAATAAAACAGATATTGAAAAAAGCATCCTGGTTCTGTCGCAGATGTAAGAATAGCCAAATTGGAGTTTTGGATATCAGCTGTTATGGATTTGAGCTAAATCATCTTCTTTTTGGTCTGTAGGAATCGCTGTAGTTAATCTCTCTGGAATCCAAATCGGCTGCTGTTCTTCCTGTGGAAACACACAAACAGACCCCCGACTCCAGACAATTACTCGGTCAGGACCTTTCCATTGTCCTGTTAGAATATCTTTCCAAAGTACCTTTTTTGGACACATATGCCTTTCTGCAGCACTAAGTCCTGATGAATCCAAATTTAAAAAGTCTAGAGTAAAAAGGGTTATTTTAAGTTTATCTTTGGGGAATATATACCCCTTCCCAATTCCGTCTTTTTGCTTTAATAAGTACATTTTAATAGTTTGATGAGCACTTTCAACTATGCCTTGTCCCTGTGGATTGTATGGGATTCCTTTTATATGATTAATGCCAAATGATGAGCAAAATTGTTTAAAAGAGGTAGACGTATAACCAGGACCATTATCTGTTTTTAACTGTTTTGGAATGCCCACAGTGGCAAAATTTTGTAAGCAATGAGCTATAACATCTTTAGTTTTTTCTCCAGCATGAAGGGAGCCCATCAAAAATCCAGAAGAAGTATCAACTGTAACATGCAAATATTTTAATTTTCCAAATTCTGGCAAGAGTGTGACGTCCATCTGCCAAATATGGTTAGGTATCAATCCTCTAGGATTGACTCCAAGATTAACTTGTGGTAAAAAGGTCACACAATTTTGACATTGTTTTATTATTTGTCTAGCTTGTTCCTTAGTTATTTTAAAACGTTTTTGTAAAGTATTAGCATTGACATGGAACCTTTTATGAAAATTTATAGCTTCTTCTAGTGTAGAGAAAATATGTATGTCATGTGTAGTTTTATCTGCTAAATCATTGCCCAAACTAAGGGCTCCAGGCAATCCTGTATGTGCCCTGATATGTCCTATAAAGAATGGATCTTTTCTGTCCCAGATTAAACTTTGTATAGTGGAAAACAAAGAGAAAACAGTAGAAGAAGGGGAAATCCTACCAGCATCTTCAAGGGATATTATAGCATTAACTATATACTGACTATCAGAAAATAAACTAAATACAGAATCTTTAAACATCACAAAAGTTTGTAATACTGCATTAAGCTCTACCTTTTGAGCTGATTGTTTGGGTACTAAAAATGTAAAAGTTTGATCAGGTGTAACTATTGCTGCTGTACCATTATTTGACCCATCAGTGAATATATTTGGAGCATTCATGATAGGTGTTTTTCTTGTCATTTTTGGAAAAATTACAGGATGCGATGACCAAAAAGACAATAAAGGATTAGATGGTAAGTGGTTATCAAATGAAACATTAGATTTGCACATGATTATTGCCCAAGTATTTAACTCATTAGCTAATTCATCAATTTGATTCATAGTATATGGAGTAATAATTTTATTGGGAGAAATTCCAAACACTGCCTTTGCTGTTTTTATTCCTTTGAGTATTAATTGTCCTACAGCCTCAGGATACCTAGTAAGAATAGTGTTAGGAGAATAAGATAAATGTATCCATAATAATGGACCTTCTTGCCAAAATACTCCTGTAGGAATATTTTTTGTTGGTAGTACAATAAATAATAAAGGCAAACTTATATCAATTCTATCCAAATGCATATTTTCCATATATGTTTCAATGATTTTTAATGCCTTTCTTGCTTCAGGCGTTAACATTCGGGGTGAATTTGGATCTGACGGACCTTTTAGGATATCAAATAAAGGTCCCAATTCTCCTGTTGGAATACCTAGATAAGGCCTTATCCAATTTATGTCTCCTAATAACTTTTGAAAGTCGTTAAGTGATTTGAGTTGATCTACTTGTATTAGAATTTTTGGTGGATGGACCATGGTTGAGGATAATAGAACTCCTAAATAATTAATTGGAAAATTTAATTGTACTTTATCTATTGCTATCTCTAGATTATAATTTTTTAATAAGTTTGTAAGTGTGGCATAACATTCTAGCAATGTGTTTTTAGCTTTGTGTGCTAATAATACATCATCCATATAGTGAAATATTTGTAGCTCAGGATTTTGATTTCTAAGTGGTGGATTACTTTGTTAACATAAATTTGACACATAGTTGGGATCAGGACCTTCATGATTTAGTGCAGGGATAGTAAATGCAAAACGTGGACTATCCTCAGGATGAATTGGAATTGAAAAAAAACAATCTTTAATATCTATAACTAAAACATACCAAGTTTTTGGCAAAGCAGACAATTGAGGAATCCCCGATTGAGCAGGTCCCATAATGACCATTTCATTATTAATGGCTCTTAAATCTTGCAATAATCTCCATTTACCAGATTTCTTTTTGATGACAAAAATGGGAGTATTATGGGGAGATACAGAAGGTTGTATATGTCCTTCCACTAATTGTTGTTTGACCAGATCATGGGCTACTTGTATCTTTTCTTTAGTTAAGGGCCACTGAGGAACCCATACTGGTCTTTCTGATTTCCATGTAATTTTTATTGTCTCAGTGGCCCTTTGTGAAAATCCAACCCATGTCTGTCTTTTCCTTGATTTATTTGTATTGGTGCTGCTATACATTGTTCTTGTCTTTCTAATCTTTTTCCTTTCCTAAAACCTTGTCTAGCCATAATAGTGGGTGCATTTTGATTGATATTATTTGTTAATGTCAAACCTAAGGATCTAAGACATCTCGTCCCCATAAATTTACAGGAAGATGATCCAATACATATGGCTGTATAGTTCCTTCACATCCTTCAGGATCCTTCCAATGTAATACCATTGCACTTCTATCGGGATTAGTCGCCACTTCTAGGCCTTGAAGCGTTTGAGTGGCTTGTTGTAATGGCCAATGTTTTGGCCATTCTTGACGAGAGATGATGCTAAGGTCTACACCTGTATCCAGTAGCCCATTAAATTCATGTCCTTGAATATTTAGTTTTAGCATGGGGCGAGAATCTAAATTTAAAGAAAGCATAGCCCAATCTACACCTGTGGAGCCTAATCCCTTGGAACCTCTTTCTACAGCATGACTGGAAAATTTATCATGTAGGCTTGGTATTATTAGTAACTGTGCTATTCTATCTCCTGGTGAAATTACTGATATACCCTTTGGAGAACTGGCTATAATTCTTATTTCACCTTCATAATCAGGATCAATTACCCCAGGACTTATCAAAAGTCCTTTTAGAGTAGAAGAGCTGCGTCCCAATAATAAGCCTACTGTTCCTTTGGGAAGAGGTCCTTTCACCCCTGTGGGAATGATTTGAACTCCCATCTCTGGAGTTAGTACTGATCTGGTGGAGGCGCAGATGTCCAACCCTGCGCTCCCTCTGGTTTGTCTGATGAGGGATCTGATGTCCTGGGCACTACCCTGATGGGGTTGCTGGGTTCCTCCAGTGCTCCGTATATTTGTGGTTTGGGGCCCCGGAGCATTGGGGCCCCCTGTCCATTTTTTGGCAACGGAGCCCGATGCCTTTGTCCATGATATTGTGGATAAACACCTTGTCCTTGTTCGTTTTTTGATAATGGAGTACCCTCTATGGAGGTTTGAGAACGGTATTCATTAGCCCAATGTCTCCCTCTACGGCATCGTGGGCAAATACCCGGTATTCTACTCATTTGATACCTAGTTTTGTTAAACCCTCCTCCTATGGGTCAATTCCTTTTAAAATGTCCTGTTTGTTGACAATTGTAGCATGTTCTTGGCCTGGCATATAAAGCCTGTTTTACTGTAGCTGCCACAATTTGCCCTTGTTCATTAATGTCTCTGGCATCTAAAGCCTGTTTTACTGCAGCTGCCATGACTTGCTCTTGTTCATTAATGTCTCTACATAATTTAATATATGTGTTTAAATCTTCCTGTTTCCATGGTCTAATGATATCTCTGCACCAAGGATTCGCTTGGTCATAAGCCAGTTGTTTTATTAATGGCATTGCTTGTTCTATATTCCCAAAAACTCTGGTAGCTGTTTGAATAAGCCTATCTAGAAATTCAGCATAAGGTTCATTAGCTCCTTGTATTATCTTAGATAATTGACCTTGTAAACCTCCATGTCCTTGTAAAGTCTTCCATGCCTTAACTGCATCTACAGCAATTTGTAAATATACACCAGGATCATATGCAATTTGTTGCTGCCGATCCTCATAAGGTCCCTTTCCTAACAACATATCTAGATTTCTCTGAGGATAACCAGCTGCTGCATTTCGCCTAGCCGTCTCCTTGCAAAATTCCTCATTGGCAACCTTCCATAACAGGTATTGTCCTCCAGTTAGCACAGCTTTACAAACATTAGCCCAATCTGCTGGCATCATGTTTAAGTTGGTAATGGATTCGACCAAGCTTACAGTGAAGGGTGCTTGAGGACCATAGGTTTTTATAGCCTCTTTTAGCTCCTCACTGATTTGAAATTTAAACCCTGGTGAATTCGTTGCCCTCCTACCTCAAATACAGGGCATACTTGAGATCCTGTCTCGGGATCCCAACTATCAACTGCGGGGGTTGAGGGTCTCCTAGCATATGGAGGTGGTGCTGTTGATTGGACACTTATGCCCTCTGGTAGAGGTGGTGCTGTTGGTTGGACACTTTCGCTCTCTGATAAAAAGGTGTTATTAGCAGTCTTCTGTTTTAACTTTTCCCCTGATGGCTTTTTCTGCTCTAAACTTCCTTCCTCTGTCTCACTAGCTCCAAAGACCTTCTCTTGTACTTGAATCTTTTCCTCTTTCTGACTAACTTGAGAGACCTTCTCTTTTACTTGAATCAATATGTCTTCTCCTTCCTCTACCTTTGTCTGAACTGAAGGCTTTGGACTAAGCAAACCAGATACGTTCGTCCACAATGGCAATGTGCCAACTGGCAGAGTCCCTGGGTTGTTCTTTTCTATTCTTTTTAAATCTTCACCATGATGGTTCCATTGTGATATATCTAACAACTCCTCCTTAAAAAGCCATGGGCTACATTTTTGAATTATATCAATGTATGCCCTGACTGCTCTTGATTTTACTGGGAAGCCTCCTTGCTCTAACAATTTACTTAACACTCTTTCGGTTTGTTTTTTACTAATTGCTGATCCCGTATTTCTACTATAATACAACCCAACAAGATAACACCAAAACAAACCGAGACAGAATCCAATAAAAATGGAACAACAAAAATTCATTATAGCCTTTCTATCTTCCTGACATGTGCATCCGTCCTTTCTCCCTATCTGTTCCTCAGACTCAAATAGTTTTTCCTCAGATGTGAGCGGTTTTTCTTTCGTCTCACTCATCTCCAGGGACAGGCAAGTTAAAACAAAAATGAAGCAAAACAAAAGAGTAAACTTAGAATGGCTACCCATCGTCTCGCCCTGCCCTCAGGGGCGAGCAGTTTACTTACCCTCAGTCGCTCCCCCTGCGAGCCACCAAGTGCCGCAGTCTGTCTGGGCACAATTCAGGAGCCACTTGTCAAAAGAAACTAACTTTATTTTTAGAACTACAAATGCCAAACAAAACAGCTCCTCAGGAAAAAAACCCTCAGAGCCCAACTGCCACCACGGGCTTCCACAAGCCTCTCACCCACACCAACCTCACCACCTCCCCCAATCCTCCTGCTCTTGAGTCCGATTGGCTGGGTCGCATGGGCGGAGCCAAAGAAGTCCCCCAATGAGCAGCTCCATGGTCTGAAAGGGCAGGGAAACAGCCCAATGAGCAGCTCCGTGGAGGAGCCTATCAGCTAGATGTTGCTGGGGCCGCTGTGAGCCAATCATCAGCTGGCAGTCTGAAGGGCAGGGAAACAGCCCAATGAACATCACCGCAGAGGAGCCAATCAGCTAGATGTTCCTGGGGCCACTGTGAGCCAATCATCAGCCGGCAGCTGGAAGTTTGCTGGCAGCTGGAAGTTTGCTGGGGCCCCTTTGGCTGTGGCTCTTAACAAAGTTCATCATTCCCTTCCATCTTATGGAAGAGTAAACTCAACTATTACTAACACTTAAGCATAAAAACCAAAGTTCCTGAGCACTATAACTATATGGAATACAACTATTTTACTTCATTTGGCTAATGTTGCTGGTACTTAACCATGTGCCAGACATTACAAATAATTTCTACTGAATTTCCATTCCAGTCCTAATGTGGTCCATTATTTCTATCATTTTTGAAAACACACAAGTGACTAAAATTCTTATAGCTCCCATGTCAATATCATGTGATCCATGCCAACTGGTCAAGTCCAAACTCCAAAGCAAGACAGACTACCAAGAGAACCACCAAGGGGTCTGTCACAAGAAAGAAGGTCCACCTTGTTACATCAGTGTGGGCCAGGCCCCCTACACCACTTCCCCTCCAATTCCCTCTTCCAAAAGCTCCTCACCCCAACTACACACCCCCTGTGTGTATTTTCAGCTGCACTCACCCTAGGACTTTGTCCAGTGGGTTCTTCCCCTGAGTACTCACAGTTTGTAGAGACCAAGAAGGGCACTGGCTGTAGCTGGGGAGGTGAAGGAAGGAGGTGTGAAAACAGTCCAATTTCACTCCAAGGGTCAAAGCTGAAGGACAAATGGAAGTGCTCATGGATACCTGGCCTGAGAAGAACATTAGTGTCCACTGTACTATCCCACTGCTTCCTCTCCACCCTCCACTCAACCACTTTGCAACTTACTGCACTATCTACTAATTTATTTCCTATTGCCATTTCTCCCCTACTAGATCATATACACAATTATGGGCAGCATTTTCCTTGGTAAGAAAACTACTGAAACAAGGGCCCTGCAGCCTAGACTGAAAAGGATCAAGTTATGATATGGATATAAGTGTTCTGAAAAACTGTTAATGCAGAACTATTCAAAGGTGAGATGATTAGACTTAGAGCTGTGACCTAAATCAGCTCACCTTATTTTGAATAGAGTAGTTGGGTGGGAATCATAAGCAGGTGGGGTACGATTGAAGGAAGTGGGTCACTGGGGACCTATCCTCAATGGGTCCATATTCCATGTGGCCTGTTCCCCTTCCCCTCTTTCTGTCTCCTGACCAAAAACAATGGGGCAGCACTCCTCCATCATGCCCTTCCACCATGACATTCTGCCTCATTGGGCCCAGAGCAATGCAGTAAGTCCACCATGGGCTGAACCTCTAAAACTCTGAGCCAAAATAAAGTTTTAGTCCTATAAGTGGTTATTGTCATGTACTTTGTTGTTAGTGACAAAAACCTGACTAACACAGGCCTTGTCTAGAGGAGGTGAAGGATACAGGAATGCACAGACAAGAAAACGCCTCCTCAACCAGTAACCAATTCTGTGGGTCATCCAGGCCGCACCACTACTCAACTGTGCTCCTGTGCCAAGAAAGTAGTCATCACTGTCCCCATAAAACCTTACTTAGAAAAACAGGTGACAGGCCAAATTTGACTCACAGGTACTCATTTCCTAAATGAAATAAAGTTCAAGTACAGAGAAAAATGGGAAGATTGGGTTGGTGGATCTGTCAAACAGCAACACCAACAATAGCAGACGTTTTGTAACAGTGACACAAAAACCAGAAAATAATGCCGCAGGCTGGGAATAGTGGCTCCTACCTGTAATTCCAGCAGCTCAGGAAGCTAAAGCAGGAGGACTGTGAGTTCAATGTCAGTCTCAGCAACTTAGAGAGATCCTAAGCAATTTAATGAGACCCTCATCTCTAAGTAAAATATTAAGTGTTTTGTATGTGACTCAGTAGTTAAGCATCACTGGGTTCAAATCCTCAGACCTAAAACAAACAAACAAAAATTAAAAGAGGCCACATTTCCAACTAGAGAGAAGACCGCAAATGTAAACATTAGGAACCTGAATCTAACCTCCCAGCCTCAAGAACGTATTTTATAAGGTCAACACCCACTTGACCCGAATAAGCGTTTAACACATGTACAAGTGAATTCTATAACCCCCCCTCTTGATTATGAGCTAAAGGTCAAAAGCACTCAGGAACCAGACAGGAGTGCTGAACAACATTTCTGCTACCTGATGACACTTGCACCAATTACACAAAGTAGCAAAAAAAATTCATCATTCCTCATTCTTATGAAAATCATTAGAAAAATCATTGAATCACCAATAACCTCACATAAAAGTCCCTTTCAGGGCTGGAGATGTAGCTCAGTTGATAGAGTGCTTGTCTTGCATGCACACCACCCGGGTTTCATTCCCCAGCACCACCAAAAAAAAAAAAAAAAAGAAAAGAAAGAAAGAAAAAGCCCCTTTCACAACATATAAAAAGTTCAGGTCCTTGGGACCAAATAACATAAAAATACCCGGAGTCAAACTTCAATAAGGGGCACATGTGGTGACTGGAGTGAACACATGCCCTGCATGAGTCAAAAAACCTTTAATTTTGAAAATAAGATGTCACAAGGAATGTAACTTTAATTAACATCACAAACTTTGGGAGTAAGATAAAGTTGTTAGAAAAGATTTTTGAAGAGGTGTGGAGAAGGAGGGCAACCTTGTAAAGAGTAGCTGTGAGCAGTGGGAAACCCGTCGGAGAGCCCTGTCTAGGTCTGGACCCCATAGTCCTGCTGGCAAGAGCGAACAGGCTTGTTTTGGGTGGAGGGGAGTGATGAGGGCAGTGCTGGGGATGGAGCACTCTATCATGGAGCAACATCTGTGGCTATTTTCATTTTGAAACAGCGTTTTGTAAGTTGCTGAGGCTGGCTTCCAACTTGTGACCCTGCTGCTTAAGCCTTCCCAGTCACTAGAATTACAGGCAGGGCCCACCAGGCCAGCCGGATTCTTCATCTAAGAACTCATTCTCTCTACCCACTTTTTCCTTATACTTCCCTGGTAGCCTTTTCAGACTCCAGAATGTCCAAAGGCTTGGAATAATGGCATCTTGTGTCCACCTGTCCATGGGTTGAGTGTGGAACCAGGGCAGAGGGTGGCTTGGTTTTGGTGCTGGGCTGTGTGCTATGTAACTATGAAATGATTCTAAATACTTCTAAAGTTCGATGTTTTTGGAGAGTGTTGCCTCCTTGCTAGAGCATGATGTGTTGCCAGACCTCATGTGTTCCTTCAGACTCCCCACGTGCCAGCTGCTGATCTAAACTACTGAGCTTCAGAAAAGATCCCAACTCAAGAGTTTGACAGACACCTTGAGAGCTTAGGTTAAGGTAGAGTCACACTCTGTCATGGGAAAGCCCATGACATTTCTCAGAAAGCCTAGAGCCAAGCAGTGACAAAGCAAGTCCTCATCAGCTGCAAATTAATATCAAAAGCCTCCCCCACCAATACCACCTGCTACTCACTAGCAATAAGAGACCTCACCTGTCATCCTGACTGTCCACCGAGGTGGTCAAGCTGGCTTCTCCAAGAACTGCGCCTGTACAGGAAAACCTCAGCTTCAATGAGACTTTCCTTTTCACAAGGCCTGTTTCCATATTAATTGAAAAAGGGGCTTTAAGAATTGTGGAAACCCTACTATGTGGTCAAAGTACTTTGTCTACATAGTGTATTCTATGAAGTTTTTTAGCATTATTCTCTCACCTCTGAGCATAGTAAACCTACATAAAAATTCCCAATGTATTTCAATAAACTCTGACACAGTAAATCATCTCCTCGTTTCTGTCATAAGTAACAACTGGCAGTCAGCAGGATTTCACAATGCATAGAGGTGAAGAGTTGAACAAAGTTCAAATTTTAATGAAAGAATAGAGAATGGAAATTGCATAGTATCCTTCTTCATTCTCAATATTCCACTGTATTTTCACCTTTGATGTCCTGGGAAGAATTTCTGAAAGTGGCACAAACTATAAGAATTTGGTGCCATTCTCACAAACACTTCTTTCAAATTACTTGAGTAGCATAAACCTGTTCTTACTATAAATCAAGATATATGCACTACTCAGTACCTTACGATGATGGCATAATTGGGGCTGTTTTTTTGACCCGTAAATATATAAAGGTAAGTGAATAAATTATTCATCTTCTTTTCATTTTGAAATTTGGAAAATATCCTCTATCATAACAAACTAGAACATTTTATTTACTTATTTATTGAGGTACCAGGAATTAAATCCAGAGTAACTCAATCACTGAGCCATATTCCCAGACCTACTTTGTGTTTTATTTAGATAGGATTTCACTGAATTGTTTAGGACCTCGCTAAGTTGCACAGGCTAGCTTTGAAGTCTTGATCTTCCTGCTTCAGATTCAGCCTCTTAAGCTGCTAAGGTTGTTGGCATGCACCACCACACCCAGCAAAACTACCAAATTTTAAATGAATGGTATATATAAAACAATAGGTTGGAAACTAGGTATGGTGGTATGCACATGGAATCCCAGTGACTTGGGAGTCTGAGGCAGGAGGATCACAACTTTGAGGCCAGCTAGGAAACTGAGTGAAATCCTGTCTCAAATTAAATTTAAAATAACTGGGACTACAGTTCCATGGAGGGCACACATATATCCCCAGTCCAGCAAATTAAGGTATGGAGAGCTCTACTTTTATACCTAGTAAATTTCAGATCATACAGATGGTCAACTAGAACCTGTCTGCATCTCAGAACAAGGCTTATGTATGTACTTTAGAAGCCTCTTTTGGGGTTTAAGACATCAAGAATACACATTGCCTTTTATGAAAACCCAAACAACTGAGTATTGTGAAGGTACTCATCTCACAGGAAAAATTTACGTACTCATGGGCTAATGATGAAATTTCCACATTCTTTATAATCCTACTGCCACTGTCTCTATTGCATGCTTTAATACCTTGCTTAAATAAAAGCTTCAATTGCTTAATAAACCCTTCAAACAGAGGCAAAGATCAAAGATCTATAGCAGGCTATAAAATCATTAAAAAAAAAAATAGAGCCAGCAAAGCCTTGTAATCCCAACAACATGGAAAGTAGAGGCAAGTGGAATGCAGTTAAAACCCAGCTTCAGCAACTTAGCCAGGCCCTAAGCTACTCACCAAGGCCCTAAATAAAATATAAAAACTTGCTGGGGATGTGATACAGTGGTTAGGTGCCTCTAGGTTCCATCTCCAGTACCAAAAAGAAAAAAGATATAGATATAATAGCGACATTCCTGTGAAAACATTACTACCAGCATCCATCACCAATACATTTTATTATACATAAGATTACCACTGGTTATCATAAACACTGAAAAAGTCTTAATTAGAAAACATGAGAAGGCTGGGGTTGTGGCTCAGTGGTAGTGAGCTTGCCTGGCAGGTGTGGGGCACTGGGTTGGATTCTCAGCACCACATATAAATAAAAAATAAAGGTCCACTGACAAATTAAAAAAAATATATTAAAAAACATGAAAGCCAGGCACAGTGATAACCATATGCAATTCCCTCTCCATCACTGGGGGCATAAGGAGGGAAGAAAGAAACTTAGTGAACAACCTGGGCAATTTAGGCCTTGTGCCACAATAAGCAATAAAAACTGCCATGGCCAAGCCAGGCCAGGTAGTGGAAACCTATAGTCTCAGAGGCTCCAGAAGCTGAGGCAGGAGGATTGACAGTTCAAAGTCAGTTTCACCAATTTAATGAGTCAGTAAGCAAATCAGTGAGATTCTTGTCTGTAAAAAAAGATTTAAAAAAGGCTGGAAATGTGTTTAGTGCTTAAGCGCCCAGGGGTTCAATCAAGCAAACAAAAAACTCATTTTTTGAGTGTAGCTCAGTGGTAAAACTCCCCTGTAATCAATCCCAGTATCAAACACACACACACACACAGACACATGAATGAATGTCCAACTTGTTAATGAGGTACACACCTTTCTAGCAACTCTGCAAACTGAGGAAGGAAAAACCAAAATTTGAAGCCAGTCTCAGCAACTGAGAGAGACATTGTCAAAACTGAAAGCAAAAAGGCCTGAATGCAGCTCAGTGACAGAGAATATCTGGTTCAACTCCTAAATCCCTACCAAGGGAGGGAAAAACAAAGGATATTAGCCCATGAGTGAAGCTCTGAATTCACTCCCCAGTCCTACCAAAAATAGAGGACATATATTATCATTCATTAAATTGTTTCACTGGGGGCTGGGGATGTGGCTCAGTGGTACAGCACTCTCCTCACATGTGTGAGACCCTGGGTTCGATCCTCAGCACCACATAAAAAATAAATAAGTGAAATAAAGGTTTTAAAAAATTGTTTCAGTGGGCTGGGGCTGTAGCTCAGTGGTAGAGCACTTGCCTAGCATGCTTGAGGCACTGGGTTCGATCCTCAGCACCTCATATAACTGTACATGAACAAAATAAAGATATTGTCATCTACAATGTAAAAAATATTAAAAGAATGGGATAGAAAGAGAAGATGTGGGGGGAGGGGGATAGTAGAGGATAGGAAAGGTAGCTGAATACAACATTTACTAGTATGGCATTATGTAAAAATGTGAATGTGTAACCGATGTGATTCTGCAATCTGTATTTGGGGTAAAAATGGGAGTTCATAACTCACTGGAAACTAATGTTTGAAATATGATATGTCAAGAGCTCTGTAAGGTTTTGAACAACCAATAAAAACAAATAAAAAAAAATTAAAAAACATTGTGTAAGTTATAAGAATACTAGAAATCAAATATCTTTATAGAGTCAGAACAAAATGGGGAAAGACTTATTAAGAATAGATGCAGAGGGGCTGGGGATGTGGCTCAAGCGGTAGCGCGCATGCCTGCGGCCTGGGTTCCATCCTCAGCACTACATACAAAGATGTTGTGTCTGCCAAAAACTAAAATAAATAAATAAATAAATATTAAAAATTCTCTCTCTCTCTCTCTCTTAAAAAAAAAGAATAGATGCAGAGGTGTTTATTTACATCGCCCTGCCCATTAACTCTAGATATTAAACCCAGGGCCTTGCACATGCTCAACATTCACCCTACACCCTCAGCACAGAAGATAGCAATTGTTAAAATATATAACACCTAGGAATAAACTCTCATGCAAGCTCTACAGTTATAAAACTGCAAAATTTCCTGATACCTTTTTTTTATATGATGAAAAACTTCACCCAACTGGAGTCAAACCTCTATTTGGATGAAAATCATAAGGAAAATAATTAAAAGACAAAAGCCTAAACCTGGACACAGAAGGTACCAGCCTGGTGTCCGAGCTACTCAGAAAGTTGAGACAGGAGGACAACTTGACCCTGAACATTAAAGCTAGTCTAGACAACATAGGAAGACCTTCTTCCAGAGAAACAAAGAAAGAACGAAAACAAACAACAACAAATATGAAATAACTCTAATCAGGAAGTGAGACAGAAGGATGAAAAGTTGCAGGCTAGCCTGCTTCTAAATAAAATATAAAAAGGGCCAAGGATGAAGCTTAGTCAGTGGTAGATAACTACTGGGTCAAATATCTAGTTTCAGAAAAAAAAAAAAGAACTGTAAAGCAGTTCACAAAGAACAGGATAAGCTGGCATAGTGGCACACATGTGTAATCCTAGCAGAGCTTGGAGGCTGATGCAGGAGGAGCACAAATTCAAAATCAGCCTCAGAAACTTAGTGAAGCCTTAAGAAACTCAGCAAGACCCTATCTCTAAATAAAAATTTTAAAAAACTGGCTGAGGATGTGGCTCAGTGGTTAAACACCCCTGGGTTCAATCCCCAGTATCAAACACATACACAAACTCAACACAATGAATATCTAGCTGGTTAAAGAGGTATACTCTTTTAATGCCAGCAACTCGGGAAAATAAGGAAGGAGGAACCAAAGTTTGAAGCCAGCCTTGGCAACTGAGGGAGACACCACCTTAAAATAAAAAGTAAAAAGGGCTTGGGATTTAGAACAGAGGCAGAGAGTCTCTGGGTTCAACCCCTAAATCACCACCAGAAAAAAAAAAAAGTTGGCAGATGAGAGCAGCTTAGAATTTATTCCCCAGTTCCACCAAAAACAGAGCATGTGATACTAGATTCTAGAAAACAAATAGCTTTATGAACAAGAGTAACCAGTTGGAACACATTGGGGAAAAACTCATTAGAAATAAATGAGGGGTTGCAGGGTTAGGGGGTGGTTGGGGAGGCCCTGCATGTGAACTCTAGACATTAAACCCACAGCCTCCACATGTGCTCAACATTCTCCTTCAGCACAGAAAACAGCAATTGTTAAAAATATATAACACCTAGGAGTAAACTCTCATGCAAGCTCTACAGTTATAAAACTGCAAAACATTCCTGAAATGATGAAAAGCTTCACCCAACTGGAGTCAAACTATTTGGATAAAAATCATAAGAAAACCAAAAGACAAAGCCCTAAACCTGGATGCAGAAGGTGCTAGTGCCTGGTGTTCCAGCTGCTCAGAAAGCTGAGACAGGAGGACAACTTCAGCCCAAACTTTAAGGCAGGCCTGGACAACATAGGAAGACCCCCTTCCAGAAAAAGAAAACAAACAACAACAACAAATATGAAATAACCTCTCCGGAGGTGAGGCAGTAGGGTGAAAAGTTCCAGGCTAGCTGCCTCTAAACAATCAAACATAAAAAGGCCAGGGATAAAGCTCAGTGGTAGATCACCTCTAGGTCTAATTCCTACTCCCGAAAAATTAAAGAACGAACCATAAAGCAATCAACAAAGAATGCCAGGCTGGGCAAGGTGGCACACACTCCGGTAATCCCAGCAGAGCTCAGGAGGTTGAGGCAGGAGTGCAAATTCAAAGCCAGTCTCAGCAATTTAGCAAGGTCCTAAGCAACTTAGCCAGACCCTGACTCTAAAGAAAATATAAAAAACCGGCTGGGAAACTGCTTCAGTGGTTAATCTACCTGGGGTTCAAACCACAGGGCACCTCAAAAATATAAAATATAAAAATACAAAATGTTTACCACCCAGGTGCTGAACGAAATGCAAAGGAAATCCACGTGCTGAACCGGCAGAAAGGCAATGAAGGACAACCCTGTTTCTGGACCTTGGGAGCTGACCCAGTGAATCCACTTTCACAAACTCATTTTGAAGAGTTAGGGCCAATTCCACAAACATATTCCACAAACTCACTTAAATAGGGCAAATAAAGAAAGCGAACTGGCTCATGGTTATGATCCCAGGTACTCAGGAGCTTGAGCCTTCAGGATACCAATTTTAAGCCCATCTCAAGCAAGTTAGTGAGACCCTGTTGACTCAGAAAAAACAGTAAAATAACTAATAAAAATGGGCTGAGGGGGCTGGGTTTGTGGCTCAGTGGTAGAGCGCTTGCCTGCCATGGGTGAGGCACGAGTTCAATGCTCAGCACCACATATAAACAAATACGGTTCATTGACAACTAAAAATATATTTTAAAAAATGGGCTGGAGATTTAGCTCAGCGATAAAGTAGTCCTAGGCTCAATCTCCTTAGCAAAAATAGTTAAACAAACACCAGCAGATGACTATGAGGAAATATCTGTGCATTGGCTCTTTCAGGCTTCTAAAACAAACCCCATTGGATTTCTATTTTACAAACAACCGTTTATTTCTTACCATCTTGCAGGGGTAGAAGTTGGAGATTGAAGACTGCTTCCAAATTGCTTCAGACACCTTCCTGCACGTTCCTCACAAAACAAAGAATCACTTTGTGACCTCCTTGATGTAGCCACATCTATATCCTAGGGTGTGGACTCCACCCCCCACCCTCCACCCTCGTGGCCCAAGGCTCCTCCCCCTAAGGGATAAGTTTCAGCACATTAGCAGCAGGCTTCTGGCACCACCACTCCCTTCATAGGGTGGAATAAATTAGAGTGCAACCAAACAAAATATCACTCAGCCTTTGGGAAATTATTTAGACCATGAGGCAAACAAACTTTCATGTTTTGAGACAACTATGGAAATCCAAACACCACCAGTGTGACAATAATAATGATTTACTGTTGAGAGTCTTCAGTATCTATGAAAACTTAGCTTGAGAGATACACAATAGAACACTTAATGCAATGGTTTTGCTGGCCATGCATGGAGAACTATTGAAAAGGTGAGGTGCAAAGTGTCAAAAGCACAATCTCTCAACTTTTGTGAATATCAAAAAAGTTCCAGGTCTAGGATTGTGGCTCCATAGAGGGGCCCTCAATGCACACCTATGGAGCACTGGGTTCCATCCTCAGCACCACATAGAAGTGAATAAGGTATATGTGCATCAAAACTTAAAAAAAAATTAAAAAGAAAGAAAATGCCCCACAAATTTTTTTTTAAGTTACTTGTGTTTCCATTAACTGACATGAAAAACCTGAAGGCAAACTGTCACCTACAATAGCAGGGAAAGAGCCAGGTGCAATGGAACATGAATACAATCCCAGCAGTTTAGGAGACTAAGGCTGGAGCAGAGCAAATTCAAAGCTAGCCTCAGCAACAAAGTGAAGCCGGAAGCAACTTTGCAATACCCTTCTACAACAAAGAGCAGGCTACATATAAATTTAGGGGCAAAATATCCAGGACCTAAGGAGACTGCTTAGCATAGTATTCTATGCAATAAATGTAAATTTCCAAAGGCGCCACCCAGTCAGACAGGAGTTGAAGCACAGTTCACCATCTAGGGGGAGAGGGGATGTTCCCAGAACAGCCAGGAGACCCACCCATTTTCTAATAAGATAGCTCAGACCCTGAGGCTTAAGGATAGTTTGCATCCCTTTGCACCCACCAAGATATCAATCTGATGCTAAAAATCTTAAATTATAAACCCTCCACTCTATTAAAGAAGTGCATGATGCTGTTACCACCACCCTTGTGTTCACAAAGAAATGAAAGACCAGGAGTTTGTGCTAGATTCAGCATCTCTCCCCAAACTGGGCATTAAAGCCCTTCTTAGAAGGTCACTCAGAGGCCAAGAGTAGAGACTCATGTTTGGAAGTCAACCACTAGAGAACTGAGGCAGGAGGATTGAGAATTCAATTCCAGTCTCAGCAACTTATGAGGCCCTTAACAACTTGGTGAGACACTGTCTCTAATTAAAAAATAAAAAAAAATGGGCTGGGGATATGGCTCAATGGTTAAGTGCCCCTGGGTTCAGTTCCTGGTGAAGGACTACAGGGCCCCAAACCCAACGTTAGGAATTCTAACCCCTGTGCCCTACAGGATGTTCCCATGTACAACCCCCATGTTAAAACCCCACAAGCTGCACGTAGCACTTCCCAGCTGCACGTAACACTCCAAGCTCTATACAATGCCACCACCAGATGTTCCATATAGATAATTCTGGGAAGGCCAAGCTTGAGCAAATAGAGTAAAAACAGGAACTAAAAGAATAGGATGCAATTTATGGGTTTCTTTTCTGAGAACATAAAGTGGAAAAAACAAGTTTACCCCCCAGGTGACCTAAGGGGCTGAACCTAGAGGAACTTAGATAAACCAATAGAATAACTGTTACTGTGCTAGGCTGAAACCTTGCCCCCTGCTTCCTATAAAAACTCTGTACCCCCGAGCCCGGGTGTGCCAGTCACCGAAGCTCCGGCTGAGGTTTTGCTGTGCACCCGCAGGCGCCTGTGTGAGAATAAACCCTCCTGCTATTTGCATCCAGTGTCTCGCGTGGTCCATTCCGGGTTGGGGGATCTGGGGGTCTTTCACTGGTACCAATAAATAAAAAAATAAGAATAAAAATTTTAAAATACCAGGGAACAAAATGTGAGTTCATTCAGTTAAATTTATGTATTATATGTGCATGTTAAACACAAATCCAGGGTGATATTCTCAAATTAATTATGAAAATATTAACACTGAAGTCATATTAGACTATGATTTCCATGACTACTTCCTCATGAGACCTTTCTACATCACTTGGATTTTAAAATAAATCCTTCATTTTCACAATTTAGTAAAATTAATTATTTCATTTTCTACATGATACAGAGGCACAAACACGAAGAAGATCTACTAAGGTGCTAGGGCATAGCTCAGTGGTAGGGTGCTTGCCTAGAATTATGAGTAATACTTGATCCCCAATATCCAAAAGTAAAAAAGACTATAAGGGGCAACCAAGGAGAAGATTAAAGCTGCAGACCTAAGGTCACTTGAGGGTTATCCACAGAAAAAACGCAGAAACAACAAGGGGCAACAGAAGCAGATACCTCACACAGACAGTGGGCAGTACAGGACAGTGCAGAGAACCACGGACCAATCAGAGCCAGGAGAGGTAGGGAGGGGTTGAGTGGGCAAACAGAGAATTCTGAATCTCCTTCACAAGACAAAAAACACAAAGGAAAGAAAGAGCAGGCTGCATCTAAACTTAGCAGCAAAATATCCTAGAGCTTAAGAGAATGCTTAGCATAGTATACTATGCAAGTAATGTAAATTTCCAAAGGTGCCACCCAGTCCTACAGGAGTTGAAGCACAGGTCACAATCTAGGGGGAGATGAGACGTTCCCAGAACAGCCAGAACACCTACCCGTTTTCTAATTTTTCCTAATATATATGATTTCTAATATATATAATTTTTCTAATATAACTCAGACCCTGAGGCCTAAGGATAGTGTGCATCCTGGAGCTTGCAATCCTCCTACCTCAGCCTCTGGAGTGGCTGGAATCACAATAATGCTGAACACTGAAGCTCAAAATGAAGGCAGATTGGTATCTGCCTTCATTAAAATGATCATCTCCACACTAACAATTGGTTATCCCTTTCTACCGCTCCCTCAAATGAGTTGGTTATTGCAGCTCCAAAGGGAGTCACTTTTCTATCTGTTAAAGTTAAAACTGCTGGGCTGAAGTTGTGGCTCAGCAGTAGAGCGCCCGCCTCGCTCTTGTGAGACCCTGGGTTCGATCCTCAGCACCACATAAAAATAAATAAGCAAAATAAAGATATTGTGCCCATGTATAACTAAAAAAATTTTTTAAAAAAACTGCCTGAAGAAATCATTACATTAAGGTACCCTCCAGGAGGTCTGGAAGAGCTACTCTAACCCATGTCTACAACCAGGAGCTCAAAGCCCTTCAGAAGTACAAAACTCCAGAAATTTCTTAAGCGTGATAGTCCCTGCCCTCTATTCAAGCTGCGTGTGTGTTGGAGAAGAGGAAGTGGGTACATTCAGGGTATCCCAAAACCAGGTAGTAAAGGTTCTTAGTAATACACAGTGATTTCATGGCTACTTCTTTGGAGAATAAAAAGGCACTTTTTTGGATGGGATGGGAGACAGAGATGCCAAAGTCAGCAGGGTAGAGGTAGAAATAGCTCTGGAAACTTCCTTTCCAGGGTGTCCTTAGTTAGATTCCTGATTAGTTTCTTGTTTATTCACCCTTTCAGAACTGCCTACTATGTCTTCAGAAATCCGTGTACTCAGGGGGAAAGTCAAGCCCATTAAATGAGAAGTTGAGAAGTTGAGGAGAGTAATGTACATGCTAGTAGTCCCAAAGGTCAGGAGGATAAATAGTTGTGGCAGTCTATGGACACGGGGCCTGGTGCTTCTTGACGGCAAACAGAGCAAACAGGAGACTCACAAGGAGTTCAACAATGTAGAGGAGCTTCTGAGACCCCAAGACTCAAGGACAGTTCAGTGGACCCCTGATGCTAGTGAAAACCAGGGCTGGGGGTGTAACTCAGTGGTAGAGTGCTTGCCTAGCATGGGCGATGCCCTGAGTTCTACCCAAGGGTGGGGGTGGCTGGTGACACGTCAGCTGAAAACGTTTGGGAAAGGGAGTGCATATTGCACTTACAGATTTTGATTATTGCCTTCCCTTCTCCAAGACAGGCAAGAATTCAATTCAAACTGATGCCTAAGTGAGACAGATTCTATTTTTTAGATTTGTTGTTGTTTCAGTATGTGTGTGTGTGTGTGTGTGTGTGTGTGTGTGTGTGTGTGTGTGGTGGTGGTGGTGGTGGTGGTACTGGGGATTCCACCGGGGCCTTGTGCATGCTAGGCAAATGTTCTATCACTGAGCTCTACCTACCCAGCCCATCTTTTCCTATGTCAAGCTAGGGTCTTGCCAAGTTGCCCAGGATGGCCTTGAAGTTCCTGATCCCACTGTCTCAGCCTCTAGAGTAGCTAGGATTACAGACAACAGGGCCCAGCCAGATTCTGCTTTAATTTTAGGTATTGATGCAATTATTGACAGTCAGCTAGATAACCCCTCTGGCCAGCAACCCTGTAGGCAAGACTCAGCTGTCCCAATGCAGAGAAATAAGAAAGTAAGGAAAAACAAATTTTATACCTGTTGACCAAACTAGGAAGAAGCAGCTAGATTGTTTCTCTCCAGGCCCTAAAGAAACTGGTTAATTTATAGAAATAAAAGACAGGAGATATATATGTAAGATGTAGCTTGGCTATGTAGCCAGAGAATGTGTGAATTTCAGCTTCCTTAGCAGGAGCTTGGTCAGGACTTGCTGACCAAGGGCTTGGTTAATTTCAAAGGGGATCTGTTTCAATGCTCTCTATGCATTTGAATTGAAAAGACACTCAATCTGATCAACTTTAGCCATGTCCCTATGAGCACTTTTCTTAACTAAGCCTCACTTTCCATAGACTAGTTTAGACAGAATCTCCCTACCCTGGCTTTATATCACTCTCAATATTTAATCAAATTCTTCATTCTCCCCAACCTTGATGTTTAACCTGCCTTCAGCAAGAATCACCCTAGCCTGCCTTCAGCAAGAATCCATCTTAGTAATTTTAGTAAGAATTCCCCTTATCCTTGATGTGTTGTAGTAATTTTCCATCCACCATTACCACCAGCCTGTTCCTTGACTGTACTTGTGATCAATGTCACAGACAAAACAAAAACAAAAAATCTTCCATATTGCAAAAGTCTTAACACTTTGACCTATCACAATAGTCCTCAAAAAGTCTTCCTTACTCTGTTAACTAGGGTCAGATAAATTTTTATTTAAAAAACAAAAAGAGCCCTGCCTATTCTACACACCACTGACATGAATATCTAAGAACTACTTATCAGGATATTATTACATGGTAACCTGATGAGGGAGGGGGTACAGGACTAAATCAAAGGATACCACTTTCTCCCAGTATTTTCTCCATTTCTTAGACAAAAGAGAGAGAGAGAGAGAGAGAGAGAGAGAGAGAGAGAGAGAGAGAGAGAGAGAGAAGTAATCACATCCTTAAGTGCAATAAAGTTGTGATATGGAAAAAAACACCGAAGTGTTTAAAATAACAACAATATCCCAGTAATCATTCCATTTACACAATAAAATTAAATGTGGATTATTAATTAATTTCATATTAATATCCTTCCATAATGTGTTAACTCGGAGTCATACTCTTTAGATAAATGGCCTTGAGCAGGGTTGGACAAAATATCCTGGCCACATAATTTTCTCAGACTATATACCAACCATCTCTTATCATAGCCTGGGCTCCTCCAGGGCAGGAGCTCTGGTTAGGATTTGGGGTGGGAAGCTGCTCATCACAGCTGAGCACAGGCCTCTAATTCCATTATCACTTGAAGAGTACCAGGTATAGGACTAGTGTTGTGGCTCAGTGGTAGAGTGCTTGCCTAGAAAGTGTGAGGCATTGGATTCAATTTCCCGCTACTACATAAAAGTAGATAAATAAAATTAAGATATTTTTCCATCTAAAACTAAAAATTTAAAAAAAAGAGTATCAGGACCATGAGAAACTCAGGACAATATTTTGATTCCTTAGATATTCAATAATTTAAATAAGTTACTAAATTTGTGCCTGGAACTTTTGAAGTTATAACTTTTATTTATTTATTTATTTTGTTCTGGGGATTAAAATCAGTGCCTCCCACTTGCTAGCCAAGCATTCTGTAAAAGGTCTGGCGAAACGTCGGAGGGAGAGACCACCCAAGAGACTGACTCCATGCAATTGGCAAAAGAGGATATTTATTGGGGATCCATTCCAGCGCGCTGGGACTCTGTGCTCACTCAAGAAGGGAGAGCAGCCCAGAGCCCAGAGCAGAGTTCAAGCGGAGCTTAAGCACACTTTTTGGAGAGGGTGGGGGGCTTTGCATACATCAGAACAAATCATCATGAGGCGCGGGAAAATTGAACAACAACCCTAAGTCAGGATTAGTGCATACATTGGCGGGAACAATCAGGGCAGGAGTGATTGGTGCTCCTAGGTGGGGTACACATTCAAACTGATTGGTTTAGGTCCTGCAATGCCTCCGTGCCAAGCAACTCGGAACCCTTAGCTATTAAACAACCAGAAAGTCAGTGGAAATATTTACTGGGCAGTTCCAGTATTGTCCTAACAGCTGCAGGGATTACAGGTATTGGGGGTAGCAGAGGGACTCTAATAATACCCAGTCTTTTACTTTTTAACCCAATCCCTGCACTTTGGAAACTTTAGGATGCCTGGTCTTTTACACCTTTATTTTAGATTGGCTTATAAAGTGCTTTGTATTTGATCATTCTATTAACTTGAGAGCAAGTAGAAATTCTTTTTTACTTTTTTTTCTTTTCTTTCTTTCTCTTTCTTTCTTCTTCTTCTTCTTCTTCTTCTTCTTCTTCTTCTTCTTCTTCTTCTTTTTTTTTTTTGATAATGGGAATTAAACCCAGGGGCACTTAACCACAGAGCCATATCCCCACGCCCCCCATGCACCCCCCCTCCCCGCCTTTTTAAATTTTTATTTTTTAGTTGTAGATGGATACAATATTTTTATTTATTTTTATGTAGTGCTGAGGATCGAACCCAGTGCCTTGCATGTATGAGGCAAACCCTCTACTCCTCTACGGCTGAGCTGTAGCCCCAACCATTTTCATTTTTAAATTTTGTGACAGTGTCTTGATAAGTTGCTCAGGTTCTGGCTAATTGCTGGGGGTGGTCTCAAACTTGTGATCCTCCTGTCTCAGCCTCCGAGTCATTGGGAATACAGACTTGTGCCACTGGGATGACAGGCCTGTGCCACTGGGCCTGGCATGAGTAGGAATTATTAATGGAATGATTTTTGTAGCAAATTCATAAGAAGAGAAAGTAGGCGGGCCCAGTGGCACATGCCGTAATCCCAGTGACTTGGGAAGCTGAGACAGAAGGACTACAAGATCAAGACCAGCCTCAGCAACTCAGCAAAGCCTTAAGCAACTTAATATTGCTGTCTCAGAATAAAAAATCAAAAAAGGCAGGGGATTTGTTCAGTGGTAAAGACCCTGGGTTAAGTCCTCAGTACAAACAAACAAACAAACAAGAAAAAGATAAGGAATGAGCCCTAAGTTTCCTTACAGTTTTTTAAAAATGTTTTTAGTTGTAGATGGACACAATACCTTTATTTTATTTATTTATTTAATTATTTATGTGGTGCTGAGGATTGAACCGAATCCTCACACTGAAGTGGCACCCCCTTTCTCCACAGAAAAGCCACGGCTGATTTTAAGACTGTCAGCAAAATATAAACTTCCTATTTTCATGTTGCCCTGTTTACTTGGCCACTGGTCAAGATGATAGGAGCACTCCAGGTGCTGGACACCCCTTACTAGTTTTTACAAATGTAACCGATATAATACTTTGAAGAAATGTGCAAACAAGGCCTCTGGCCTTGAGCTGGTCTTCACAGAGATGTCTACATTTTTAAGATAAGTTACAAATGGGCTCCATGGTACCAGCTGGCAGGGGGAGGAAAGAAAGGGGAGAAGAAGCTCTCCCCTTCTCAGGTGTTGTCCTTGAAGAGTTAACTTGCTCAGAACAGTGAAAGAAAAGGCTGCTTTTACATGAACTTCTGCAAACTCTGGACTTCAGAGCCCCTCCCCTTACATGCTGGGTATAAAACTCTGAAACTACCTGAACTTGGGGTTCTGAGGATTAATTGAATACAGCAAAGCTGTGCCCTCTGAATCTGGCTAAAGCCAAATAAAACAGTTTCCTACTATCTTTGGTGCCTTGCCTCCTTTGTCCCTACAACATTTTTGGCGACCCAGATGGGACAGAGGAGGTAGGGAAAGCTATTCTGCCTCTCTTGTCTCCAGGGACCGATGGGGGACAGCTGTCCCCTTGAAGCACCCAGGCCACTTTGGCCTGAAGGAGGATCCACTCACCCAGCGCTCTGGGGCTGCCACCTCTGAACACAAGGGAACCCACAGGCAGCAGGAACCAGAATTAGGGTTTTGGAGCACCGCCCAGCTGAACAGGTAGGACCCAGGTCCATTTGGTTTTGCAGCCACCTGACTTCTCCTTAGAGGCCTAAGCAGGTGGAAGAGAGGCTTGATCACCCTCTGTTGGGTCCCGAGTACCCTCCAAAGTGGTTGGAGCTGAAATGGACCCGAGTAGTCACCCAAGTAGTCACCCAAGTGGTCTCTGGGGTCAGCGAGCAGAGGGGAAACCGTGACTCCCTTTCTGTTCGGTTTGGAATTGTAGGAATTTGGGCGGTATAGAAATTCTGTCCTGGCCGTGTCTGTGGGAAAGTGTGGGAAAGTGTGGGAATGAGACAGACAAAGGGAAGGTTTCTGACCCAAACCGAGGGCCGAATCGAATGCAGAGTCCTGATCCGCGGTTCCCTGGCACCTCATACAGTCTATGGAGGAATTTCACCAACCAACGTCCAGATGAAAGCTCCAGGTCGGGGGTTGATACCGACCCACAAGGCTAAGAGGGCCCTAAGTCCCCTTGAGGGGAGTGGCCGGAGACGGATGAAGCGAGTCTTGTCCTAAATGTGTTTTGTTCTAAGTGTGTGACACCGACACGGGGTGGAACATGGGAGGCACCTAAGGAAACTGAGCCTTCTGAAACGTGTGTTAGAAACTTTTAGTAAGGTTTTTCTTGTAACTGTGGGGTAAGACCCACTCCACAAAGGTTGCATACTCTGTGAATTAGAGTGGCTCAGCCAAGATGTGGGCTGGCCACCAGAAGGATCTTTAGATGAGAGAGTCATTGCTGAGGTCCTTTTGATTATTGTTGGAACCCTGAACCAATTCTCTTACATTGATTGCTGTCAAGAGATAGTACAGAAACAGCTCCCTTGGTTGAGAGCCTGTCTGGATGGACAGTCCAAGCTGATATTAGCCAGGAGCATAGTGGTCTCTAAGACCCAGTGGAAAGCAGCTAAACAGAAAACCTGACTAGGAAAGTTAGAAAAGGAAACAGTGAGCCAGAAGAGGACCCAAGACCTTGTGTGCCACTCTACCCAATTTTGCCAGGACCACTGGGACAACAGACTGTCCCCTAGTCCCCTTGCCCTCAGAGGCAACAAATGATGGCCCCCAATACTGGCTATTCCTTCCTCTGTGATGTCCTCAGAGCCAAAGTCTTCCTAGGACCAAAGACTCTTTCACCTCCCAAGATGAAGGTGTGAGATTTGTCCCAAGACTAGAGCCAGAACTCAGATGAGAACTCTCTAGATGCTCCAGCAAGGGACTAAAGGACATTCCCATGTTGACCACAAGGGAAATGTCTGAGGGAGACAAGGCAGTTTTGTGTGCTAGCCTTTCTCCACCATTGAGCTCATAAGCTGGAAAAATCATACTCCCTCCTACACGGAGAAACCCTGGGCCATGACTGATCTGATGCAGGCCATTATCCAGACCTAGGACCCCAACAAAGAAGAAGAAGGTCTAAAGATAAAGAAATATCAAGAAGCCCTCATAGAAAGTCTAAAAAAAAAAAAAAAAAAAAAAAAAAAAGAACAAATCACACTGACTGTGCCCAAGAGTTAGAAGGAATCTGAGCCAGTCCTGAGCCCTAGCCTAAACCAAGTGCATCTGCAAACAGAGCCAAGATAGGTCTCCCACTGCTTCAGCATCTCCCTCTGGAACCCTCCATATCCCTGAACACTTCTATCGGCCTCACATCTGCCTAAGGCCCCTCTGCCCTATGAAACTGGTAGCAGTGATCAAAAAAGATGTGCCTAACTGACTCAGAGCTAAATGTCCAGGCCACCGCTGCTGCCATCCTCTCCCTTCCCAGAGGTGCCTGGGGGAGGAGGGGCACCATACAAACATTGCAGCTGCAATGCAAGTTTGTCATTAAAAAATGCACAGGCGCAAGCTATGGGTGATTAATGCAGCCTTTGTGGGACAGGCTCAGAGAGCCCTTTGCCAAAAATTACAATCCTAGAGGACTTTACTGAGAAGTGTGCCGGTGAGCTGATTAAGGTGGCCACCACAGTTTTCATCAATCAAGATCCAGAGTCTCAAAGACAGACAAACCAGAAAGATAAAGAGGAGGATGGATCTCCTTACAGCTGCCCTCACCACAAACCCAGGGGTCACTCAAAGGGGAGTCTCACTAGAACAAAGCCAATGGTCCAAATGTTTATAAGGAAAAAAAATGCTTGGCCAGACAAAAGGGGAAGCGTCCAGTGGCCCCAGCAGACAAGCACCCACTGCCATGCTCAAATGCTGAGCCTTGAACAGAGAAGGAATGACTGTTTTGGCCACAGTCCCTCCTTTCAGTTTCTTCCCACTTGCTCCAAAGTTGATGATTGACGAATATGGCAGGGGTCCCATAGACATACACAACTGCATCTGATGCAAGGGATCCAGCGCCTCATGAGCGCTCAGCTGCTGCAAGCCCCCAAATGAACCAAGAATATGTTCATGTTAACAGCCAGTAGTGGGCCATAGGTGCTCACTCCAAAAGGACATGCCACCCTGGCTCCAAGACACATGCTGTGAGCCACCAGCAGGAAGGGCCACAGTGCCCCATGCACCCAGGCATACTGAACAAAAACACATCAGGGCAGCCACTATATATGATTAGAGAAGGCTCACACTTGGCAGGAGGATAAAGCCACACAGACAAAGAGCAACACCTAGGTGGGCACAATGTGGCTTCCACACTGGGACCTTTACGGGACAACACCACTGCCCTCAGACCTTGGCAGATGGCTCATGGTGAGATTAACATAGATGCCTTTTACACAAATGATGTCCCAGGTCATCAGTCTCTGCTAAGGTTTACATTAGATTTAAGAGTTGGAGAATCCTAACAGCCAGGATCCTGCACTGGGAGATAACAACAACAACAAAAAATTCCTGCATCTTAAAGCACCACAGGCTCTACTTAAGACTCCCTTCCCTGAATGACAGTTCCTCCCAGTTTGAGCACACCATCCTTGGGACAGCACTGGACTCTAACTTAAAAGTCCACATCTATCAAGAAAAAGTCAAATACGTTGGTTACCATCTGACTCAGCAACAGAACAGAACAACAACTAGGCCTCAAAAGAAACAGGAGATCTGCTCAATTCCAGTCCCTTCAACCTGCCATCAGACTAGAGAATTCTTGGGGGCTACTGGGTTCAGCCATATATGAATACCCAACTTTCAGTTATGACAAAACCCCTCTATGAATCCACAAAGCGAGGAAAACGAGATCCTCTGATGTGGGGGTCAACTAAGCAAAAGGCCTTTGAGGACATTAAACAAGCACTCACCAGTGCACCTGGATTAGGGCTCCCCGACATCACAAAGCCTTTCTTTCTGTATGTCCATGATCAGTCTGGAGTGTCTGTGGGAGTTTTGACTCACATGCTGGGGACATGGCACCGTCCAGTGGCCTATTTGTCCAAACAACTGGACAAAGTAGTCCATGGCTGGCCACCTTATTTAAGGGCCCTTGAAGCCACAGCTCTTCAGGTGTTGAAAGCTGATAAACTGTCCATGGGACAAGAACTGGTTGTCAGAGTTCCTCATTCAATTTTGACATTGTTAAAATATAAAGGACACTACTGGTTGACTAATGAAAGAATGGTCAAATATCAGGGCATGTTATGTGAAAACCCTCGTATCTCTGTTGAGGTCGTCAGAACTCTAAACCCAGCAACTTTGCTGTCCATTGGATCTGGAAAACCTGATCACAAATGTGTTGAGGTCATGGATGAAGTGTTCTCCAGCAGGCCAGACCTAACAGACCAGCCTCTCAAAGACGCTGATGCAGAGTACTTCACAGATGGAAGCAGTTTTATAAAAGATGAGGTATGTTTGGCTGGATATGCAATGGTCACTCTGGACTCCACTATCAAGGCAGAACCTCTGCCTCAGGGAACTTCAGCACAAAAAGTAAGGCTAATTGCTTTGACTCAAGCACCTCAGTTGACAGCAGGAGTCTGTGTGGATATTTACAGACTCAAAATATGCGTTTGCTACTCTTCATGTTCATAGGGCCTTATGAAGGCTGATTAACTCAGGAGAAAAAAAGGGCGGGCATAATGTATGGGCAAGAAATTCTTAAACTTTTGGATGCACTGTGGGCTCCCAGGAAGGTTGTGATTATATATTTCCGAGGTCATGGAAAGGGAAACACTGTGGTTTCTCAGGGCAACTGGAGAGCTCACAGAGGCCAGGTTAGCTCTCTGCAAGAAACGGGAAGAAAATGCAGTCCCAGGTTTAAATGCTGCCCTGCTGCCTGGCCGACTAGCTAACAGAATGGGAGCCAACATACTCCCAACATGAAAGTAAATGATATAAGACTGAACAAGAAAATTTTCTCTTGGGTAGATGGTGGAGATTTTCTGATGGCCGGAATAGCCATCCTGGAGATTCTAGCCCCAGCCTTTATCAGACAGTTCCACAGGAAAACATGTTGGACATACAGCACTTGAGACAGTTCTGAGTCTACATTTCTATGCTCCACCCCCCTCACAAGCATCATCTGGATGATCTGCAAACAATGTGAGGTTTGTGCTCACAACAATCCTTGTTAGGGGCCAAAGCTCCCACCAGGGATCCAAACTATAGGAGGAGCACCTTTTGAAGACTTGGAAGTAAACTTCACTGAACTACCACACTCATGGGGCTATAAATAACTCTTGGGTTTTTGTGTGTTCCCACTCTGACTGGGTGAAAGCCTTTCCTACCAGCACTAAAAGGCTAGGGAGATAGTAGGATGCTTCTCTGGAAAATCATTCCCAGATTTGGTGTCCCAATAACTATTGGCTCAGAAAATGGGCCAGCTTTTGGGAAGAGATCATATGATTACTGACCAAGAGTGTAAACATCAGATGGAAGTTACATACTGTCTATAGGCTGCAGAGTTCTGGTAAAGTGAAAAGGATGAACAGGACTTTAAAGCTAAATTGGGTAAGCTGTGTCAGGAGACTCATTGTGATAAATTTCTCCTTATTAAACTGTTGAGGATAAGATCCACTCCCACTATAGGAATGAATTATTTTCTTTTGAGATAACATATGGGATGTCCCCTCCCTCTTATTAGCGGACTACAGGGAGACTTAAAAGAGATAGGAAAATTAACCCTGAGATGACAGCTTCATGCCTTAGGAAAAACTTTACAGATTATCAACCAATGGGCTAGAGAAAGATTGCCAGTAAGTTTGACCCAGATGCACACTCATTCAAGCCTAGAGATTGAGTCTGGGTCAAAGAATAAAATATTCAATCTCTGAACTTCTTTGGAAGGGCCCTTTCACTGTTTTTTTATCTACCACAAATGAATAGTCAAGTTTGCAGAGATAGATCCCTGGATTCACTACAGCAGACTCACGCCTGCAGCTGAGGACTGAGAGTGCTCTCCAGATGCTGCTACGCCGTTGAAGCTGACCATCCCAAAGAAAAAGGAGCACCAGAGAAGCTTGAGGATCAGAAGGACAACAGCCCTGCTCCAGTCACTCTGGAAGCTGACTGGTCTGTGTAAGGCTGAAGCTTGAGGAGACTACAGGCCTGTTTCAGCTACACCAGAGGGACTGGCTGATCAATGTATGGTGAGAGATAAACTTCCCACCAAGACTAATGAACTCTTTCAACCTCTGAGATAGTTCTTATACTATAATGCAATTGCCACCCCTTGCTTCTAGATATATACACAGTTCTCTGTTTGGTTTTGCTACTGATTTGATAACAGTAACTCCTACTGACTGGACTCTGGGTAACAAAATTTCTCTTATACTTTTATTTTAATCTTGCTTATATAAGTTCTCTAGGAAGTTTGGCTTTGTTAATTTATGCTGTTTAACTTATGCTAACCAAAATGTTAGTCTATTATTTAATTTGGTTTCCTTTGATAACCTTAAGGGATTCTGCCCTACTCCTATTCCAACCATAAAGATCATGTGAACCATGTGTCAAGACAATCCACTATAACCAAGAGGTGTTAAAACATATATTTAGGACCTGTTCCACCACAGGAATGCTAGAGATGGATGACTGTTTGGAAAAGAAAAAAAGTCCATTGGAAAAAACTTGATTTAGGAGTTCACCAACCTTGGGGTAAAGGTAACTGGCCACCCCAGAAAATGTATTGCCACTTTTGCTCCTGCTACCTGAGCACAAAATGGCAGTTGGAGCTATAGAACTCCTTTATTTGTGTTGCCCTGTTTAGTTGGCCACTGGCCAAGAAGATACCAGCACTCCATGTGCTGGACACCCCCTTAACTAGATTTTCACAAAGGTATCCAGTATAGTACTTTGTAGAAATGTGCGAACAAGGCCTCTGGCCTTAAGCTGGGCTTCACAGAGATGTCTACATTTTTAAGATAAGTTACAATTGGGCGCCATGGTAACAGCTGGCAGGGGGAGGAAAGAAAGGGGAGAAGAAGCCCTCCCCTTCTCAGGTGTTGTCCTTGAAGAGTTAACTTGCCCAGAACAGTGAAAGAAAAAGCTGCTTTTATGTGAACTTCTGAGCCCCTCCCCTTACATGCTGGGTATAAAATTCTGAAACTCCCTGAACTTGGGGTTCAGGGGATTATTGATTACAGAAAAAGCTGTGCCCTCTGAATCTGGCTGCAGCCAAATAAAACTGTTTCCTGCTATCTTTGGTGCCTTGCCTTGTTTGTCCCTACAATAGCACAAGTTCCTGTGTAGAGTTGGGATGTGGTGAATGGGTCTCTTGTGAGCATAGAGAAGACTTCTGATTGCCCTGCAGTGAATGTGGACCCGCTGGAGCCCACTGTGAACTGAGCAGTGGAGCCCGGGTGTCAGCCCATGGCCAAGGACAATGATGGCAGTGGTGGTGCCTATGAAACAGAGAAACAGACTGAGGAGCTGCGTGCACAGCTGCTGGGGCCATGGGCCAGATGTGTTACTGCTGTTTACCAGTTAGGAGTCCTTGCTTCCCCAAATGCTGAAGTATAACACCAGAGAAGCAGGCCCAGGCAAGTGGAGAGTGGAAAGTAGAAGCTTTATTAAAGGACAGCAGAAAGGACTTCTCCCTGAAGGAAGAAGGGGACCCAAAATGTGGAATCCATGGAAGGGTGAGGTCTTCCCTTTTGTATAGCTAAGTTCTTCTTTTAGCTTTCCCACACTCCTGTCCTTTGTTTCCCTTTATCTTGCAGTGATAGAAAGCAGGTGGGAAGGCCCAAAAGGTGGGAGATAGGTGGGCTGAAGGAGTAATCTAGGCAGAAAGGACCTGGGGCAGCTTTTGATTAGCAATGCCCTGTTTTGCTGGGAGCTGCTTCAATAACATTTACTTAGGATGGGCTCTGGGCCTTGGGGACATTAACATTTCAATTCCCCCTAGAGCTGCTCTGCTTCCCTGGACTCCATTCTCAATAATGGCCTCCATTTTATTTATCTTACTGGACATTAGATTCGATTAGACTACCCATCTTTGAAATCTAGCTTCAAATGTGTCTTACAGCTCTGAGAGCAAAACCCAATGCAGCTTTATCAGAGACTGCCAAGAAGAAGGAGTTACAAGATAAGGAAGAGGACTTGAGAGCCACGGTATGGTTGCCAGAAGAGGACCTGCATACCTTAAAATTCCCCTCAGCCTCCCCTATGGTGCTGATGGAGTCCCAGTAGGAGGAGGAAGGTTAGCATCTGCAAGCCCAGTCAGTGGTAATGGGGAAAATTAAAGAGCACAGCTGATGGCTTTGATGGGCAGCTGCCAGTAGGGCTGGCCCAGCTGCCAAGTTCACCCTGTTCTGCCAGTAAAGTGGAGTTGGAGTTGGTGGACTTGGGAAAATAATTTGGACAGAGGCCAAGAGAGCCCCTGACCAATTTGTTGTTATGCCTCTGAAATTTAAAGGTGCTGGTGGCTGAGAAGGGCAAGACACCCATGTGCTACATGTTATGGATCCTGTACAAACTTCTGCCTTACATGTGCTAGAGGCCAGCAGGAGCCATGAGACCCCTGTATACTAGAAAGTGGAAGGCACCAGAGAGCCCAAATGTGCCAGGAGCCAGCAGGGGCCAAGAGCCCAAGTGTATTAGGAGTTGGCATGTGCCACAAAAGAGAGAGGTGCTAGGGCCTATTACCTGTATAGGTAAGCCAGAAATAAGCCCATACTTGGGAAGTAAGGCACCCATACTCTTCAGTGTTGGTTACACTAATGATTCTAGTCGTGGACAACTGCCCATGTGGATGGCTGTGGCTCTGCAGACAGAAACAGGCACTGTCTGGTTTGATGCAGGTATAAGACAAGGAAGCCAGTGAGCTGAGATAAAAGGTGGTAGCAAATGAAGCATTCCTCATCTTGATGTGTACTGATAGTTGTGCTGTATTTTGGGGACAAGTTCTGTGGCAAGAGCCTTGGAACCAACAACAGGTGACTATAGGGCATGTTATGGGCCATGCTGTCATCCCGCACTAGCCAAGGAAATGATGAAGCAGTTGCTTTGGCTAGGGTACAGTGGTTAGAGCAGGTGCCTCCCACCAACATGGTGGCTTAGTTGCACTGCCATCTACAATAGGCAGGTATGAAGATGATGTGGAATGCAGTCAAAGAGTGGGGTCTGCCTTTAATATGGGATACCCTGGTAGAGGTTTGCCAGGCATGTGTTGTTTGTGCTCAGGAGCGTCCACAACCCCCACACCTTGGATTCACAGATGGCCAGGTAATGTGGAGATGTTGTAGGGCCGAAGAGGCAAGGCACCGTAGATAGCAGGAAACAGTTTATTTGGCTGCAGCCAGGTTCAGAGGGCACAGCTTTTGCTGAAATCAACTAATCCCCTGAACCCCGAGTTCAGGGAGTTTCAGAGTTTTATACCCAGCATGTAAGGGGAGGGGCTCAGAAGTTCACAGTCTACAGGAATTCACATAGAAGCAGCTTTTTCTCTTTGTTCTGGGCAAGTTAACTCTTCAAGAACAACACCTAAGAAGGGGAAAGCTTCTTCTCCTCTTTTTTTTCTTCCTCCGCCAGCTGTTTCCACAGAGCCCATTTGTAACTTATCTTAAAATGTAGACATCTCTGTGAATCCCCAGCTCAAGGCCAGAGGCCTTGTTTGCACATTTCTACAAAGTACTATACTGGATACGTTTGTGAAACACTAGTAAGGGGTGACCAGCACCTGGAGTGCGGGTATCTTCCCGGCCAGTGTTCAAGTAAACAGGGCAACACGAAAATAGGAAGTTTATCTACATTGGACTCTTTCTCAGAGACTGTTTTGCTAACAGTCTTAAAATCAGCCATGGTGAAGAGGGCTTTTCTGTGGAGAAAGTGGGTGCCACTTCAGAGTCACATCCCTTTGACACAATGGTAGGTTGACAACCTCCCTGTACTGTTTGCCTTGATACCAGTGGATATGACCACAGGCTTGTTGTTTGCCTGACCCAGTTGTCAAGTGAGTAAGTGCTCTATGATTTATATCCTGTATTGACAGCCTTGCATAATCAGCCCATCACAATAGAAAGTGACCAAGGTACACATTTTACAGGTCAGGAGTGATAGGCAACTCAGTTACAGATTCAAGCTACATATTCCATATCACCCACAGGCTGCAGGCACAATACAGAGATATAATGGGCTGCTTAAGCAAGGACTCAGGACTGCAGTCAACACACCTTCCACAAAGGGGGTGGGCACAGTGCATATTAGTAGTTGTGAAAGCTCTGAATAAGGGTCCCTAGCAAGGAGGAACAGCTCCCATGGAAGCTTTGTTGTGTCACACAGCAGCATCAATATGCATCCAGGTTGTTGTAGGGACAAATGAGGTAGGCACCAAAGATAGCAGGAAATAGTTATATTTGGATGCAGCCAGGTTCAGAGGGCAGCTTTTGTTGTAATCAATTAATCCCCTGAACCCCGAGTTCAGGGAGTTTCAGAATTTTATACCCAGCATGTAAGGGGAGGGGCTCAGAAGTTCACATAAAAGCAGCTTTTTCTTTCACTGTTCTGGGCAAGTTAACTCTTCAAGGACAACACCTGAGAAGGGGAGAGCTTCTTCTCCCCTTTCTTTCATCCCCCTGCCACCTGTTACCATGGAACCCATTTGTAACTTATCTTAAAAATGTAGACATGTCTGAGAAGCCTAGCTTAAGGCCAGAGGCCTTATTTGCACATTTCTACAAAGTACTATACTGGATACCTTTGTGAAAACCTAGTTAAAGGGGTGTCCAGCACCTGGAGTGCTGGTATCTTGTTGGCCAGTGGCCAAGTAAACAGCATGACACAAAAACAGGAAGTTTATCTACACTGGTCTCTTTCACAGAGACTCTTTTGCTGACAGTCCTAAAATCAGGCATGGTGAAGTGGGCTTTTCCTGTGGAGAAAGCAGGTGCTGCTTCAAGGTGACAACAAAGGATGCTGAACTTCAGACTGGGTTTGGGAAAAAGGGAATGTTCTTTTTCCTGCTTCCACTGGAATGTCTAGGGGGCAAACTGTGGATTGGACATGAATCTGGACAGTAAAGTTCTCCAACCTTCGTTGGGTAGCCAACCCTGTTAGCCCCACAGGGAACATATTGGGAGTGTGATCTCCTTGTAATGCCATGGGTAACCCATGAAGCCCCTCCCGCTGGATGATTTGGCCCAGGTACAACAGATAGGACACCGATTTTAAAGTGCACATTTGTTATTTCCCATTGGCCAATTATGAGTTCCCTGGTGCTGGTGCACACTGAGCTTGCTGGGGTACAGGACCCTGATATCACCATCAGGGAAGCTGCCACAGGCAGCCACTGTGCTTCACCAGGACTCAAAGCTGGCATGGATTTTCCCAGATGGATATGATTTACCTGTGCTAATGCTTGTAATTGCTTTGTTCTTTCACCTATAGGTGTATTGTTGTAGGGACAAACTAAGCAAGGCACCAAAGATAGCAGGAAACAGTTTTATTTTGGCTGCAGCCAGGTTCAGAGGGTACAGCCTTTGCTGTAATCAATCAATCCCCTGAACCCCAAGTTCAGGGAGTTTCAGAGTTTTATACCCAGCATGTAAGGGGAGGGGCTCAGAAGTTCACAGTCTGCAGAAGTTCACATAAAAGCAGCTTTTTCTTTCACTGTTCTGGGCATATTAACTCTTCAAGGACAACACCTGAGAAGAGGAGAGCTTCTTCTTTTCTTTCTATCCTCCCCCTGCCAGCTGTTACCATGGAGTCCAATTGTAACTTATCTTAAAAATGTAGACATCTCTATGAAGCCCAACTCAAGGCCAGAGGACTTGTTTGCACATTTCTTCAAAGTAGTATACTGGATACGTTTGTGAAAAACTAGTGTCCAGCACCTGGAGAGCTGGTATCTTCTTGGCTAGTGGCCAAGTAAACAGGGTGACATGAAAATAGGAAGTTTATCTACAATGGACTCTTTTGCTGAGAGTCCTAAAATCAGCCATGGTGAAGAGGGCTTTTCTGTGGAGAAAGGGGTGCCACTTCAGCATCTTCACCAACACCACTGTGAACTGGACACATACCTACACCAGAGATGCCTGCTGTGTATGCACTGAAACGCCTCCAAGTTTTGCTGGAAAACCCTGCTGAATTGAGTCTGTCCCTGGACAATTGAATGTGCCTGGAACCAAGGCATAGAGAGATCAAGTATCCTGCTCACATTATACAGCTATCAATGATGGCACCAGGAACCCAAGCAGTGTGGCTCCATGGAAGTGAAAGTAGACAAAAAGTTTTTTATTCAAATCATTTTGATTTTTTAATGAGCTTTTGAAATTCCAGACTATTATACCTCAGAGTTTCAGAATTCCTGGGCCCTAGAGACAAATAGACAACAGTGAGCCTCTCACCCTGTATTTGATAGGCAACACAATCTGGGCTGTGGCTTAGTCCTGGCATTCTGCTTTGTGCTTAGAGTCTTCACCTTCATCTGCCAGATGCAGAGAATGGACTAGATGCCCTAAAGGTGACAACCACCTACAATTTACATAATTATTAGTAAAATGCAGGGTGATTCTATTGTTTTGAGTACTCCCTGGAAAGATTGGCTTAAGTTATGTAAATTCAAGAGACTTGTGTTAGTCCAGTAAAGGTCAATTTGAATTGTCAACTTGATTGGCTTAAGAGATGCCTTTGTTTAAGTCCTTCTGAGTGTGCAAAGAGGATGTGTCTAGCAATAGGATGCTAGGTAGTCTGTATGGATGAAAAGATGGAAGAAGAAGGAGCACCAGCAGATGCAAATTGGATTCTTCTTTGAATAGGCTCTTGGTTGCTGCTGTGATAGCCTCAGGATATCAGACTATTGCTCCTTCACTATTCCAAAGAGGACTCTGCTGGTGATTCTCCAGGGAGTTCCCAGAAGCCTTCACTCTCAGACTAGGATAGCACAAATTATCCCCCGTGTTCTGAGGCATCAGCCTTTTGGACTGTGCAGCTACTGGCTCCTCCAGCTCTGCAGCCTGCAGAAGGCAATTGTAGACTATCCAGCTTCTGGTCACATAAACCAATCTAATAAATCCCCTTTTTATAATCATATTTCCTATTAATTCTGTTCCTCTAGAGAGCCCTGACTAATACAGTCTGTGTCCCTCAAGAGCCTTTAACAATTATCTAATTGCTTTGAGTTTCCTTCATTCACATGTAAAATGAGGTGACTATAAAGCCTACTTTACATGGTTGTTTTAAGAACTAAAGGAGATAACATAGAAAATATTTGTCATATTAGTCTCTGTCTACATCACTATAAATAGAGTAGTAAGGAGACAGAAAAGACCACTAGCCCTCCTCAGCCTGTGAAAACAGAATCCAGAAGTTGTGAGAATTTTTTCTAAAAATTTTGCAATGAGAAAAATCATAGTAAGTGCATTGCAGCTGTCTCCAGGAACTACAGTTCTACAATGGCTTCTTAGTTTATATGTTAAGGACCTTTAACCATATCTAAGGTCGAAAGAAAGCAGGAGCAGAACACCCCAACTCCGAAATATTACCATCCTTGGCTCTTACTCTGCTTCTTGGAAATCCCGACCTGGTCATGCAGTGTCACGGATGGTCTGTGTATTTACAGCAAGTCAAAATCTTTCTAAGGACATTCTTTAAAATTCCTTCACATTATATGTGTTCTTCTATGAGGCAAACAGTCTGAGGCTTGATTAAATCTTCTGATGAACACATACATTGTGTTGATATTATATTAATATCCACTCCAGAGAACGTACTTTGAATGATGCAGAGTGTGGGGAGAAAGAGAAATAAAAAACTCAAGGCAGTAAGGGGTCAGATTCCCCAGTCTCCAGTGGCCCCTAAAATCACATCCCAAATCTTTTCTATCATCTTTATTACATGAGTTAGAGAGTCCCCTGGCTTTGGAAACATCTAGAAATTCTTTCCTCCTTAATTCTGAAGGTTGCTAGCATTGAAATTTGCATTTCATTACTAAAAACATGGATTCAAATATAACTCAATTTTTTTTATATTCAACCTTAGAAATGAAACAACTGTTTTTCTTTCAGTATCTGAATGATGGTTTGTGATTTTTTTGCAAGGATAGTAACAAAAAACATAGACCTTTTCACTATGCTCTGATACTGAGATGGCATCCCTACTCCATCATCTTTGGACCATATTTCAGTACATATGGATGAACTAGATGAGCATTATGGGAGGTTACACAGCCTGCTCATGACAGGCTTGTTTCCTTCTGGAATATCATAAAGCAGTTTGAAATGTTACTCAGTTAAAACATAACAATTTCAAGAATTCAAGAGAAGAAAAATCTTGCTTTTTACTATCATTGAATGTTGATGTTAAGAGGTAATATGATCTTTTTATACAAAAGTTAGTGATTATCAATTTGCCCCACAGTTTATTTATATTTGATTAATAATCAAGATTGAGAGAAGAATGTGGGGGATAATGGAGCTCATACAATAAAGCTAGGTATTTACTTGCATTTAGAAGAGATTTTGAACCATTTGAAGATGTACTGGTTTAAGTGATGTGATAGGTACAAATGACACAGTTAGCAAAATACTCCTCTACCATTGGAATTTTGCACCTAGTTCAGGAGTCCTTTTTTCATAAGGGAAGATAATGAAAAGCATAGCACAAGCAATGGGTAACATGACATTATCAACTTAAGTCCATCTCATGGTTAATATATGCTTAGGAAAGGATAAGAAAGTTCCTCGGCAGAGCAGATGGCTTGATGCACACCACCAGTGATTTGTGTACACAGGGTGTAAAATCACAGTTTTATTGTTCCCTGAACCTAGCATCTGATGACAGAAGCAAAATCAACAGGCTTAAAAATATAAAGACATGTTAATATAATTTTATAAATGGAGATTGCACTTCATTTATTTAAAACATTCAAGGTCATTTTTTACCAATTGGTCATAAAGAAACCAATTTTACTGATAGATAAAAAATAGAATCTGGAAAGTGCTATGAGACAGTAGTCACCAATTTCCAAAGAGAGTCAGAAAAGAAGAGAGTACTGAGGTACATTTGTCTTAAAAACAAAACAATACAGGGCTGGGCTTGTGGCTCAGTGGTAGCATTGCCTAGCATGTGTGAGGCCCTGAGTTCAATCCTCAGCACCACATGAAAATAAATAAATAAAATAAAGATATTGTGTCCAACTACAGCTAAAAAAATAGATATTAAAAAACCCCAAAAACTTAAAAAAAAAAAACTCTGTGGTTACCATCAAAATAAATCAGCTCAAGATCATGCATTTCAAATTGGAGTGACCAAACAAGAATAAAATTTTAAACTAAAATTTTAAAAATTAGAAATCTAAAACATATAGCACAAGGCAGTTTGCAGAGCAGCTGATTGTTTTTAAGGAGAATTCAACAGAAGATTTAAGAACAATTTGGTGGGAAAACTAGGTATAAAATCCTGAGCAGGAGCCTTTTTATTTAACATTAAGAAGACCTAAACTGGGGCTGGGATTGTGGCTCAGTGGTAGAGAGCTCTCCTAGCATGCCCAGAGCCCTGTGTTCGATCCTCAGCACCACATAAAAATAAATGAATGGAATAAAGGTATTGTGTTCAACTGAAGTGAGCACACCCTTTCTGCACAGAAAAGCCCTCTTCACCATGGCTGATTTGGGGACTGTCAGCAAAAGAGTCTTTGCAAAAGAGTCCAATGTAGATAAACTTCCTATTTTCATGTCACCCAGTTTACTTGGCCACTGGCCGAGAAGATACCAGCACTGCAGGTGCTGGACACTCCCTTAACTAGTTTTTCACAAAGGTATCCAGTATAGTACTTTGAAGAAATGTGCAAACAAGGCTCTGGCCTTGAGCTGGGCTTCACAGAGATGTCTACATTTTTAAGATAAGTTACAAATGGGCTCCATGGTAACAGCTGGCAGGGGGAGGAAAGAAAGGGGAGAAGAAGCTCTCCCCTTCTCAGGTGTTGTCCTTGAAGAGTTAACTTGCCCAGAACAGTGAAAGAAAAAGCTGCTTTTATGTGAACTTCTGCAGACTGTGCCCCTACCCTTACATGCTGGGTATAAAAATCTAAAACTTTCTGAACTCGGGTTCAGGGGATTGATTGATTTCAGCAAAGGCTGTGCCCTCTGAACCTGGCTGAAGCCAAATAAAGCTGTTTCCTGCTATCTTTGGTGCCTTGCTTAGTTTGTCCCTACTATATTTTTGGTGTCCCAGATGGGACAGAGGAGGTAGAGAAGGCTATTCTGCCTCTCTTGTCTCCAGAGACTGGCTTCCCTGGGGTGATGGGGGATAGAAATCCCCACGGCTTGCCCAGGCCACTCTTGGCCTGAAGGGGGATCCACTCACCCAGCCCCCTGAGGCCACCCCGGAGAACAACAGAACCCACAGGCAGCAGGAACCAGAATTAGGGTTTTGGAGCACCACCCAGTTGAATAGGTAGGACCCGGGTCCATTTGGTTTTGCAGCCACCTGACTTCCCCTTCGAGGCCTAAGCAGGTAGAAGAGAGGCTTCATCAGCCTCTGTTGGGTCCCGAGTACCCTCCAAAGTGGTTGGAGCTGATACGGACCTGAGGAGTCACCTGAGTTATCTCTGTTGAGGGTCAGTGAGCAGAGAGGAAACCGTGACTCCCTTTTTGTTCGGTTTGGAATTGTTGGAATTTGGGCGGTATAGAAATTCTGTCCAGGCCATGTCTGTGGGAAAGTGTGGGAATGAGACAGACAAAGGGAAGGGATCTGACCCATCCCGAGGACCAAAGCAAGCGCAGAGTCCTTATCCTTGGTTCCTTGACACCTCATACAGTCTATGGCAGAATTTCACCAACCAATGTCCAGGTGAAAGCTCCAGGTCTGGGGTTGATAATGACCTGAAAGGCTAAGAGGGCCCTAAGTCCCCTTGAGGGGAGCTGCTGGAGACGGATGAAGCCAATCTTATCCTAAGTGTGTTTTTTTCTAAGTGTGCAACATTGATGCAGGGTGGAACATGGGAGGCACACTAAGGAAACTGAGCCTTCTGAATTGTGTATAAGAAACCTTTAGGAAGGTTTTCCTGGTAACTGTGAGGTGAGACCCACTCGATAAAGATTGCATACTCTGTGAATTAGAGTGGCTCAGCCAAGATGTGGGCTGGCCACCAGAAGGATCTTTAGATGAGAGAGTCATTGCTGAGGTCCTTTTGATTGTTGTTGGAACCCTGAACCAATTCTCTTACATTGATTGCTATCAAGAGATAGTACAGAAACAGCCCCCTTGTTTGAGAGCCTTTCTGGATGGACAGTCCAAGCTGATGTTAGCCAGGAGCATAGTGGTCTCTAAGACCCAGTGGAAAGCAGCTAAACAGAAAACATGAATAGGAAAGTTAGGAAAGGAAACAGTTTTCCCTGTGAGCCAGAAAAGGACCTATGATCAAGTTTGCCAAGACCACTGGACAACAGACTGTCCCCTAGCCCCTTTGTCCTCAGAGGCAACAAATGATGGCCCCCCAATTCTGGCTATTCCTTCCACTGTGATGTCCTCAGATCCGAAGGCTTCCTAGGACCAAGATTAAGGTGGGAGATTTGTCCCAAGACTAGAGCCACAACTCAGAGAACTATCCAATCCCTGCAAAGGACTAAAGGACCTGCCCATATTGACCAGAGGGAAGCACCTGAGGTAGACAAGGCAGTTTTGTGTGCCAGCCTTTCTCCAACATTGAGCTCATAAGCTGGAAAAATCATACTCCCTCCTACACGGAGAAACCCTGGGCCATGACTGATCTGATGCAGGCCATTATCCAGACCTAGGATGGGGCCCCAACAAAGAAGAAGGTCTAAGATAAAGAGATGTCAAGAAGCCCTCATAAAAGAATGTAAAACACACACACACACACACACACACACACACACACACACACACTGTCTGTGCCCAAGAGTTAGAAGGAATCTGAGCCAGCCCTGAGCCCTAGCCTAAGCCTGGCACATATGCAAACAAACAGAGCTAAGCCTCCTGCTGCTCTGGCATCTCCCTCCTGCACCCTCAATGCCCTGAACATTTCTCTGGGCCCCACATCTGCCTAAGGCCCCTCTGCCCTATGAAACTGGCAGCAATAATCAAAAGAAATGTGTCCAACTGACTCAGAGCTAAATTTCCAGGCCACTGGCGCTGCCGCCCTCTCCCTGCCCAGAGGTGCCCTGGGGGAGGAGGGACACATACAAGTGTAGCAGCCACAGTGCAAGTTTTTCAGTGAAGAAATGCACAGGTGCAAGCAACAAATGCAGCCTTTGTGGGACAGGCTCAGAGAGCCCTTTGCCAAAAATTACAATCCTAGAGGACTATACTGAGAAGTGTGCCAGTGAGCTGATTAAGGTGGCCACCGCAGTTTTCATCAATCGAGATGCAGAGTCTCAAAGACAGGCAAACCAGAAAGATAAAGAGGAGGATGGATCTCCTTACAGCTGCCCTCACCACAAACCCAGAGGTCACTCAAAGTGGGGTCAAAATGTTCAAACTGTCTCCCTAAACTCCTTACTAAGCTCCTAAAAATAATGATTCCTGAGACAATAATGAGTAATACTCTGCACATTGCTTTGGAGAGGAAGGAGAATGTTTCAGCTGAGTTTAAAAGAAGAGAATCAGTGAGGAAAAGAAGAGAGCAAAAGGAAGAAATGATCTCTCCCTGGCCAATTATCTCCCATGTTGTGTGTCAATATAAACCATTGTCAGAAACAAAGATATAGAATAAATTCTCAATGAGTGGTCCTGGAAAATAAATAAGAACAATGGGAAATTATTCATAAAATTAGAATATAGCATCCAGAAGGGTTGCATAAGATTCATCATTGATTAGACCATGATTTGTTCTTATCAATAGGAAAAACAGATTAATCAAGAAAAGTGTCATTCTGGTTTGAATAGTTTGATGAAGTTAGTGCCTTAAGAAACAAAAACATTGCCTTGGGAATTAGCTTCACACCTTCTGAGAAAAAAAGAGCAGACTTAGATCTTCTTAGTAAAAACCATGAAACGTAGCCCACAGCTTTTCGTCACATTGATGAAAATGTTGGAAATGTCTCATGTGAGTAATTCATTTGTAAATTTTAACTTCATTTATTTTTTAAATGGTGCTGGGGATTAAACTCATGCCTTTGTGTGTGCTAGAAAAATGCTCTAGAATTGAGCTACGCTTGCTATGGCTAATTCTAAATTAAGTTCTAAGTAAGGAAGCCAGCTGTCATTAACCAAGCAACCCAAATCAATAAAATAGCTGAGAATATTTGGCAACTGCCATGAGATGTTAGAATCCATGCCGGATAGATAGTGTCTAGGTGTCAATTCCTGAACTATTTCAAGGGAACCCATTCTGATGATATTTATTCAGATAATTTTAAAGTTAATATAACTCAGATGATTTTTCCAAGTTAAAAACATCTCATAATGTTAACTCAATTTTTCATAGTTCAGAAAAGTGCATCAAAGAGCAACTTGTCTGTCCCCAGTAACATTTGGCTTTGAGGGCAGTTGACTTAGATTTGGGAGGGTATTTATTTTTCTTATTTTCAAAATTCGATCAATCAATTTTGATCTGTGCTTTGAAACTTTCTAACCAAAAATATACTGTGATTATTGTGGTAGTCATCCCAGAAAATCCTTCAAGGATTTACTATTCATTTTTCTATTGTATTATGATCTAACTTTGATATAAATATAGGAACTCTCTTCTATCTTCCACTTCAAATGACACTCCATGAATCAGCTGTCCAATATTCATTATTATTATTTTGTATAGGAAGTTGGAGTCCCATATGTCCCCAAACATTGAAGATTATTTTTAAATCAATGATCTGCCAGCTGGGATGAGTTGGATGCTCTTCTTGCAAACTTTTAAGTCAGAGTTTCAAAGATGATGAGAGAACGATAAATTATCGACATGATTTAATGCCTCCTCCAAAAGGAATCCTCTCCATAGCCTGATTTCAGCAGCAGTATAACTGTAGGTACAAACAGGTTCAGGAAGCGCTGTGTTAGGAGTTAAGTTGGGGGAGTGACTGTTTTCTACATAACCACAGGATGATCTCCATATGAATTCTGATAAGTAGAAGGAGAGTGACTCTTGTGTGGTCTAAACACTTATCCCAATCAGTGACATTAAATTCTGCTTAATTTAAGTATTTGAAATACCCTCCTTCTCCCTAGAAGTATGGCCCAGGAGATCAGGAGATGAGAACTGCTTTATTTCACCCACTCTCCCACCCACACTAAGGCTTGGATTCTAGCTCCAAACATAGTTATATCTGCTATGGGAGACAAGGACAAAATTAAAGGATCAAAATTTTATTACAAAGTTTCCAGATGTTCTGGCAAGAGACAGTGAGTCTCCAGGAGGGACTGAAGCCCGAGACATACCGTTGACTTCTTGGGGAACTGAATCTGCAGAGAAATGAATGTGTTATGTTTTTGCCTCACAATGAAGTCAGAAGCTATGCTCTATTGTGCATATAAAAATTCAGAAGGGTAAAATTTTGATTCTAGTCATTAATTTCAGTAGTTCTTCAGATAATAACTCAATATTATTTGCAAATACTTTAATCACCTGTATGTTGTGATGAGTTAAAAAACAGGGGAAATAAGGTCCTGTGAAAATTAGCAATTCAACTCAATCAGTACTGATCAAGTGCCATGTTAGAAAGCTGTGATATCTAAGACCCCTGATGGCCCATGTAATGATTTTTCTTCTCAAGGGAAGAGGAAGGCAATGGATCCTGTCCAGATGCCACTTCCCAGAGCTGAGCGGCCACCTGCAGTGAGGGAAGAAAAGGGAATGTCAGAGAAGCTGCTTCAAGACCTTTTGTAGAGAAATTGTGTTTGCTGGCATTTCATATTTCTATAAATATTGGGGAGAGGCTAGTCCCTTTTCATCCTAAATAAGGCAACAGGAAATTATAATTGGATGCTACCATGGACACCCAGATTCTACCCAGGGAATGTAAACAGAAGTGATGAGAACACCCTCTCCCTGCTGGAGCTACATGTGGGGGTGACTTACACCCCAAGGAAACAGCTCTGCTCTTCCAAGGGAGCTCTGCCACCCCTGAGGAGCAGAAGCACATGGGCACGAAGAATCTCACTTGGAGCACAAGGTTGGACGTCCTCCAAGGGCTGGCTGTGGAGTACTTAGCATTGTAGTTCTGGGAGTAAAGGGACAGGATAAGCCTGTGGTTTATCTTTTAACATTCTGCGACTTCTATTCCATTAAGATCCAAAAGAATCCAAAGAAAGTCTTACCCAAAGTAGCAGTTACAAGGCTGAGATCCCCTAAGATCAGGGGTTTACCAACATGAATGACAACCCTCTTCCCAGGCAGATTCAATAACCACCTACCTAACTGAAAGGCCTGGCAGATACGTGAGATTTGTAAATCTAAAAATAGTAATACAAGGGAGAATTTGGTCATTATTTTAAAAAGAAAAAAAAAACCACTGTACTATTAGAACAAAAAAGAAGGGCAACATCTTCTAAGACATTTGAGTAACAACTAATCACTTATAACTGCATTTTGGAATTCATATTTGTTCAAGACCTAATTATTATCCAGAAAGATAGCAAAATTAGGAAGGTAGTCTGTGTATTAAAGACACTCAGATGTATCCTGTTTTACATGAACAAGTTAATTAACTTTCTACATCTTTTTAAGTTTAAAATCAACACAATTATTTTTCTTCATTTAAACAGATAATACATTTTCTATAGAGATAAAATTATGAGGGGACACTTGACTATAAGAAGACAGCAGGTTTGGACTTGGAGGTACAAAAACAATTAACACATCTCTTACCCTCAAAGAACCAACAGAGATGAAGCACAAAGTCACAAATTAATCAGTGAGATTCTGTAGTAGACATCCACACAAATAGATAAGGCAAGTAGGAGAAACTGAAAATAAATTCATCAAGGGATTTAGGAAAGAGGTGTTTGAGAAGGGGATGTTGGGACTGGATCTTATAGACAGAATTTACTGTGTATGAGTTATGGCACACAGACTAACAAAGCAGATGTAACATTTCAAGCACATGTAACATTTCAGAGACTCAAGGAAGTCACAAAAAGAATGGCAAAATATTGGTCATGGCTGGTGCTTGGGGCAGGGTGGAAAAGGCAGGCAGTACTAGTTAAATAAGAGACTGGTGTCCTCTGTGCATGGATATTCTGTCTTTCATCTAAGTTTTTACTTTAATGACTCCCAAGTTATATTTTTATCTTAGAATATTTGCACATGGATTCTTTTTAGCCAAGATTTCACAACTGCTCTTACTCTATGTGATAGTTTGGAGCAGTCCTACATACATATCTATCTAGGGATCAAAGTGCACATATTTATTCCCCTTTACATAGTTTACCCAGTTTCATCGTTTATCCACATGGCTGATGGTGAGGTGATTAATTTGACATAGTCATAAGCTACGGAATGTTAATTAATTATACCACCTCCAAGGGCTTTCTGACTGCATATTTATAGCAGTTCTCTGTTGAATAGTTCAGCCGATATTACAAAGTAGTCACATCAGAGAGGTAGTATACTTGTTTTTTCTTACTTGCAACTTCACACCTAATTTGGATAGAACAGAATGTTAATGAGGCCACAGGGAAGTGCAGTTTCCTTGCTTCCGAGCTATGAACAACACAGTTATCTAGAGTTGTCTGGCTCATAAACGCAGGCCTTTCATCAGAAGGGATGCATGTCCACACACTTGTAAATTAGCAAATTCCATAATTGAAGATAACTCCATAAATATTAGTGAGTGTGCAGTATTTGTCAGGCACTGCACTAAGAGAAGAGGATATAACAGTGAGGAAAACATAGTCCTAGATCTCAACCATGTAGCTTTACATTGGGGAGACTGCACAACACGCATAGGTGTATAATGCCTAAAATGAGGTAAGAAGAATGGGGAGTGAGGAAGATGCTCTCTTCTGTTCAATATCTGGGAGGGCCTCCTCAGTGGCGTGATCTTATAGGGAGGACATGAAGTATGGAAATGCACCAAACAGCAAGAGCTAGGTTGTGTTCTGTGAACTGTTTAGAGTGCTGGGGAAGAGCCAGGAGGCTGACGTGATGGGAACAGGTTCAGAAAGGGCTAAGGGCAGGAGGGGAAACAGAGCTCACAGCAGCACCCAGGTCACACACAGCCTCGTGGGCCTTGAGGTGTATTTTGGTTTTGCTCCAAGTGAGTTGAAAAGATTTGGGAGGGTTATAAGAAAGGAAAGGTGTTATATGACTTGTGTTTTAAGATGATCACTCTGGATAATATGAAGAGAGACAACAGGTGATCAGGGTAAAAGCAAGAGGCTATTGCAATAGTTCAGGGAAATTAATGTGTGTCTGTCCAGGGTGGAGTGGCAGTGATGTAAAGGAGATGAAAGAGGGCTTGGCTGTGGACCTATCAAGCCCACGGTTGCCAGGACTTGAGAGAGGGTCTTTGTTCTGTTTGACTCTTTTCTGTACCTCCAGCTTCCAGAACAGTTCCAGAATACAGTGAACACATAGTATTGTTTTCATTTCAGTGAAATGAAGAGCTGGCGGATCAGGTGTTGGGAGTGACAGAAAGAATAGAGTCATGGGTGGCTCCAAGATTCAGCTTTTCGTCACTGTGACAAAATATCCGAGAAAAACAACTTAAAGGAGGGAAAATTTGTTTTAGCTCACAGTTTTAGAGGTTTTAGCCCATCGTTCCTTGACCCAATCCCTATGTGCCTAATGTAGATGGTATGGCAGAGCAAAGCTGCTCACGTTGTAGTGTCCAGGAAACAGAGAAGGATGGGAAGGGACCAAGGACAAGAAATGCCCTTTCAGGATGCACCCCAGCGACCTACTCCCCCAACTAAGCTACACCTTCTACAGTTTCTCCCACCTTCCAGGAATCCTTTCAAATTATGAATCCATCAATGGATCAATCCAGTGATGAGGTCAGACCCCTCATCATCCATTCATTTCCCAAGAGTCACACCTGTGAACACTGCTGCACTGGGGACCATGTATGAGCTTTTGAGGGAACATTCCAGATCCAAAATCACAAGAGGTAGATATAAAAGTCTGGAGTTGAGGATTAGAAGTGAACATTTGGAAGTCTACAAAACACGGACTATGCATAAGAGTGCAAAACTGGATGATTTCGCCTAGGAAGTACTGTAGACAAAGAAGAGAATGAGTGTCCCCATTAAACGCCAAACTATGGTAATGAGGATGATGGAGAATCATAAAAGAAGGCTGAAAGAGCAATTGAGGAGGGAGAAAGAGAACCAGAGAATGATAGTTCAATAGAAAGGGAAGAGGGTACCAAATCAGGAGGGCTTCCTGGCTGTGATGTGGAGATAGGTCTGGTGGTAGGAACTCAGAGCCTAATGTGGGAGGATTACTATAATTTTATAACCAATGATAGAAAGCAAGCAAGTGGGAGAAGAGTGTGCAGATAATTAACTTTTTTCTTTATGTCAGTAAAACAAACAGAAAGAAAGAAAGAAAGAACCAAGGAGGTAACTGGGTGGGAATGTGGGTCAGGGGAATAGTCCAGTATCGAGCAGAAACCTGATGGCCTGAGAGAGCTAGGTAAAACTATTGTATTTTCAGCACTAGCTGACAATGTAGTGTTCATGAACAATACACAGTAGACATTGAAAGGACTATCCTTTGGATCTTATGATTCTGTTTGACTTACTTGTCTTATTGCTGAAATAAAACTGACTCCAGATATATTTGAGGGTCAGTTCCCTTCAGCAGCACCCCTCACTTTCAAGTGCGTTTGTGCCTTTGACACTTCCACAATGTCATCTTGCCTCTCTCCTCCTCCTCCTCCTTCATCCTGTCTTCTTTTCCTCCTCCACTACCCCAGCCCCCTCCTGCTTCTCCTCAATCTTGTTCTCCTCCTTTCTTAATACATAGGTCATGAATGAATAATCCACATGAATTCATTTGGTGAGGACACTGGTCTCCAGTGTTTCTCTCACTCCTTCTTTGCTATTGACATCCTTCTGTACCCGTTGCCCTGTTGGCTGGGCAATGACCTCTTCATCAGACCTCCACTACCAGATTGTTTCCTTCAAAAAGACAGGAAAAGCTTTTCTTTCCTATTAAGCCTTGACAGAAAATTAATAATTATCAGTGAGAATCAAAAGCTTGGAAGGTGGATATTGTTGCAGTTTTGCTGAATCTAGTATGAAACGATGAATTATTTAGAGCCAAGTAAATTGCTATGAAACTTCAAAAGTTCATGCTATTATTATTTCTGAAACTCTGGCAACACGAAACCTAGGCATTTTAATTAGGATGGCACTAACAAACAAACCCATCATGCAAAGTAGGCAATAAACCTGAGGATATTTGAGGAAATAAAATCAAATGAGAAAGTACCTTCAATTTAATTCATTTCACTAAAGCTTACCCAGGCACAATGAAGGTATATGTGAAACTTGAAATTGAATGAGAAGTAGCCCCTGTCATTTAAGAAGGAGAAAACACAATCAAAAATCAAGAATGCAGTTATTGTCAGCAATGCCACCCCTTTCCAACACACAAAATTACATATTCTTCAAAAGCATCAAGCATTTTCATATCTCCTGTCTCTGCATAGCTATTCTAAGGTACCTTCCAATTCTCTGCCTTTGAAATACTTCTCATTCTGCAAGATTCATGTTCCTGGGAATGTGTGGATATCCCGATGTTAGTTCATCTCTCTTTTCCCTTTTTTTTTCAGTTGCTAATATGTACATTTCTGCTCACCCCATCAGATTGTGAACACTTTCAAAACAGTATTATATTACATTCTTTTATTAACCAGCCCAGTGTCTAGCCATACCCATAACAAAAAAGTAATTTTAATAATTGGTTAGTTGATTTGCTTTTTTTGTGGTACTAGATACTGAACCCACGGCGCCTTGCACATGCTAGGCAAGCACTGTACCACTGAGCAATGTCCTCATCTCTCCTCAAATTTCATTTTGAAAAAGAGTCTCACTAAATTGCCCAATCTGGCCTCAAATTTACAATCCTCCCGCATCAGCCTCTTCACATAGCTGGGATTACAGGCATGTGCCATGATGCCAAGCAAAAATTTAATATATTTTGTGACAGCTAAATTGTTTCATAGATTACCAATCTGAGAAATTTCCATCAAGGAAAAATAGTCTAGATATATAATTGTTGGAATCCTGGTTACAATGTCTAGAATTTACTAAACTTAATCCATACTGGGAGCTGTGCTAAGAGAGACATGTACAATATATCTAATAATTACATTTATCCTTACAAAACCCCCTTGAGATGTATTTTAATAAGCCTCTTTTAAAGATGAGAAAATTGTGGCTTATAAAGTTTACTTGGCAAGATCAACACCTCACATTTGGCAGGGCAGGTCCGAATCTGGTCTAGATTCAAATCAAACCAGATTTGACTCTAGTAGTTATTTTTTTTTCAGTATGTCTTTTTATAATTTTTATTGGTTCTTTTTTGTTATACATAATATTAGGATGCATTTTGACATAATTATAAAGGCATGGAATGTAATTTTTATAGGACGCACAGTTGGTGCTTTCATACACTATGTAATTTGCCCTAGTAGCACTGCACAGCCATCTGCTACCTGCCATTGAAAGATGGGAAGAAGTGCTTGCTGTTTTCTGAGCACTTACCCTGTGCTAAGCCTGTGCAACTGCTCAGAATGCTTTGTTTGACGACATATTGATAAAACTTTCATGGCATAGACTTAAAGAGGCCTAGAGTGAAAGTTGATTATCCCAGAGAACATAGCCAACAGTAGCAGAGCTGAGCTGTCTGCCCAGATTCTACACCTAACCAGGCACTCTAATAAACATTCAAAACATGAAGGCCTGGATCAGGCAGAGACCTCAATGCCAACTGAGCTCCTGTGCTTTCCCAGGTCATTTTCACCCTTCCTGACCCCACTTCCTCCCCCTTCTTCCCTCTTTCTCTAAGTGCAGCTCCCCAACCCTTAAATTGCTATACTGCAGCCTCTTTTTTCCCACCTCCCTTCCTACTACTCAAGACTCCTCTTCTCAGAATGCTCAGAGGTACTAGGTACAGTACCATTGACTTCCCAGCCACCCAAGGGGTATCTTTTGGGGCATTCAACCTGGAGGATAATGTCCCTCTTAAGCCATGTACCTCTGCCTCCTCCTTGCCCATATCACAAAGAAATTGAAACTTGCTACCTTTGTCCCTTCATCTTGGCTGTCATATCTGGGTATGTGCAAGTAAGGGTTTTGCTACTGGCATTTTATGGGGGATGGGGTCAGGGGGTCAGGGGTGCTGCTATACATCACATAGCATTCCATGTTGCTATGCATGGAAAAGCCCATACAACAAACATCTACAACAACAAGCTGAACAAACCTGGTTCAAACTTAAAAACACATAGTAAGGAAAGAACTTTCTTTAACATGTTTGCCACTAGGCAATTGTCTGAATTTTAACTCTTTTATATATAAAAAGGAGTCATAGTATTAATTTTCTTATAACTATTAGAATAACTCCATATCTTTCACAGTAAAAATATGTTTCCTTATCCCCTGATTAGTCCTTTAGAAACAGTATTCTACCTAAGATAGAAAGATCTGGTTTGTTCTTTTCCCAGGCACACAGTGAGCTTCAATTCCCTGTCTCCCACATAGGTAGGTAGGGCTTCATGCTGATGAACGCCTTCTGAACACAAGTGGGGTGTGCTACTTCCTGGTCAAAGCATTTAATGGCTGGTGCAGCCTGTCCAGGCTTCTCTTCTCCTGGTTCAGTAAATTCAGAAGCAGCAGATGAAATGACAATACCACAAGATGGAAGCAGCCTGCAGTCCAGAATCTCACATGGGAGACAGCCTGCCAAGTGCACATGAGATTTTACATGAAAAAACAAACAAACAAACAAAAACCTGCTCAAATTTGAGGGTTGTTTATTAATGTAGTTTAACGTAGACTCACCTGATTAGTGTTCTATATGAAATGGAGAACAATACTGATTGTACTGAGCATTTCTCTCTCCAGTTGAACAATTCCTGGGGTAGAAAGGGTGTTTAAAAACATTTTAATGCCTAATTAGGGGGAAAAGGGAAAGGAAATTACTGACCCAGTTTCTGGCTTTTCAGAGTGTCTCTGTCCAATTATGAAAAGAATGCTGGGTCTGACCTCATGTTTTTCTTTTCAAAGAGTTAGAGTCTGAGAAATTTGGCAAAGTTATTTGTAATGGACAACATCTCAACCAGTAACAGACATTTAAATCATGTGTTTCAGTTCTTGAAATGCACTTCTCCCTGACCCCAAATGCTATAACCACACACCCTGGAAAATCTGCAGTGGACACTTGATGACCTTTGGCTCCAAGGAACTCCTGGATAAATGAGTGATGAGATGCAAGGCCTTTTCTTCACCATTTGGCAGAACTGGATTTGTAAAGCTTGCCCTCTTGAGGCCAAGCAGTCCCAGCCCACAAATTGTTATACCTGGAAAACGAAGTAGCTTTAAAATGCTCAAACAGTAGCATTTTAAAGCTACTGTTTGAGGAAGGTTGGATTCTATAGCACTGCAGGGTGGGGGAAGGTCAGGGACCCTGGAACCAGACGTCTGAGTTGATATCAGGGATCTTCCTATCTTGACATCATGGGCCTCTTTTCCTGTACTCATAAAACATAGATAATAAAAACATCATATTTCAGGGATGTTCAGTTAAATTTGTGAATACACGTGAAGGGCTTAAAATAATATTTTCTGCATAGCAAATGTTCAAATAAGGTGACCTGCTATTACATCCAGTGACTCTGAACTATTATCCACAATAATTTCCTCATAGCACTATATACATTAACAAGACAAGAGGTTGCTATTGCTAAAGGGACATGCTTTACTAATATTTCAAAATTCATTTGAAATGGGTAAAATTAAAAGTTTAGAACCAAGATTATAGTCTATATTGAAACATGCCTTCCAGTCATGTTTTATATAAAAGTCTCCATCAAACTGTGAAGACATGAGAGTGTAAGATGTACATATATTTGAGTCTTCTCAAATGATATGGAGAGAAACTAAGCATTTATTAAAAATTCTTTCTCCCACCTTTCCTATTTCCTTTACATATGTAGGCAGTCAAGAAAAGATTGTAATAAGTAATCTAGATATGAATATCCTTTTGCAAATAAATTGATTAAAAATGATTTTGGGTGGATCCAGAGAGGATATTAATGTAATGTAAGAATAAATTTTATAATTGTTTATTGGTAATTCTCTGGAATTTGTGTCAACTAGCACTGTACAAAAATAGGTTAAAAAGCATTCCACCCTTGGGGTGGGGATGTGGTTGAAGCAGTAACACACTTGCCTGGCATGCGCAGGGCGCTGGGTTCGATCCTCAGACCACAGAAAAATAAAATAAAGATGTTGTCCACCGAAAACTAAAAAATAAATATTAAAAATTCTCTCTCTCTCTCTCTCTAAAAAAAAAAAGCATTCCACCCCAACTGTGGAGTCTCCATAAAGAGCTTGCAATATAAAATACAATCTCCTGAGCTGAGAAGAGTCTATAATTGTATTTGCCTTTATGATATCATAAATATCAGATTATCCTGCACATTGCAGAAGTAGCAGGCAATAAACAAAATTGTCCAAGCTGGGGGCCGGGGTTGTGGCTTAATGGGCAGAGCACTTACCTAGTATGCGTGGGGCAATGAGTTCCATCCCTGGCACCACATAAAAATACGCAAGTAAAATAAAGGTATTGTGTCCATCTACAACTAAAAGTAATTTTTAAAAATTGTTTAAGCTGGCTAGAATTCCATCTACTTTTTGCCAAGCTATTCTACATTAGCTGTTTTAAGTTATGTGAAATGAGCATGATATTAAAAAATTAAAATCATTAAATAAATATACATGACCTGTGGAAAATATTGTACATTTAATTCCCTGAGACATTTAAAATATTTAATACATTTACAGTTACTTAGAATTGTGTTAATAATAGGGAAGTTTCTGCTTTTGTTCCTAATCATATTAGATCACTGTAGACACTGAAGAAAAATGAGAAGCTATTAATTTATATAGACGTTCTCACAGAAAATTTATTTATACATGCACAGCAATGAACTTGGCAGGGAGCACAGTATTAGGTATTCAACAGCTTTTTACAATGAGATCATGGGATGCAGTGAAATTTCAATCTAATTGAAATGTACAGCATGAAATTTTGTGTTTATAATAGTTTATATTTATAAAAAAGGAAGATCTGAAATGAGATCTTCCATCCTAAGAAACTAGAGGGAGGAAAAAGACAATTAGGCCTAAAGGAAGCAGAGGAAAATAAATAATAAAATTAGAACAGAAATCAATGAAATTAAAAATAAGAAGTCAGTAGAGAAAAGCAATAAAATTAATAACTTATTCCTTGAAAAAATATAAAATGAAGGTTTAGCCACATGAATCTAGGGAAAAATAGAAAAGGCATAAAAGATCAATGTCACAAATGAAAAAGAGGTCATCACTACAGAGCCAATGAACAATAAAAGGACACTAAAGAAAACTGAGAACAATTCTGCGGCTTCAAAGAAATAGACCAATTTCTTCTTTTTTTAAATAAATATTTACTTTTTAGTTGTAGTGGGACACTATAGCTTGATTTTATTTATTTTTATGTGGTGCTGAGGATCGACCCCAGGGCCTTGCCTGTGGTAGGCGAGCACTCTATCCCTGAGCCTCAACCCCAGCCCAAGATCAATTTCTTAAAAGACACAAACAATCGAAACTCACATAAGGAGAAAAAATTACTTGAGTATTTTATCCCAGGATGAATTTCAGACTGTGATAAAAGAATGTAACTGTTTTACAAGTCCATAAAATAAACTCACTGAAGAGATAGAGGTAAGGATAGTCACTTAAGTAACTTCAGAAATAAATGAATCTGTAATACTGAAGGCAAAAAGAACCTTACACAAGCACTGTATTCTATGTGATAAAGTTGTTTTACATAGGGGGATGGGTTAATAATTCTGAGATCATTACACATGTATATTGGAATTGAAAAACTAAGTAAACATATGGTGTTGTAGGGACAAACGAGGCAAGGCACCGAAGATAGCAGGAAACAGTTTTATTTGGCTGCAGCCAGGTTCAGAAGGTACAGCCTTTGCTGTAATTAATCCATCCCCTGAACCCCAAGTTCAGGGAGTTTCAGAGTTTTATACCCAGCATGTAAGGGGAGGGGCTCAGAAGTTCACAGTCTGCAGAAGTTCACACAAAAGCAGCTTTTTCTTTCACTGTTCTGGACATGTTAACTCTTCAAGGACAACACCTGAGAAAGTGTGAGCTTCTTCTCCCCTTTCTTTCCTCCCCCTGCCAGCTGTTACCATGGAGCCCATTTATAACTTAACTTAATAATGTGGACATCTCTGTGAAGCCCCAGCTCAAGGCCAGAGGCCTTGTTTGCGCATTTCTTCAAAGTACTATACTGGATACATTTGTGAAAAACTAGTAAGGGGGTGTCCAGCACCTGGAGTGCTGGTATCATCTTGGCTAGTGGCCAAGTAAACTGGGTGACACGAAAATAAGAAGTTTATCTACAATGGACTCTTTTTCTGACAGTCCTAAAATCAGCCATGGTGAAGAGGGCTTTTCTGTGGAGAAAGGGGGTGCCACTTCAATTCCCCCCTTTAATGATGCTCCCCATATTTTAATCCGTTAAATTTAAGAGCATCATTATCATTATCTTGGCTTAAAGCCTTATAAAATGTCAAAACCTTAGTTGTTGTCATCCTTTCAACAGCAGCTTCTACAGTGGATCCACTAGTTTTAATGCACAGTGGAGCCAAACATGGGAGCAATGAACAGGTTAACAGCAGAATACCCACCACACCAGTTAAGCTTTTAAAATCTACCAAGAGTTGAAAACCATCTCCCAAAAGCATAATTGGGACCCAAACTTTAATGCCCTTATAGGTATGAAGTAACACGTGCTAGTTCTCTTGTGTTGATGGCTGTATTCTTAACTGTTTTTTCTATTGTCATCCATTTGGATGCAACAATCTGAGCTGTTGAACTCTCCACATATATTCTTTCCTCAGCCAGTAAGTAATCGAATGCCAAGTGGTTTTGATAGTTAGCTACTCACATCTGGTCTGTTTTGTGGCTAGGAGGTCAAAGGTTATGGCAGTCTGATTAATAATAATTTTTAATACAGCTTGTAAGTGAATAATTCTGTTTAACATGTAAATAGGAGTGCTATAACTCCAACTGCCATTTTGTGCCCAGGTAGCAGGACCATAAGTGGCAATAATCCTCTAGGGTGACCAGTTACCTTCACCCCAAGATTGGTGACCTCCTAAATCAATTTTCTTTCCATGGACCTCTTTTTCCTTTCCAAACAGTCATCCATCTATAGCTTTCCTCTATGGGTCCTAAATATATGTTTTACCACCTCTTGGTTATAGTGGATTGCCTTGAAACATGGTTCACATGATCTCCATGGTTGGAATAGGAGTAGGGCAGAATGTATTAAGATTACCAAAGAAAACCAAACTAAATAATAGACTAAAATTTTGGTTAGCATGGGTTAAACAGCATAAATTAACAAAGCCAAACTAATAACACCCAACAAATCCTAGAAAACTTATATAAAGCAAGATAAAAAGTGTAAGTGAAATTTTGTTACCCAGAGTCCAGTCAGTAGGAGTTACTGTTATCAAACCAGTAGCAAAAACCAAACAGAGAATTACATATATATCTAAAGCAAGGGGTGGAAACGCATTACAGTATAAGAACTATCTCAGAGGTTGAAAGTGTTCATTAGTCCTGGTGGGAAGTTTATCTTTCACCATGCATTGATCAGCCAGTCCCTCCTGTGTGGCTGAATCAGGGCCTTAGTCTCCTCAAGCTTCAGCTGTGCGTAGACCAGTCAGCTTCCAGAGGGACTGGAGCAGGGCTGTTGTCCTTCTGATCCTCAAGCTTCTCTGGTGCTCCTTTTTCTTTGGGATGGTCAGCTTCAAGGGCATAACAGCATTTGGAGAGCACTCCCAGTCCTCAGCTGCAGGCGTGAGTCTGGTGTAGTGAATCCAGGAACCTATCTCTGCAAACTTGACTGCAGTTGGGGTGGATAAAACAACAATTAAAGGGCCCTTCCAAAGAAGTTCAGGGGTTGAATATTTCATTCTTTGACTCAGATTCAATCTCCAGGCTTGAAGGAGTGTGCACCTGGGTCAAACTTACTGGCAATCTTTCTCTAACCCATTGGTTGAGAACCTGTATAGTTTTCCCTAAGGTCTGAAGCTGTCATCTCAGGGTTAATTTTCCTCTCTCTCTTTAGTCTCCCTGTAGTTCCCTAATAAGAGGAGGGGAACTCCCATATATTATCTCAAAAGAAAAGATTCCAGTCTTCCTGGTAGGATTGGATCTAATCCTCAACAGTGTAATAAAGAAAAATTCATCACAATGTATGTGAGTCTCCTGACACAGCTTACCCAATCAAGCCTTAAAGTCCTGTTCATCCTTTGAACTTTACCAGAACTCTGCAGCCTATAGGCAGTATGTAACTTTCATCTGATATAAGGTCAGTAATGGAATCACTTCTGCCCAAAAGCTGGCCCATTGTCTGAGCCAATAATTATGGGGACATCAAATCTGGGAATAATTTCACAGAGAAGCATCCTAGTATTTCCCTAGCCTTTTCAGTGTGGGTGGGAAAGGCTTCCACCCATCAAAGTATGAACACATAAAAAACAAAAGTTACTTATAGCCCTGTGAGTGTGGTAGTTCATTGAACTTTACTTCCAAGTCTTCAAAAAGTGCTCCTCCTATAGTTTGGATTCCTGGTGGGAGCTCTGGCCCCTGACTAGGATTGTTGTGAGCACAAACCTCACATTGTTTGCAGATCATCCAGGTGTTGCTTGTGAGCTGGGGGACATAGAAATGTTGACTCAGAACTGTCTCAAGTGCTGTGTGTCCAACATATTTTCCTGTGGAACTGTCTGATAAAGGCTAGGGCTAGAGTCTCCAGGATGGCTATGCCGGCCATCAGAAAACTCCATTATCCACCTGGGAGAAAATTTTCTTGTTCAGTCTTAAATCACTTACTTTCATATTGGGAGTATGTTGGCTCCCATTTTGAGCTAGTCGGCCAGATAGAAGAGCAGCATTTAAACCTGGGACTGGATTTTCTTCCCGTTTCTTGCAGACAGCTAACCTGGCCTCTCTGTCAGCTCTCCGGTTGCCCTGAGAAACCACCGTGTTTCTCTTTCAGTGATCTTGGCAATATATAATCACAACCTTCCTGGGAGCCCACAGTGCATCCAAAAGTTTAAGAATTTCTTATCCATACATCATGTTCCCCCCCCCTTTTTTCTCCTGAGTTAATTAGCCTACATAAGGCCCTATGAACATGAAGGATAGAGAACACATATTTTGAGTCTGTAAATATCTACACAGACTCCTGCTGTCAACTGAGGTGCTTGAGTCAAAGCAATAAATTTTACTTTTTGTGCTGAATTTCCCTGAGGCAGAGGTTCTGCCTCGACAGTGGAGTCCAGAGTGACCATTGCATATCCAGCCAAACATACCCCATCTTTTATAAAACTGCTTCCATCTGTGAATTACTCTGCATCAGCGTCTTTGAGAGGCTGGTCTGTTAGGTCTGGCCTGCTGGAGAACACTTCATCCATGACCTCAACACATTTGTGATCAGGTTTTCTGGGTTCAGTGGGCAGCAAAGTTGCTAGGCTCTGAAGACCTCAACAGAGATACGAGGGTTTTCATATAACATGCCCTGATATTTAACCATTCTTTCATTAGTCAACCAATAGTGTCCTTTATATTTTAACAATGTCAAAATTGAATGAGGAACTCTGACAACCAGTTCTTGACCCATGGCCAGTTTATCAGCTTCCAACACCAGAAGAGCTGTGGCTGCAAGGGCCCATAAACAAGGTGGCCAGCCCTGGGCTACAGAATTCAGCTGTTTTGACAAATAGGCCACTAGACAGTGCCATGTCCCCAGCATCTGAGTCAAAACTCCCACAGTCATTCTAGACCAATCATGGACATACATAAAGAAAGGCTTTGTGAGGTCAGGTCCAGGTGCACTGGTGAGTGCTTGTTTAATGTCCTCAAAGGCCTTTTGTTGTGTTGTCCCCCACATCAGAGGATCTCAGTCTCCCCCATTTGTGGCTTCATAGAGGGATTTTGTCATAACTGAAAAGTTGGGGATCCATACATGTCTGAACCCAGTAGCCCCCAAGCATTCTCTAGTCTGATGGCAGGTTGAAGGGACTGGAATTGAGCAGATCTCCTGTTTCTTTTGAGGCCCAGTTGCTATTGTCTGTTCTGTTGCTGGGTCAGATGGTAACCAAAGTATTTGACCTTTTTCTTGACAGATAGGGGCTTTTAAGTCAGAGTCCAGTGCTGTCCCAAGGATGGTGTACTCAAGCCCCTGGGAGGAACTGTCATTTAGGGAAGGCAGGCATACATAGGGCGTCTGGCACTTTAAGATGCAGGATTTTTTTTTTTGTTATCTCCCATTTTATATTTAGATTTACAAAAGTATTACAGAAATAATACACAAAGTACTTAGGTATACATACCTAGTCACATTGTTAATGTCTTACTTTAGTATGGTACACTGTTCACAATTAATAAACCAACATTGATACAGTTTTCAAAGTCCATGTCTGATTCACATTTCCTTTGTTTTGACCTAATGTCCTTTTTCTATTCCAATATCACACTCAGGATACCATGGTAAATATAACCAAACATGGTAGGCTTCTTTTGGCCTTAACAATTCTCAGACTTTGCCTGTTTCTGATGACCTTAATGGTTGTGAGAAGTACTGGCTAGGTATTGCATATAATGTGCCTCAATTGGGTTTGTCTGATTTTGTCTTCACAATTAAATTAGAGTTATGAGGTTTGTGGAGGAAGACCACATAAGTAAAGCACCATGCTTATGAATGGTATCAGGAGTATACATGCTCTCAGTATGACTTAGCATTGTTGGTATTATTCTTGATCACTTGGAAGAAGTAATGGTTTTCAGATTTCTCCTCTGCAAGGTTGCTTGTGTCCCCACCCACTTTTTATATTGTTCTTTTTGAAATAAAGTCACTGTGCACAGTCAACACGTATGGAGTTGAAATAATGCTCCACCTTCCTGAGAATCTATGCATAATTTATTTTGAATTCTTTTTTTTAATCTCTTTTCCTCCATTAATTTATATTTTCAATTATTTCCATTCATATGGACTCGTTGATATTACTTATAGTCTTTGACTTACAATACAATGTTACTTTACTTATAAAGTTTACTCATTGTTTCAGCTTTGGCCATTGAAAGCTCTTTCAGTTGACTTCTGTATTTCTTTAATATATCCCCATCATTATGTTTTTATTTTTTAGTTCTTCCCTACTTTCTGGCACTATAAGATGACTCACAATAATCACACATATTTTTCATCCCACAATCCTAACTTAGTCATTTTTTCAAAAAGATATGAGTACATTGGGAAGGTATTAGAAACCAAGTTGTGCGAGCTGAGTGTCTTTATTGACATCATGGATTGGTTGCTTCAAGACCATCTCAACTGAAGGAGCAAGGAAATACATACGAAGCACATGCATGTGTATAGAACACATGTATAATCCATGTATATATGGATATCTGTACATATTTCTACATGTATCTGTCAGGGTCTATATTAAGTTAAACATGAGTTCATGCTGTTGTCACATGGATTCTGACATTTTCCCCATGGTCATCTGAAGCCTCTTACTCCAATAGTGAAAACGTGGCTCCTATCAATGCCATTGAAGTTGCACCCCCTTTCTCCACAGAAAAGCCCTCTTCACCATGGCTGATTTTAGGACTGTCAGAAAAAGAGTCCATTGTAGATAAACTTCCTATTTTCGTGTCACCCTGTTTACATGTCCACTAGCCAAGAAGATACCAGCTCTCCAGGTGCTGGACACCCCCTTAGTGGTTTTTCACAAACGTATCCAATATAGTAGTTTGTAGAAATGTGCAAACAAGGCCTCTGGCCTTGAGCTGGGCTTCACAGACATGTCTACATTTTTAAGATAAGTTACAAATGGGCTCCATGGTAACAGCTGGCAGGAAAGAAAGGGGAGAAGAAGCTCTCCCTTTCTCAGGTGTTGTCCTTGAAGAGTTAACTTGCCCAGAACAGTGAAAGAAAAAGCTGCTTTTATGTGAACTTCTGCAGACTGTGACTTCTGAGCCCCTCCCCTTACATGCTGGGTATAAAACTCTGAAACACCCTGAACTCGGGGTTCAGGGGATTGATTGATTTCAGCAAAGGCTGTACCCTCTGAACCTGGCTGCAGCCAAATAAAACTGTTTCCTGCTATCTTCGGTGCCTTGCCTCGTTTGTCTCTACATCATTTTTGGCAAACACGAAGGGATAGAGGAGGTAAGGAAGGCTATTCTGCCTCTCCTGTCTCTGGGGACCGGCTTCCCTGGGGCGATGGGAGACAGTAGTCCCCTTGTCGCCCCCAGGCCACTCTTGGCCTGAAGGAGGATCCACTCACCCAGCGCCCTGGGGCTGCCACCCCGGAGCACAACAGAACTCACAGGTAACAGGAACCAGAATTAGGGTTTTGTGGCACCACCCAGCTGAACAGGTAGGACCCGGGTCCATTTGGTTTTGTAGCCCACTTGACTTCCCCTTCAAGGCTTAAGCAGGTGGAAGAGAGGCTTGATCACCGTCTGTTGGGTCCCGAGTACCCTCCAAAGTGGTTGGAGCTGAAATGGACCCGGGGAGTCGCTCAAGTAGTCTCTGGGTTCAGCGAGCAGAAGGGAAACCGGGACTCCCTTTTCTGTTTGGTTTGGAATTGTTGGAATTTGGGCTGTATAGTAATTCTGTCCTGGCCATGTCTGCGGGAAAGTGTGGGAAAGTGTGGGAATGAGACAGACAAAGGGAAAGGTTCCCACCCAACCCAAGGGCAGAAGGGAGTGCAGAGTCCTGATCCGCGGTTCCCTGGCACCTCATATAGTCTATGGCGGAATTCACCAACCAATGTCCAGGTGAAAGCTCCAGGTCAGGGGTTGATGCCAACTCGCAAGGCTAAGAGGGCCCTAAGTCCCCTTGAGGGGAGCGGCTGGAGATGGATGAAGCGAGTCTTGTCCTAAATGTGTTTTGTTCTAAGTGTGTGACACCAACACAGGGTGGAACATGGGAGGCACACTAAGGAAAGTTAGCCTTCTGAATTGTGTGTTAGAAATCTTTAGGAAGGTTTTCCTGGTAACTGCGGGGTGAGACTCACTCCACAAAGGTTGCATACTCTGTGAATTAGAGTGGCTCAGCCAAGATGTGGGCTGGCCACCAGAAGGATCTTTAGATGAGAGAGTCATTGCTGAGGTCCTTTTGTTGCGGTGCAGCGGAGTGTCGGAGGGGAGAAACCACACAAGAGACTCACTTCATGCAATTGCAGGGGGGAAGTTTATTGAGGATCCTGTTCCAGCGCGTTGTTGGGACTCTGTGCCCACTCAAGAAGGGAGAGCGGCTCAGAGCCCAGAGCAGAGTTCAAGCGGAGCTTAAGTACACTTTTTGGAGAAGGTGGGGGGCTTTGCATACATCAGAACAAATCATCATGAGGCATGGGAAAATTGAACAACAACCCTGAGTCAGGATTAGTGCATACATTGGCGGGAACAATCAGGGCAGGAGTGATTGGTGCTCCTAGGTGGGGTACACATTCAAACTGATTGGTTTAGGTCCTGCAATGCCTCCGTGCCAAGCAACTCGGAACCCTTAGCTATTAAACAACTAGAAAGTCAGTGGAAATATTTACTGGGCAGTTCCAGTATTGTCCTAACAGCTACAGGGATTACAGGTTTTGGGGGTAGCAGAGGGACTCTAACAATACTAGTCTTTTACTTTTTAACCCAATCCCTGCACTTTGGAAACTTTAGGATGCCTGGTCTTTTACACTTTAACTCAGGCTCTGCGGCTTAGAATCAGCTTGGAAATTTTACCTTTACACTTTAATTGTTGTTGGAAACCCTGAACCATTTCTCTTACATTGATTGCTGTCAAGAGATAGTACAGAAACAGTTCCCTTGGTTGAGAACCTGTCTTGATGGACAAAGTTGATGTTAGCCAGGAGGATAGTGGTCTCTAAGACCCAGTGGAAAGCAGCTGAACAGAGAACCTAAGAAAGAGAGGAAAGGGAACAGTTTTCCCTGTGAGCCAGAAGAGGACCCAAGACCAACTTTGCCAAGACCACTGGGTCAACAGACTGTCCTCTAGCCCCCTTGTCCTTAGAGGCAAAAAATGATGGCCCCCAATACTGGCTATTTCTTCCTCTGTGATGTCCTCAGAGCCAAAGGCTTTCTAGAACCAAAGACTCTTTCACTTCCCAAGATTAAGGTGAGAGATTGTCCCAAGATTATAGCCGCAACTCAGATGAGAACGCTCCAGATGCCCCTGCAAGGGACTAAAGGACATGCCCGTGTTGACCAGAGGGAAACACCTGAGGGAGACAATGCAGTTTTGTGTGCCATCCTTTGTCCACCATTGTGCTCATAAGCTGGAAAAATCATACTCCCTCCTACATGGAGAAACCCTGGGCCATGACTGATCTGATGCAGCCCATTATCCTGACCTAGGATGGGGCCCCAACAAAGAAGAAGGTCTAAGATAAAGAAATGTCAGGAAGCCCTCCTAGGAAGTCTAAAAGAAAAGAAAAAATGAGAGAGAGAGAATAAAACACACTGTCTGTTCCCAAGAGTTAGAAGGAATCAGAGCCAGCCCTGAGCCCTAGCCTAAGGGGAGCATCTGCAGACAAACAGAGCCAAGATAAGCCTCCTGATGCTCCAGCATCTCCCTCTCGCACCCTCAATAGCCCTGAACATTTCTCTCGGCCCCACATCTGCCTAAGGCCCCTCTGCCCTATGAAACTGGCAGCAATGATCAAAAGAAATGTGCCCAACTGACTCAGAGCTAAATGTCCAGGCCACTGCCGCTGCCGCCCCTCTCTCTGCCCATAGGTGGCTGGGGAAGGAAGGGCACATACAAGTGTAGCAGCCACAGTGCAAGTTTATCAGTGAAGAAATGCACAGGCGCAAGCAACAGGTGATCAGTGCAGCCTTTGTGGGACAGGCTGAAAGAGCCATTTGCCAAAATTTACAATCCTAGAGGTCTTTACTGAGAAGTGTGCTAGTGAGCTGATTAAGGTGGCCACCACAGTTTTCATCAATCAAGATCCAGAAACTCAAATATAAGCAGACCAAAAAGATGAAGTGGAAGATGGATTTTCTTATAGCTGCCCTCACCACAAACCCAGAGGTCACTCAAAGGGGGGTCTCACTAGAACAAAGCCAATGGTCCAAATGTTTATAAGTTATTCATGGACACTGGTGGCTGTCTAGAGAGCTTGCAGGCCTTCACTCTCAGAGTGGGGCTGTATCATTGGTTCCTCTTGTTCTGAGGTCTCCATCTTGTTGGACTGAGAAGTTACTAGTTTCTCTCTCTTCAATCAACAGCCATTGTGCGACTATCTAGCCTCTGAGGATGTAAGCCAGTCTAATAAATCCCCTTTTGTAATTATAATTATAAACATAAAAATCTAGGTATGTGTGTGTATGTATGTGTACTATTGGTTTCATTCCTCTAGACAACCCTAATACAGATCTCTTATTGAGAGATATTAAGACTACATAAATGATGATTATACCATACAAATATTTTGAAGATTCAATGTTGTATAATTTTCAATTCTCAGTCTAATCTATGGATTCACTGTAATTCGACATTACTTCCAGTTATGTGTTCGTGAAAATTGACATTTTATAGAAATGTAAAATAACCAGCCCGTTTAAAGCAAACTTGAAGAATTACAGAATTTTCTCAGAATTAAAAATAAAAAAAACAGAATGAGATAATTTGATTTAAAGGCATATTAAAGCTAATTAATTGAGAACTGATGTACATACAGACACACAGACTAACAGAAAAGAAGAGAGATAAGAAACAAGCCCATCCTTACAGGAGTGCTTAAGTTAAGATGAAGGTGGCACTGCAGAGAAATAGGAAAAGGGCAGCCTTCTCAATGGATATCCTGGATTGATTGGTTATACATGTGATCATCAAATGAAACTTGTTATACATGTGAACATCAAATGAAACTTGTTATCTTTCTTAAAAATTTCTTTAAAGAGTAACCTGATAGCTAGGGTGGCACTTCTTCTTCATAATTACTAAAGGACACGGATTTTTTGTAAAATTTATAATTAACTGAAATTATCTCATTTTTTTGCTTTGTAATTATGTGCCCTGCACCCAACACAATCCAAAGTTCTTAACATAAAGGACTGTGTTTGTTAAACCCATGTTTGTTCCTGGATTGTTTTGACCATTGCCTGGAACACAGTAAGCTTTGGAATATACTAACCTTTTGAATATATAAGTAAATATATAAATCTGCCAAGAAAATTAAGGATGAGAAGATCAAATATTCATTTGGTATAGCACATGAAGGATGGGAAGAGTTCACTTGGGAAGGCCTGGAATGAGGTCATGGTTTGGAACATATTCCAGATGGCAAATGAACAAGGCATAGTAAATGTGTAGGATCTCAGTTTGACTATATGTAGTAACAGGAAATATTTGTTTAAAATGAGAGCAGGGTTGGGAATGTGGCTCAGTGGTAGAGTGCTCGCCTAGCTTGCGTGAGGCACTGGGTTTGATCCTCAGCACCACCTAAAACTGAATAAGCAAACTAAAAATACTGTGTCCATGAATAACTAAAAAATAAAATGAAATCATTTATTTGATCACAAATTTGCTTATATCATTTTCTTGTTTTTGTGTATGAAAAAAAATATTTCCTCATTAAAATAACACAGGATTTTAAGACTTGTCCATTCTCCCTCCCAATTTCTCAAGCTTCTCCACTTTGGGGCTGTATGAGCAGAGACTGCTCAACACTTACTTATATTACTTACTATTATGTAAGTCTGTTTTTTTAAGTCAAGTGTGTGCATCATGCTTATCAAGGTTTTTTAATACAAATTCCTGTCTTCCTTCTAAAAGTTTAAAGTGGAGGGTCTGGGTTAATTTGATAGATAATTAATTAATTTGAGTCAGACACATAGCAGGCATGGGAACTACTAAATTCTCAACTGAACCCTTGCTAACTGGAGTGTGGTTCACCAATCACATTAACTTTTAAGAAACTGTGAACCTCTCAAAAAATGAGAAATAGAACTACTATGGGACCTAGCAATCCCACTTCCAGGATTTTAGCAGGATCTTGAAGAGATATTAACACCTCAGTGTTCATTGCAGCTCTCTCCATAACAGCTAAGATGTGGAAACAACCTTCCACAGTGTCTATGGAAGGATGAATGGATGAAGACATGTGGCATATGCATAAGATCTTTACATTTTAAAAAGCAGTTTGAGTCTAAACCACTGTACTCCTAGATGCTCAGCTCTGGGAACCTGTTAGAAATTATTTGCACCCCAGATATACTAAAGCATCCTGTGAAGGGATCAGGCAAAGGGACCCAGAGGAGACAGGTGAAAAGAGGGCAGTCATAGTGCGGGAACACAGTGGGTGCAGAAGGGTGGCAGTGGGGCTCTGGATCAGGACACAAGTAAGGAGCGCAGTACAGGGATTTAGAGGGGGGCAAATGTAAGGGGAAAGTAGGAAAGGCGGGGTCGTGTAGACCTTGGCACGACAGGGCAGTGCAGGCAAGCCAAGGTAGGCAGGGAGATGGCTCAAAGAAGGGCCCGCTTTTCAAGCCTACAGGCGCGCAGAGCCAGAGGCTAAGGACTGGGGCAGGGGGCTCAGGAGTGTGGACAGGGCTGGGAAGGGGAGGCAGGGGGCTTGAGGCCCAGGTCTACGGCCAGGTGTAAGGGTTCACGGTGCAGGGTGCAGGACCAAGGGCCCAGGGAGAGCAAGTGGCCCAGGCAAGGGGCAGGCCTGTTTCCCTAATAAGGCGCCCTGGCCCAGATGCGAATCCTGGGACAGGGACCTGGCAAAGGGGACCTGGCAAGGGACTGGGGCCTGGAGGAGGGCGACTGGAGGGCTCCGCGGGGGTCATGATGGGGGCGGAGAGGGGTGAGTGCCAGGACCCAAGCAAGGGGCCCAGGCAGGGGACGGACCCGACGCAGGAGGACACAGGCACCCACGAACCAAGCGCACCGACCCCAGGACCCCGCGCGCGAGGGGAAAGCGGGAAAGGGGAGGATGGGGGCGGCGCAAGGATGAGAGGGGACAGAGGGAGGCGCGAGGGACACCGAGGGCAGCGCGGTAGGGGGCCCAAGCAAGGGGTCCCTGCGCAGACAGGACGCCACGCCACGCCACGCGACACGAGGAACGCGGTCAGGGGCTCAGGGGACTGGAGCGCGAAGGGTCAGGCTTGGGGAGGGCTCCGCGGGGGTAGGGGGCAGCACGCAAGGCCAGAGGGTGGGGGCGGGGGCAGGGAGGGCACGGCGCAGGGGAAAGCGGCGCAAGGCCAGGCCCAAGTCCACTGCCAGGTGTCAGGGTGCAGGCAGCAAGGGGGCCCGGCGAGGGGCAGGACTGTGTTTCCCATTGGGAGCCTGCAGGGCGCACAGGCCAGACAAGGCCACTCCGCTGCCCCAGGGGACTAGTTCCTCACCAAGGGACCAGGGGCGACCAACGATTGAGGGCCAACAAGGGCCAAAGGAGGGCACCGTGAGGGGGAGACATTGGGTCCCAAGCCGGGGTGTGGGGAGAGCCAGGACCCGATCCAGGAGCCCAGGCGAGGGGCAGGCAGGGGAGGGGGTGTTTCTCGGCAGGGCAAGGATACACAGAGCACCAGGGGACCAGAGGGCAGGCACAGGAGGGGGCCCAAGCAAGGGGCCTGAGAGGATGGGACAGGGACAGGGTCCTCCTGAAGAGCGGCCTGGGCTCAAGCAAGGAGCCAGGCCCTGCAACGGGAGACACCACGTGGGATGGCTTGAGGTCCCAGCCGGACTCAAGGACTCAAGGGAAAGGACAGGGCAGGGCCTGGGAGGGAATGGAGGGAATGGAGTGGACAGGAGGGACGGGACAAGACGAGATAGCACAGGAGGACACTGGACTGGCCCGAGGATATAGGCTCAAGGCCCAGGTCCACTTCCAGGGCCCGGGGTTGGGCCATGGGGCTTGGGGAGTGGGGACTGTTCAGGGGGCAAGCCGGGGGGCTGCCTGGGCAGAGGGAGGGCAAAGGGACCAGGCAAAGGACAGAGCTACCTTGTCCCCTAGGGAGCAGGAAGGTGCCAAGAGGCCAATCCCACTGCCCTGGACCAGGGGAGCCTCTTGGCAAAGGGATCAGGCTGAGGGCTCTGGCGGGGTCAGGGAACAGAGATGGGCCAAGGGAGGGCAGGTCCAGTGCCAGGAGGCGGAGGGGGTGTGGCGCTGGGACCCAAGCAAGGAGCCTGGGCTAGGGAAGTAGAGGGGGGGGGCACGCAAGGGCAAAGCAGGGAAGGGCTGGGGCAGGCGGCACAAACCAAGGGGATCAGGAGGACAGCCCAAGCAAGGGCCCTGCTTTCAAAGCCCAGGGGCGCAGGCGAGCCACAAGGGCCAGCACAGGCTCAAGCCAGGAGCCAGGGCAGGGGGAGGGGGTGGAGGGGAGGGGAGGGGGCTCGAGGCCCAGGTCTAAGGCCAGGTGTAAGGGTTTTCAGGGTGCAGGGTGCGGGACCAAGGGCTCAGGGAGAGCAAGTGGCCCAGGCGAGGGGCAGGCCTGTTTCCCTAATAAGGTGCCCTGGCCCAGATGCGAATGCTGTGACAGGGATCTGGCAAAGGGGGCCTGGCAAGGGACGGGGGCCTGGAGAATGGCGATGGGAGGGGCTCCGCGCGGGGTCATGATGGGGGCGGAGAAAGGTGAGAGCCAGGACCCAAGCAAAGGGCCCAGGCAGGGGATGGAGCTGTTGTAGGAAGATGGGCCAAGGATGATGGACTGAAGCCACCCATCCAGGGACCTACCTAGGTACCACATGAGCCGGAGACCCCCAGGAAGTGAAAGTAGGAAGGGGAGGAAAAGGCAGGTGAGGCTGAAAACACAGAGGATGGTGCATGGGGCACTGAGGGGAACGCAGTAGGGGGCCCAAGCAAGAGTCCCCCAGCTCAGACAGGACTCCCCGCCCCGCCATGCAACTGGAAGAATGCAGTAAGGGGCTGATGGGACTGTAGTGCAAAGGGTCAGGCTTGGGGAGGGCTCAGCTGTGGGTAGGGGGCAGCATGCAAGGCCAGAGGGTTTGGGCGGGGGTAGGGAGGGCAAGGAAGCAGGGGAAATCAGCGCAAGGCCCACGTCCACTACCAGGTGTCAGGGTTCAGGCAACAATGGGGGCCCATGTGCGGGGCACATGGAACCCCTGCATAATGTGGAAAATGGCCGATGTGAATGAGTTGTTCAAGTGAGTGGAGTCACCTAAGATTGTCCCAGAAAAATACTAGGAGACCCTTTTTTTGCTAATGTATGGGGAGACTGGGGCAATGTTTCATTGGGTCCTAAGCCTGAGGGTTGAATGAGGTTCAGACCAGCTCTCAAGAGACCTGTTTGTTTGTTTGTTTGTTTATTTAGTTAACACACACATGCCTATAATTAAGAGAAAACACAAATAACATTTTTGTTTAATGATTTTATTAAAGTGAATAGTGAGGGGAAGATATTAGGGAAAGAAACAAATTTTCCCTTTGCAATTAAAAGCAGTGAAAATCACTATAGTAGAAGGAATTATAAAGCATAATTAAGGAGGATAAGGTACAGATAGCAGGTTTTTTTGTGTTCTGGAAGAGCTATATCAAATATATAGAGAAATATATAGAGAAAAACAGTGTGTATAGAGTGGTAGATGCAGACAATTGAGAAACATGAAATGGGGAGGCATGTTCATCTAGAGTTTTATACTCAGAAGATTTTAAACTCAGAAGAGGAACTGTGTTTTCTGGTTTTGTCTTGGGCTGGCTGGTTAACTGCTCCTTGCTAGGGACTCCACCATCCTGTACTTGAGCTTACTCAACTCAGAAGCTGGTCAGCTATCCTAACAATATAGAGAAGAAGTTTTTAAATTTAGCATCTACAAGTACAAATTCTCAGATAATATATCAAGCACATATTAAAGAGAGAGATATTCATTTTGTTGTTGTTGTTTTTGGTACCAGGGATTGAACCAGGGTGCTTAACTACTGAGTCACACATCCCCAACTCTTTTTTTATGATTTATTTATAGATAGGGGCTTGCTAAGTTGCTCAGGCTGGTCTGAACTCTCCATCCTCCTGCCATAGCCTTCCAACCTGCTGGGATTACAGGCATGCGCCATGGCCGTTGTTTTGATACAATAGTTTAGAAATAAAAATTTTCTCAGCCAATTAAAAATACCACAGGGATTATCAGATATATGGAAAAACTGCCTTTCTCCCAAGTTATAAAGTCAAAATTTTTAGTGTTATTTATATATATATATATATATATATATATATATATATGTATATATATGAATGTTATAGAGCCTTTTGTAAACAGAACTACTTATACTCAATATCAGACTTTTACACTCATCTGTACTGATTTGGCTCACTTCACCTTTCAGGATTATAATATGAAATGTTACCATCAACATAAATGTGAAAATCACATAGAATTTTGAATGTGATTCACATTTATATTATCAAAATTATTAAATAAACCATTATGGTAATTATTTATCATTCCCCATATAGTTTTCAAACAAAATCAATGATATAGAATCCTCAATTTTATAACTCAACTTAAGGGAAAAAATGTTCACATTTCCTTTCAGTGTAACAAATGTGTTCTTAATTTTTAAAAAATATTTTTAGTTGTTAATGGATCTTAATTTTATTTATTTGTATGTCCTGCTAATAATCAAACCCTTTGCAATTGAAAGCAGTAACCATCACATTCTGTCACCCACGTGTAACTAAGATTTACATATTTTTTTTTTCCTTCATTAGTTTGGGAATCTCACACATGCAAGGCAAGCACTCTGCCCCTGAGCCCCAGCCTCAGCCCCAGCCCCAGCCCCAGCCCCTCAAATGTGTTCTTCTTGTGCTACTTTGACTGTTGCTTTAATGGGTACATGGAAAAAAGTAAACTCTTAAAAAACAGGAAAAAAAATGACTTACTTCTTTTAAGTATTAACACTGATGTTATTAATAGGATGCTATGGTAAGGTACCACCATCTGCTTAAAGTTACCCAGAAAATAAACTGAGTACAAAAAAGCAAGACCATACTGCAATATACAGGGTAGAATTTGTGGTGTATGCATACAACAAGTTTATTCATTTTTTACTTCTTCTTCAGAAAGGTTTTATATTTGGTTGGTTTCATGAGGTTCCATCAAGATGAAACTAGATAATTTACCAGTCACAGAGAGGAAAGATCTAGGCAGGGGTCTGTGTCTCAGTAACTGCCACTTTATCTGAATCCTAATTTTGTCTCATTTGCAGCAAATTATGGTGGATTGCTAAAGTGAGGTGTGAGTATTAGTATTTTCTTGGTCTTCTTCGTTATTCTTTTCAAACACAGGTAGCTGAAAATTCCTGTGTGAAAAATCCCAAACTAGCTACTGTGACTCAGGACCTTTAAAGGAATTGTTATCTGTTGTATTTGTCAGGAATAATGTTTTGAAATAAAAAAAGAAAATGGAAAGGTATGAAACACATCAGTCAATCATGATGTGAGTTTTTCTGCCATCTATGTTTTCCTCTTTCATCCATATGCCATGTGCCCCTCTTCATAGCAGAATGGGCAACTGAGAGGTTCTATTTAATAATCCCACAGACAATGGGATTAGGTTTATATGTAAGTCTTAATTTGTCCCACAAACTATAGCCATCACATTCTGTCACCCATGTGTAACTAAGATTTACATATTTTTTTTTTCCTTCATCAGTTTGGGAATCTTTCAAAGGTTTGCATTGAATAATTGTTTTGTGTTAAGGTCTGTAAACAAGTCAAAATAACACCTGGTATTTTGCCAGAGAAATGTTAGAGTTTGTAAACAAGTTTGGATGGTGCCTGGCAAAATGCCAGAGGGAGTGGTTTGAGAAGTAACAAAAGCGAGCCATTAAGTGTGGAGATTCCTTATTGGTTGACTGATGTATCTAGTTTATGCTAATTAGGATAAGCTGTGCAAAATGTATAAATAGCTCTGTTGTCCTACAATAAAGGGCTCCCTCTCCCGCTGTATCAATCTACAGAAGTTTTTCGTCACCCCCTCCTATTTTGCTGCAGACGGACTGCAGCAGTTTTGTTATTGCCTTTGAGAAGTGTGTGTGATTGTGTATGTGAAAGAGAGATAGAGATACAGACAGACAGATACTCCTCCACAGTTTAGCTTTTCTCCTGAACAATGTTGCTCAGGGTCAGATTTCTTTTCTTGGAGTCTTGTGCATGCCCGGCTTGCAGCTCAGAGGCATGCCTAACTGCTGCTCCTGGTGTTGGATTTATACTGAAGGGAGGCTGGGTGTGGAGGGAGGACCTAGAGGGGAGGGCACAATTAAATCACATTGAGCTGGGTATGCGTAGGAATCGTATGTATTTCATTCTCTGTGAATAATCCATCTGCAAATAAACCCATCTCTATTTTATTCATAATTCTAATGGCAAGTCTGTGTCATGGTCTGAACCAGGTGGAAGACAGGTGCCCAAGGGACAGCACATGTGGCACCGCCTCTCTGTGCACGTGAAGACCAATGAGATGGCCTGCAACCAAAAGGCCCTCATCAAGCCCCTCACTAAACAGAGGGGTCCCCCCACTTGACAGCGGAGGAGACCCCTCTCTTCCTGGCGGACCCGGCCATTCCCAAGGGCTTGCCCCGTCCCCTCCAGCAGCGGCAGCAGAAACCCCTGATGGACCAGCTACAGGGAGTGGTCAACAACTTTGGCGCGGGAATCCCGGACTTCCATGCGGTGCTGGCAGGCTCTGGGGGCCCGGGGAACGGGCTGCGGTCCCTGTACCCTCCCCCGCCACCCCCTCCAGCACCTGCAGATGCTGCCGCTGCAGCTGAGCACGTTCGGGGAAGAGCCCATCTCCCCGCCCGCGGAGGACGAGGACGACAGCGAGAGGTTTAAGCTCCTCCAGGAGTACGTGTATGAGCGCAAAGGGACCACGGAGGAAGACGAACTGGGAGAAGAAGATGAGGACCTGCAGGCGGCCAGCAAGCTGACCCCTGAGGCTTCTCCTGCCCTGACGCCTCCGTCGCCTTTCCGAGACTCGGTGGCCTCAGGCAGCTCAGTGCCCAGCTCCCCAGTGTCTGAGTCGGTGCTCTGCACCCCTCCCAATGTGTCCTATGCCTCTGTCATCCTGAGGGACTATAAGCAAAGCTCTTCCACCCTGTAGGGAGGAGGCCTCCGAATGGAGAAGCAGGATAAGCCAGAGAGCTCCAACCCCTCCAGGGATGTGCAAAAGCCAGGAGGAGAAGAGGGTGGGGGCAAATGGGGAGGAGAGGAAGAGAAAGCTGCTGCTGCCGCCTTAACGGAGGAGAGAGGGAAAGATAGCAAGCAAACAGTGAGCCAGGCCAGGATTCTGATTCTTGAGTTATTCAAAGCCTTCTTTAGGAAGAAAGGGAATTCTGACAAAGCACAATTCCATATGGTATGTAACTTTTATTGCAAAAAAAATAATAATAATAAATCAACAAAAATAATCTCCTCTTTTGCACAATTGTGCATATATATAATACACACACACACACACACACACACACACACACACACATACATATATATATCCACACTTGGCCAAGCCAGAAAAGGAACTTCTGGGGACCATTAGTTCATGGCATTTGTAGTAAGCAGGTGGAACCAGTCAGAGCAGGCAGGTGAAAGGGAGGGACCGGAAAATAGGGACACCCAGGGACCAGGTGATGGGACAGCAATTCATTTCTTGGAAGCCCTTGTCCCTGCTGGACCTGCAGAATCCTGATCTTCAGAAGACTCAGGAACTGACCCTCACTGGGGCCTTTCTTCATCCATTGCTGCCATCCAGCACCAGCCTTGCTGTGGCACTTGGAGAAAGGTGCATGAACACCCCAAGGCTCAATGATTTTCCTCTACTTAGGAAAAGAGGAATAAGAACAAAATCATCACCAAAAAATGCTTCCTTCGGAATACTATGGGAAGAAAGAATGAGAAGCAAGGCAATACTTAAGTATGGGGTTTTGGGCAAAATCAGTCAGCACAACCAGCCTCCCATATTCAATACCTGTTTATTGGAGGTTTTGGAAAATGGTGAAAACAATAGGTTGCTGTAACTTTTGTGGATTCACTTGTGCTTGTGCCAAGTGGGCTCTCCATTGCCCTTCAGTTAAAGAGAACAAACCATGTGGCAGAAGTGTTACCTTCCATTTACTGTAGCAAATAAATCTAACCAGTTGGACTTCTAAGGTCCAGTATATGTACAATGTGGTGCCATTGTTTCTCCAATGTACAACTGAAACAAATCCATTATTGAACCTGGTGGTGTACTCATAGCAACTATTACTTGCCCAAATGACAAGTAATTCTTTCCTGTTGTCATGGGAGTCCCTGTAACTAGCAAGTGAATGTGTTCTTGTGTCCTCATATACATGTAATTACAGACCTGTGTAATGTAATGTCAATCTAACTGCAACTAGAAGATTGTCTTTTGGATATAGCTATAGATATTTTCATGTTCTAATAACGTTTTTTATATCATTGTCACCAGAACCTGCAGAAGCTTTATGAAGGTTTCAGTACTGTGGTTCAGTGTATGTCATATGCAGCTCAGATGGTAATTCCTCTTTTGAGAGGGAACTTATTTTTCAGACATTTTATAATGTGGGTATGTTATTAATGAATTATTTTGAAAATTTGTTATATCAAAAGGTCACAAAAGTTATGGGTGACAAAAAGGGACATTTTATAAACTTGCACACATCATTATTAAAATGAAAGATTAAAAAGTATTTAGATTATTCCAGATTATTTTAGATTTTTAAAAAAGATTCTCCACAGCTACTTGAGCTTTTTGTTCTTCTGGCACATAATAGTAGCCAAGTCCAGATATAATGTATCAAATATTTATTTATCAATCACATTTTGCCTTCTTTTTATTTTCATGTCATTTTATTATTGCTATTTTTGCTGTCATAAATTATGTTTGTATTTCTCTCATTTTCTGCTGTGTTAATATCCTTGTACATGTAATCTTGTTGTTCCATTTTTATCCTCCTTTTAACTCCCCAATAACAGGATTTCTCTTCCGTTTTGATTTCTTCTATTATTTATGGATGAATCCTATCCCTTTAAATATCTTTGTTTATGCCTTATGTTTCAGCCATATTTTAATATGCTGTCTTCATGTTGAAGCTGGTGATTTCTCAGCCAAAACTCATCTGAGAATCTTTAAATATCAACGGCATCATTTGTTCATAATTTAACATCAGTTCTAATGTTGTAGGCTTTTATTCCTTAGGTTTTACCAGAATATACCACCAAGCTTAGTCATTTCCATATCGAGAATGAACTTCCTTTCCTTTTAAAAGCTTATTTGAAAACACCTTTATTGAAAAGACCTCATGACCAAAAATGTGATTTTCAATTTCATGTTTTCCTTGCAATGAAGCAGAATGAGAAAAATGGACAGCTATGGTGCTTCAAAGATGAAGTTCTACTAATTGGCAAACTAGCAAGAGAACATATGCTCTCTTCTTAGTGAACATCTTTTAATGTTAATGCCACTACCATATATCCTTAATATTGCATGACTGTGCATTCCGATTTTTTAAACACCAAAATAGATAAGACAACTTTCATTCCAATAATGTTAAATGATGATTTGTTCTGATATTTGGATTTAAGACATTTGGTGAACACATTCAACACTGATTCCAGTTATACTCTGAATGCCTACTATCATCATGATTTCAAGTTTTCCTGAACAAATAGAGTATTAACTCTTCTGTCCTAATTGTTCACAGTTGGAATTATACACATACATATCTGTACCAGAAGGTCAGAGACTCTTCACCTTAATGTATGTGCTTATACAGATTGTTCTGCTTCTTCTAAAAGTGTTTTTCTTTGGCTTGTTACTGCCTTTTGTCAAATAGCCTTGATAATGCTGTACAATAAATATTTTCTATTTACTCAATGTGTATGTTCCTTCTCTAAACCTTGGAAGCATTATAATAATAGAAATAAGCCAGTGTAGGAAATAAGTCCAATGGTTTGATTTTGTTCAGAATATGCCTTCTAGGTGAAAGTTGGAAAGAACCACATGGAATCTACAGAGCAGGTAAGTAGGAAAGTAGAGTAAAATTTGATTATGAGGAAGGGGTACCTCAAGCTGTTAGCAGTTTTAAGTGCAATCCAAAATTGAAATTTCCAGCACCCATGAAAGAAATTGTTAACCATGTTTTTGGAAACCCTCCACTTCTCCCAAGTTTAATTCCCCTAAACTCTATGGAGACATCACTGATCTTCCAAACAAGGGGAGTCATTGACATTTTCTGCTCTGAGATTTCTACAAGGGAGAATATTATCCAGGTGTCATTCAAAGAATCATCAGGTGGCAAAAAGACCACACTCATAAGATCAAGGAGCTTTTGGCTGGGAGGGGAGAACTCCATACAGAGAAGCTCATGCTGAAGAAATTAACAAATGAAGAGGCTGAGACACCAGGGATTTCTTTTGTGTACCTGGAAAATAGAATAAGAAATTATGAAATGGGAGCTTAGGGGTCTCAGTAAGAAAAGTCATAAAAGAAAGAATGGGAAACAAAAATCAGGAAGAAAAAACAAATGAAGAAAAGTGCTAGAAAGCAAAAGAGAAAATATTTAAGATGTGTAGTCTAGAGATATACACAGATGTCCTGCCAGGTCACAAAAGCTGGGAGAGAGCACAAAAGTGTCCCTTGGAGCCAGGTGCTCTGGCACATGCCTGTAATCCCAGAGGCTTGAGAGGCTGAAGTGGGAGAATCTTGAGTTCAACACCAGCCTTGGCAAAAAGCAGGGTGCTAAGCAAATCGGTAAGACCTGTCTCTAAATAAAATACAAAATAGGGCTGGGGATGTGGCTCAGTAAGTGCCCCTGAGTTTCATTCCCTGTACCTGCCCCCCAATCCTCCAAAAAAGTGTCACTTGGAAAGAAGAAATTTGGAGAACTTGGGATTGGGGTCCAGAATCAACAAATGATGAATGAGTAATTGCCACAGAACACCTTGGCAGGGAATCAAACAGAAGGGTAAAAATATCTTGATGAATGTGCTCTGTGCTAGACACTAGGTTAGGCTTTTTGCATTTATTCTCATTTAATTTTCCCAGGACTGCAACCACATGGATGATTTAGAGAACTGAAATACCTTGCAGTCTCTCAGTTGGTAAGTGGCCCAGCAGGACTTTGATCCCCTTCCTCTGTGAGTACAGAGCCTGCAAATTCATGTTCCTCTTCAGAGCTCAGGGAAGAATGGAAGAGCTGATTCCATTTTGCTTGAGATCAATTTTTCATTCTAATTTCTGAGCCCTGAGGGCAAAGCAGATATTCAGTAAAGGTTTGTTAGGAAAGCAGTAACAGTAAATAAGTGTTATAGCTCCATAGTTTTCCCAGCTCAGTTCCCTGAAGATTTTTTCCAAGATCCCCATGGGTCCTGAGCTCCATGTTTCCACCTACTGATCCTATCTCTGACATCTGGACAGCCATATGCTTTAATCAGGAAAAACAAGCTCACATCTTGGCATCAAAAAAAGCTGTCCTATTGACCTCCCCTTTTCTGCAGAAGACAGAGGCAATACTTTGTGTCCACTGAGCTCAACTAGAGGCCTGGGCAGTGTTAGGTGTGGGAGAGGTCGCCCTCTGCAGGAGAACTGCTCGTATAACATAAAATGCTTCAGGGGGGCACCAGTTTCAGGGCCACATAAATCACTCCCAGAGAAAGAAGTGAGAGTAGTGGGGTATCCCTTCCTTACTGAAATGCATGCATTCAGACAAAGTGAAAGACAAAAGCAGTTATTATGGGGTGTATGAACACGAGAGAGAGGGGATTAGCTTATTTAGAGAGTTGAACTAAAAACACTATACAGAAACCAGAAACAGGCTTGATTTTTCTCAGGATGTAACTTGGGAGAGGAAGGTTTATATCAACAAATAGAGAAATGAAGTTTAATTATGAGGATACCATACATGAAAACAGAAAATAAGAACAGAATCTTACTGTTGGAAATAAGTGATTTAATATAAGCTGTCACCTGTTTAGGATTCCTTCTGTCCACAGCTGACTGAGGTGGCATTGAGATACAGTGACTACTGCCTGCAATTGCTGTGACAAGGGAGAGAGCAGAGAGTCCTGGGTGTGGGAGGGCAAGTTCAAAACCTTTTGGTAATCCATGAGGCTTGGAGGAGAATAGACCTTAAGCACAAAGACAGAATGGAGTCAGGAGCCAGAAAACTAAAAGTAATAACTGGCAAGGTGGGTGACAAGGTGGTCAGATCAAACCCCCGAGGTAAAATTCTGGAGATCAAGCTTAGCTTTTGGTGAGAACACATAAGGTGAGGACATATAAGGGGTCTATAGATTTAGGTGATTTTTGCTCTTTTCCTAAGTATTTCTAGGGACCAGGATCTTGTATTTCATTAGAAAAAGCTCTACATATTAGAAAATTTTTCATTTCCCTGAGCTGCCATTTGTCTTTCTCCATCTTTTCCTTAGAGCTCTGTCCTCTGGAAAAAGAGTGAACAAACTGAGTCCAGTGTGCACATGGCTTCCTCCCAGCTGCTCGAGTACAGTGACTATGTCATTCCTTTGTGATTGATTGTCCAAGCCAAAGAGCTCCACTTCTTTCATTGGTATTTTCGTATTGTGTTCCTAACCCTTAATCAGGCCATGGTCATATTCCAATTTTTGAATGTTCTTTTAAAAAACATTGTATCCAGAAGTACACATAGTACCACACACATACTTTCTTTCACCGTGATTCTGGCTTTGCTGCCTTAAGTGACATTCCCTTGTTAGTGGGATGGCCACATTTTGAGCTCACACTCAGCTCAGAGTCAGCTATCACACATAAAACATTTTCTGTAGGAAATGGACATAGATGGAAGTATTTTCTTTTCTTTTCTTTTTTTGTAGGGATTAGAACCTAGGAGTGCTCTATCATTGAGCTACATCCTCTGTACTTTTTATATTTTTTAATTATGAGACAGGCTCTCACTAAGTTGCCAAGGCTACCCTTGAACTTGTGATACTCTTGTCTCCGTCTCCTGAATAGCTGGGATTAAAGGCATGTGCCACTGTGCCCAGCACAAATGTGAATATTTTCTCAAGTTGGGTTTTTCCAGAAACAGATCCTGAGAAGAGGTTTGGAGAGAAAGCGATTTTAGGGATGCAATACCTGGAAGCTACAGTAGATGAGAAAGGAAGAGAGGCAATATTGAGACACTAGAAGGAGAATGTCCATCACCAGCACCAGTGTGGTAAACAAGGGCTACCTTTTGGCAATTCTGGTGGACATGCCTCATAATTGTACCCTCTCCTGATGGTTCAAGGAAATCAGGAACATTTATGCACCAACTTGTGATAGTTATGCTTAGGTCCACTGGGGAAGGAAGTGCACGTTAATTCCCAGGTTACTCTCAGGATGTTCCTCATGCAGGCTCCTAACCTCCTGTCTGCTGAGAAAAGACTTGCTCAAAAGTTGCAGGAACTGACAATTAGACGAAGTAATGTTGGACTGTGCAAGGATAGTGAGTGGCAAGGGAATATGGTTCGAGTAATAAAAATGTCTGCTGCAGATGCCCTTTTGGAGAGAGAAGGAGAAGGAGAGAAGAACACACAGATACAAATACCAGTATGAGTAAATATGCGAAAGCAATGAGCTGTAGAACACAAAGCAGTGGTCTACTGAGGCCCTTTCAGTAAGAACAGACACTTTTAAGAAGTAAAGTCACCAAACTTTAGAGATACCTGCATCCCCATGTTTATTATGTTGTAATTCACAGCAGCCAAATTATAAAAGCAATTATGGGTGGATAAAGCAAATGTGATATATAAATATAAATATATATATATATTAAAATTATATGATATATGTGTGTGTGTGTATATATATATATATATATATATATATATGTATGTATTATTCAGCCATAAAGAAGAAAGAAATCATATACTTCCAGAAAATAGATAAAGGTGGAGATGATAATTGAGACTATATGCAGAATCTAAAAGGGAAAAAAAAGATAACATAAAAACAGAAGGTAGACCATTACAGAAAAGGAATGGGATCAAGGGAGGGGAGGAGAGAGCAAGGGAGTATTGGGAGATGGAAATGATCACAGTATGTTATATGCATCTGCACATATGACACAATTGAACCCATTATCCTGTATAATTAGTATGCACTAACAATGACAATAAAAGAACAGACACTTCTAGAATCACCCCAAAATACTGTTTTGTTCAAACATTACAAAAGTAAATTAAAGTTACACTTTGTTTTAAATGATTATTTCTTTGCAATAACTTCCTACATTTTGTCATTGTTTTTTTTAGTAAAAAACTAATAAAATACATTATAGAAATTCCAAGTTAAGGAAAAAAATCTAGTCACATACTCCAAATGTTATCATTGTAGTTAATTTATTTCCCCTTTCAGTGACTTTCATATAAGTTCTATTTTAAAACAGAGCTAGAATCAGAGCTAGAATCAACTTCCATTTATAATTGTGTTTCCTGCCTTTTCAAATTGACATTTCTATTTACAGCAGGAGTTTCCACTGGTCAGATCTGAGGAATAACCTGCCTGTGGAGGTAGACAAAGTTTCCCAATACCATGGAATCCAGGAACAATTTGGAAAATAATTCTGACCTCATTCCCAACTGAGGTTCAAATGAAACTGAGGTTCAAATCTAACTGATGGATGGGAGGGGTCTATGGAAATCAGGGCGTGGGCAGGGGAAGTACATGACCTAGGAGAAGAGGGAGCCTTGACAATTGAGGATAGAATTGGCCAGAATCAGGAACAGGGCTGGGATTGTCAGGAGAGGTGACTAAACCCATCAGGACACAGGGTGCTGGGTGATGGAGAGGACAGTGCAGCTCAATGTCAAGAGCTATCTCAACTGGCCTGACAAGTCTCCTAGTCTACACCCTCCCCAGCTGCACCACTACCATGCTCCCCACCCACCATCACATATATTATTTGTAGAAAACCTCACACGGGTGGGAGAATTTCCTTGGTGTAAAGGAAATTGGTATAGATGAGGAGAATCAGAGCCCTTGTTTGCTAACAGCAGATCAGGCACAGGCTGTACTTGAGATCTTAGTGACATCAAGGGAGAGAGTCTCAAGTGATATTAGGGATCAAGGGTGAATCAGTGCCACTACACAGGCTATCCAGAGCAGGACAGATGGACAGATGTCTGTGGACAGATTCAAGGAGTAGCTGTAGGCAAAAGCAAAATATCAACAGGCCACAGCCACAAAAGCCCACAAAAGCAGCATCTGAGACCAAGAAGAAGACACACAGGCAGTGTGCAAAGTGTGCCAAGGCAGACTCGACAGAATGGGAAACACCATGATGTTGGCATGTAGGGCCTGAGGTCAGTGACAAAGTTACCTGAAAGACCTTTCTTAAGGATATCTAAAAAAACACCCATTACATTGCTAGCTCATGGTTTGTTTCACCACCTTCCTGGTGTTAGACACTTTGAACACGTCTAATTTCCTGAGGAATTGTTTCCTGCCCCAAACTTATCCATCTATGTATATAACTTTATTGTCACTTTAGTCTGTTTCTAAAGATATTGTTAATCAATTATTTGGTTATTATTATTTCTTATTCCCTGCCAAACACAGTTTAAACTTTACATCACTTTGGACCTAATAACAGCTTTGGGATAGAATTCATTATGTAAATCTCAAACTGAGGCTCAAAAAGATGAAATTACTTGCCTAACATTGTCAGACTAGGCAGTTATGCATACTGTAATTTCAAAATCCATTTTTGTAACCACCATACTATGCTGAAACGCTATGCTAAAAAAAATACTCAGAAAGCTTGCAAATATGCATACTTAGCCTGAGTGGCTAAACAATGGAACTTTTATATTGTCTGTTTTAGAATCATCAGTTAGAAACTGAGCATGAATTGTCCCCCAGAGGGCTCCTAGAGTCTATGGAATTGAGGAAGCTTATCTACCTCCACAAGCAGAGTTACTCCCACACAAGGACTCCTCATGAAAAGCTACCAAGAGAAAATAATTCTAATTTAGAAATACATTTAATTGTAGTAATTTATCAAAAATATTTGAAAATATTTGCAATAAACAGATTTCTAGTAATCATTTTATTATTGTGCCATTCTAAAAGTAACATTTACCTAAAATTAATTAAAGATCACTTTTATTTAATAGGTCATTATTAATTCCAGGATATGTGCTGAAAGAATTTAAAGTAAAAAATAAAAGCTAGAGGAAATTATTTCTTTTCTCCAAAGTGTGAAAATTTCTGTGAGAGGTTATAAAAATTGCCAAATTCCTAATAAGGAGTATATATACTCAGTAATACAAGATCGAGATTAACATTGTGTGGTTATTAAAACACCCTCAATTCATTGGTTATCTCTTAAAATTAAATTAGGCTCTCACTTTTAATGTACTCATCTCACTGAACAGGTATATCCTGTCTATTTTTTTTTTTAACTCTGTGGTATATGAGAGTTAGGTTCCTGGCTGGAAATCTTCAGCTGTACACAAAGTTTGCTGTTTGTCCTGGGTAAATCATGTGACTTCTTTAAGCCTCCGCATTTTTTTTTGTCTCAAAATAATGATTTGGGATTACACAAAGTAAAAATAAACATATTAAAGACCTACTATGTGCCCCTCTGTCCCTAGCATTACATCCCTGATAGTGTTTAATTCATGTGAACAAGTGAAACAGATGTGATGCACTGTACTCAAATCAAGATGGACCAGGTTATGCTAGGAAAGATGGAAGGAAGGGACAGAAGGAGGAAAGGGGAAGGGAATGTAGGACACTTCAGTGCCTTTTAAAAATAGCATTTATTTCAAGCACACATAAAGCCACATGCAGGTTGGGTCACCCTCCTTCACACAGTAGCAAACCCTGCTGCAACATGAGGTCTCTTCATTACTACAGCAGGGCACCTGTGTGAGTCTCAGTGCTGAGCAGGATGTTTGTAGGACACAGAGGTGCTTGCCTCACTTGGCAATCAGAGCTCAGGAGGTGTCCCCTGAAGCCTGACTTTAAGGGAGACTAAGACAGGACTCATCCCAATGCCTGAGATCATAAATGGTAGATGCTTCTCTTCCCTCTGCCACAGTTACTAGGCTCTATCACCACATGAAAGGCATAGGGGGCCTGGGAGCACTAGGTAGTTTGCTTATGATCATGTAGCTAATAAGTGAGGGCGCACAGGACCTGAAGAATTCATGGCTTACATTACCACATTTCTAGACTATAGGAACCTACAAGTCTCCTTCCACTTTAAGCAGTTGCCACCTTGACTGCTCCCAGTAAACTGAGTACTTGATGATGAAAAGTACTTTTGTTTGTTTTCCTTTTACAGGTTTTCACTACACTGCATGATCCATTTCCACATAGCCACATAGACTAGCACATGCAGCAATGTTTATTACAGATTTTTGTGATCAGCCCTTTCCAGTTATCAAAACTTGGTCAGATGGTGAAGACTGACATCAAGTCTATGTCAAGTAACTAGTAACTGGATGTAGCTTAAAGCAACTCATAATCCTACCATAATGGAATGTTTAGTTTACTATTCAGTAGTGGCGAGGACGAAAAGCATTTTTAAATAATTGCGCACATCATTAAAGATTTTTATTTTCTCATAATTTTTAACTAATGCTAATTAACTTCTCTATTTCCTAAGCTGTTTTTTAAAATAAAACAAATAAAAACTAGTTACAAACATTATAGTTTGGAGGTAAAATTCTGGGGTGATAGAAAATACTTTTTGTGTACATGGGATTTATAATTAGTGAGTCCTATTATTGGGAACTACAATTTGCTATTTTTGTTCTGTTTCTCCTGTAGAAAGCACACCCTTTATTTGAAAGCACAGCTGGAGACCTCTGGGAGAGAAGAGCCTGAGAAGTTCAGGGCTGAGACCCAGTGAGATAGGAGGTATACAGGGGCTCTGGCCAAGACCTGTATTAGCAATGCCAAGTGACATGCCACAAACCCCAAGACAAAAGGAAGATGTAATCTGTGGCATTATATTCTTCCCTGATCAGTTGGCAACAGTGTCCAGACATTTCCTACCCATTGTAGCAGGTAGCAAATTGTGGCCCAAGATTAATCAGCTATAGCCTGCTCTACTTCAGAAGCACTGGATCCTCCAGGTATCATTTCCACCGCAGGTCTAACTCTTTAGAACTAAGTTAAGAAAAGCCAGAGACTGTAAATAGTATCCACTTTCACTTTTTTTTCCTTTTCATTTATTCTAAATTTATTTTAAATCTGAAGACTAAGCTAAAGACAAAGCACACACTCATGAAAGATTTAAGTCTCCTGATCCTCATCTTTATGTTTACCATTTCTGTTGGCATATACAGGTAAAAATTGAATGACAAATTTTATTTTTCTCTGGCTCTTGGGTATGTTCAAGTAATAATGCTTCAGAGCTTTATGTGTAATATGTAAAGCAGGATTTCTTGAAATTAAAAAGTCTAAAATTTATGTCTCATATTTTGGTTTAAAGAAGGAGGAATATAGATGCTTCTCTTTTTAATCTCTAAATGTTTAACAAAAGCCTAAGAAATATCATCCCTTTATGTTTTAAATACAGAAAAATTCCAGTTTTCAAGCTTTCCTAAACATGAAGGAGTCTAGAAAGAGTCCTGAACCAGAGTTGAATATTCAAAATACATCTGAAGTGGCACTCCCTTTCTCCACAGAAAAGACTTAACTAGGCTTCTCCAGAAATCTTCACCAAGACTTATTTTAGGACTGTCAGCAAAAGAGTCTCTGCAAAAGAGCTCAATGTAGATAGACTTCCTATTTTCGTATCACCCTGTTTTACTTGGCCACTGGCCAAGAAGATACCAGCACTCCAGGTGCTGGACACCCCTTACTAGTTTTCACAAACATATCCAGTATAGTACTTTGAAGAAACATGTAAACAAGTCCTCTGGCCTTGAGCTGGGCTTTACAGAAATGTCTGCATTTTTAAGATAAGTTACAATTGGGCTCCGTGGTAACAGCTGGCAGGGGGAGGAAAGAAAGGGGAGAAGAAGCTCTCCCCTTCTCAGGTGTTGTCCTTGAAGAGTTAACTTGCCCAAAAAGGGAAAGGAAAAGCAGCTTTTATGTCAACTTCTGCAGACTGTGAACTTCTGAGCCCCTCCCCTTACATGCTGGGTATAAAACTCTGAAACTCCCTGAACTTGGGGCTCAGGGGATTAGTTGATTTCAGCAAAAGCTGTGCCCTCTGAACCTGGCTGCAGCCAAATAAAACTGTTTCGTGCTATCTTTGGTGCCTTGCCTCGTTTGTTCCTACAACATTTTTGGCAACCATGAAGGGACAGAGGAGGTAGGGAAGGCCATTCTGCCTCTTTGTCTCCAGCAACTGGCTTCCCTGAAGCTCCCTTGGCACGCCCAGGCCACTCTTGGCTTGAAGGAGGATCCACTCACCTAGGGCCCTGGGGCTGCCACCCTGGAGCACAAGGGAACCCACAGGCAGCAGGAACCAGAATTAGGGTTTTGGAGCACCGTCCATCGGAACAGGTAGGACATGGGTCCATTTGGTTTTGCAGCCACCTGACTTCCCCTTCGAGACCTAAGTGGGTGGAAGAGAGGCTTGATCACACTCTGTTGGGTCCCAAGTACCCTCCAAAATGGTTGGAGCTGAAAGGGTCCCGGGGAGTCACCCAAGTAGTCTCTGTTCGGGGTGAGCGAGCAGAGGGGAAACCCTGTGACTCCCTTTTCTGTTTGGTTTGGAATTGTTGGAATTTGGGCGGTATAGAAATCCTGTCCTGGACATGTCTGTGGGAAAGTGTGGGAAAGTGTGTGAATGAGATGGACAAAGGGAAGGGTTCTGACCCAACTCAAGGGCGGAAGCCAGTGCAGAGTCCTGATCCGCAGTTCCCTGGCACCTCATACAGTCTATGGTGGAATTTCACCATCAAAGCCTAGGTGAAAGCTCCAGGTCGGGGATTGATACCGACCTGCAAGGCTAAGAGGGCCCTAAGTCCCCTGAAGGGGAGCGGTTGGAGGTGGACAAAGCGAATCTTGTCCTAAGTGTGTTTTGTTCTAAGTGTGCGACACTGATGCAGGATGGAACTTGGGAGGCACACTAAGGAAACTGAGCCTTCTGAAATGTGTGTTAGAAACCTTTAGGAAGGTTTTCCTGGTAACTGCGGGGTGAGACCAACTCCTCAAAGGTTGCATACTCTGTGAATTAGAGTGGCTCACCCAAGATGTGGGCTGGCCAACAGAAGGATCTTTAGATGAGAGAGTCATTGCTGAGGTCCTTTTGATTGTTGTTGGAACCTCTGAACCAATTCTCTTATATTGATTGCTATCAAGAAATAGTATAGAAACAGCCCCCTTGGTTGAGAGCCTGTCTGGATGGACAGTCCAAGCAGATGTTAGCCAGGAGCATAGTGGTCTCTAAGACCCAGTGGAAAGCATCTAAACAGAAAACCTGACCAAGAAAGACAGGAAAGGGAACATCCCTGTGAGCCAGAAGAGGACCCAAGCAAGACCTTGTGTGCCACTCTACCCAATTTTGCCAGGACCACTGGGACAACAGACTGTCCCCTAGTCCCCTTGTCCTCAGAGGCAACAAATGATGGCCCCCAATACTGGCTATTCCTTCCTCTGTGATGTCCTCAGAGCCAAAGTCTTCCTAGGACCAAAGATTCTTTCACCTCCCAAGATGAAGGTGTGAGATTTGTCCCAAGACTAGAGACACAACTCAGATGAGAACTCTCCAGATGCCCCAGCAAGGGACTAAAGGACATGCCCATATTGACCAGAAGGGAAATGTCTGAGGGAGACAAGGCAGTTTTGTGTGCCATCCTTTCTCCAACATTGAGCTCATAAGCTGGAAAAACCATACTCCCTCCTACACGGAGAAACCCTGGGCCATGACTGATCTGATGCAGCCTATTATCCAGACCTAGGGCGGGGCCCCAACAAAGAAGAAAGTCTAAAGATAAAGAAATATCAAGAAGCCCTCCTAGGAATTCCTAAAAGAAAAGGGAAAAAAAGAGAATAAAACACACTGTCTGTACCCAAGAGTTAGAAGGAATCAGAGCCAGCCCTGAGCCCTAGCCTAAGCCAAGGGCATCTGCAAACAGAGCCAAGATAAGCCTCCTGCTGCTCCAGCATCTCCCTCTGGAACCCTCATAGCCCTGAACACTTCTATCAGCCTCACATATGCCTAAGGCCCCTCTGCCCTATAAAAATGGCAGCAATAATCAAAAGAGATGTGCCCAATTGACTCAGAGCTAAATGTCCAGGCCCCAGGCCACTGCTGCTACAACCCCTATTCCTGCCCAGAGGTGCCTGGGGGAGGAGGGGCACCATACAAACATTGTAAAGAAATGCACAGGCGCAAGCAACAGGTGATCAGTGCAGCCTTTGTGGGTCAGGCTCAGAGAGCCATTTGCCAAAAATTACAATCCTAGAGGACTTTACTGAGAAGTGTGCTAGTGAGCTGATTAAGGTGGTCACCATAGTTTTCATCAAACAAGATCCAGTGTCTCAAAGACAGGCAAACCAGAAAGATAAAGAGGAGGATGGATCTCCTTACAGCTGCCCTCACCACAAACCCAGGGGTCACTCAAAGGGGGGTCTCACTAGAACAAAGTCAACGGTCAAAATGTTTCTGAGGAAAAAAAAGCATGGCCAGACAAAAGGGGAAGCCTCCAGTGGCCCAGGAAGACCAGTACCCACTGCCATGCTCAAAAGCTGAGACTTGAACAGAGAAGGAGCGAATGTTTTCCCCCAGCCTTTGGCCCCAGCCCCTCCTTTCAGTTTCTTCCCACTTGCTCCAAAGTCAATGATTGACGAATATGGCAGGGGTCCCAGAGACACATACAACTGCATCTGATGCACGGGACCCAGCGCCTCAGGAGGGCTCAGCTGCTGCAATCCTCCAAATGAACCAGGAACATGTTCATGTTAACAGCCAGTAGTGGGACATAGGTACTCACTCCAAAAAAACATGCCACCCTGGCTCTAAGCCACATGCTGTGAGCCACTAGCAGAAGGGGCCACAGAGCCCCATGCACTCAGGCATACTGAACAAATCACAAGCAGGGCAGCTAATACAGACAATTAGAGCAGGCTCCCCCTTGAAAGAGGAGAAAGCCACGTAGACAAAGAGCAACACCTAGGTGGGCACAATGTGGCTGCCACACTGGGACCTGCATAAGACCACACTGCTGCCCTTCAACTTTGCCAGTTGGCCCACGACGAGATTTATATAGGTGCCTTCTACACAAATGATGTCCCTGGTCATCAGTCTGTGATAAGGTGTACATTAGATTTAAGAGTTGGAGAATCCCAGCAGCCAAGATCCTGCACTGGGAGATAACAAAAAAAAAAAAAAAAAACTCCTGTACCTTAAAGCACCAGATGCTCTATGTACTCCTCCCTTCCCTAAATGACAGTTCCTCCCAGGGGCTTGAGTACACCATCTTTGTGACAGCACTGGACTCTAACTTAAATTCTACATCTATCAAGAAAAAGTCAAATACCTTGGTTACCATCTGACTCAACAACAGAACAGAACAACCACTGAGCCTTAGGAGATGTGCTCAATTCCAGTCCCTTCAACCTGCCATCAGACTAGAGAATTCGTGGGGGCTACTGGGTTCAGCCATATATGGATCCCTAACTTTTCAGTCATGGCAAAACCCCTCTATGAAGCCACAAACGGGGGAAAAGGAGATCCTCTGATGTGGGGGTCAACTAAGCAAAAGGCCTTTGAGGACATTAAACAAGCACTCACCAGTGCACCTGGATTAAGGCTCCCTGACCTCACAAAGCCTTTCTTTCTGTATGTCCATGATCAGTTTGGAGTGGATATGGGACTTTTGACTCAGATGCTGGGGGACATGGCACCGACCAGTGGCCTATTTGTACAAACAGCTGGACTCTATAGCCCAGTGCTGGCCACCTTTTTTACGGGCCCTTGAAGCCACAGCTCTTCTGGTGTTGGAAGCTGATAAACGGGCCACAGGACAAGAACTGGTTGTCAGAGTTCCTCATTCAATTTTGACATAGTTAAAATTATAAAGGACACTATTGGTTGACTAATGAAAGAATGGTCAAATATCAGGGTATGTTATGTGAAAACCCACGTATCCACATTGAGGTCGTCAGAACTCTAAACCCAGGAAGATTGCTACCCACTGGACCTGGAAAACCTGATCACAAATGTGTTGAGGTCATGGATGAAGTGTTCTCCAGCAGACCACACCTAACAGACCAGCCTGTCAAAGACACTGATGCAGAGTACTTCACAGATGGAAGCAGTTTTATAAAAGATGAGGTATGTTTGGCTGGATATGCAATGGTCACTCTGGACTCTACTATCGAGGCAGAACCTCTGCCTCAGGGAACTTCAGCACAAAAAGTAAAACTTATTGCTTTGACTCAAGCACCTCAGTTGAAAGCAGAAGTCTGTGTGGATATTTACATAGACTTAAAATTTGCGTTTGCTACTCTTCATGTTCACAGAGCCTTATGTAGGCTAATTAACTCAGGAGAAAAAAAGGGGGGGCATGATGTATGGGCAAGGAATTCTTAAATTTTTGGATGCGCTGTGGGCTCCCAGGAAGGTAGTGATTATATATTGCCAAGGTCATGGAAAGGGAAACACTGTGGTTTCTCAGGGCAACTGGAGAGCTCACAGAGGCCAGGTTAGCTCTCTGCAAGAAAATGCAGTCCCAGGTTTAAATGCTGCCCTTCTGCCTGGCTGACCATCTAACAGAATGGGAGCCAACATACTCTCAACATAAAAGTAAGTGATGTAAGACTGAACAAGAAAATTTTCTCCCAGGTGGATGGTAGACATTTTCTGATGGCCGGCATAACCATCCTGGAGACTCTAGCCCCAGCCTTTATCAGACAACTTCGCAGGAAAATATGTTGGACACACAGCACTTGAGACAGTTCTGAGTCAACATTTCTATGTCCCCTGGCTCACAAGCAACACCTGGTTGATCTGCAAACAATGTGAGGTTTGTGCTCACAACAATCCTTGTCAGGGGCCAGCGCTCCCACCAGGAATCCAAACTATAGGAGGAGCACCTCTTGAAGACTTGGAAGTAAACTTCACTGAACTACCATGCTCACGGGGCTATAAGTAACTTTTGGTTTTTGTGTGTTCCTACTCTGACTGGGTGGAAGCCTATCCTACCTGCACTAAAAAGGCTAGGGAAATACTAGGATGCTTCTCTGTGAAATTATTCCCAGATTTGGTGTCCCAATAACTATTGGCTCAGACAATGGGCCAGCTTTTGGGCAGAAGTGATACGATTACTGACCAAGAGTTTAAATATCAGATGGAAGTTACATACTTCCCATAGGCTGCAGAGTTCTGGTAAAGTTAAAAGGACGAACAGGACTTTAAGGCTCAATTGGGTAAACTGTGTCAGGAGACTCACTTACATTTTTGATTAATTTCTCCCTATTACACTGTTGAGGATTAGATCCACTCCCACTAGGAGGAATGGATTCTTTTCTTTTGAGATAATATATGGGATGTCCCCCACTCTTATTAAGGGACTACAGGGAGACTTAAGAGAGATAGGAAAATTAACCCTGAGACGACAGCTTCAGGTCTTAGGGAAAACTTTACAGGTTCTCACCAATGAGTTAGAGAAAGATTGCCAGTAAGTTTGACCCAGGTGCACACTCCTTCAAGCCTGGAGATTGAGTCTGGGTCAAAGAATGAAATATTCAATCCCTGAACTTCTTTGGAAGGGCCCTTTCACTGTTATTTTATGCATCCCAAGTGCAGTAAAGTTTGCAGAAATAGGTCCCTGGATTCACTACACCAGACTCACGCCTGCAGCTGAGGACTCGGAGTGCTCTCCAGATGCTGCTATGCCCTTGAAGCTGACCATCCCAAAGAAAAAGGAGCACCAGAGAAGCTTGAGGATCAGAAGGACAACAGCCCTGCTCCAGTCAAACCCGAAGCTGACTGGTCTACGCACAGCTGAAGCTTGAGGAGACTAAGGCCCTGATTCAGCCACACAGGAGGGACTGGCTGATCAATGCATGGTGAATGATAAACTTCCCACCAGGACTAATGAACACTTTCAACCTCTGAGATAGCTCATATACTGTAATGCATTGCCACCCTTGCTTCTAGATATATACATAGTTCTCTGTTTGGTTTTTGCTACTGGTTTGATAACAGTAACTCCTACTGACTGGACTCTGGGTAACAAAATTTCACTTATACATTTTTATCTTCCTTATAAAAGTTCTCTAGGATTTGTTTGGTGTTATTAGTTTGGCTTTGTTAATTTATGCTGTTTAACCTATGCTAACCAAAATGTTAGTCTATTATTTAGTTTAGTTTCCTTTGATAACCTTAAGGGATTTTGCCCTACTCCTATTCCAACCATGGAGATCATGTAAACCATGTGTCAAAACAATCCACTATAACTAAGAGGTGGTAAAGCATATATTTAGGACCTGTCCCACCAGAGGAATGCTATAGATGGATGACTGTTTGGAAAGGAAAAAGAAGTCCATTGGAAAGAAACTTGGTTTAGGAGGTCACCAACCTTGGGGTGAAGGTAACTGGCCACCCCAGAGGATTATCGCCACTTACGTTCCTGCTACCTGGACACAAAATGACAGTTAGAGTTATAGAACTCCTATTTACATTGTAAACAGAATTACTCACTTAGAAGCTGTACTAGAAATTAATCAGAATCCCACAGTCTTTGACCTCCTGACCACAAAACAGATGCTAGTGGCTAATTATCAAAACCACTTGGCATTAGATTACCTACTGGCTGAGGAAAAAATATATGTGAATAGTTCAACAGCTCAGATTGCTGCATCCAAATGGATGACAATAGACAAACAGTTAAGAATATAGCCAACAACACAAGAGAACTAGCACACGTCCTAGTTCATACCTAGAAGGGCATTAAAGTTTTGGTCCCAAACATACCTTTGGGAGATGGTTTTTAACTCTTGGTAGATTTAAAAGCTTAGCTGGTATAGTGGGTATTCTGCAGCTAACCTGTTTATTGCTCTGATGCTTAGCTCCACTGTGCATTAAAACTACTGGGTCCACTATAGAAGCTGCTGTTGAAAGGATGACAACAACTAAGGTTTTGATATTATATAAGGCTTTAAGCCAAGATAATGGCAATGATGCCCTTAAATTTAAAAGGATTAAATTATGGGGAGCATCATTAAAGAGAGAATTGAGGTGTCACCCCCTTTCTCCTCAGAAAAGACTTAACTGGGCTTTTCCAGAAATTTTCATCCAGACTTATTTTAGGACTGTCAGCGAAAGAGTCACGGCAAAAGAGTTCATTGTAGATAGACTTTTTATTTTTGTGTCGCCCTGTTTTACTTAGCCACTGGCCGAGAAGATACCAGCACTCCAGGTGCTGGACACGACCTTACTAGTGTTTCACAAACATATCCAGTACAGTACTTTGAAGAAATGTGCAAACAAGGCCTCTGGCCTTGAGTTGAGGATTCACAGAGATGTCTGCATTTTTAAAATAAGTTACAAATGGGCTCCATGGTAACAGCTGGCAGGGGGGAGCAAAGAAAGGGGAGAAGAAGCTGTCCCCTTCTCAGGTGTTGTCCTTGAAGGGTTAACTTCCTCAAAACAGTGAAAGAAAAAGCTGCTTTTATGTGAACTTCTGCAGACTGTGGGCTTCTGAGCCTCTCCCCTTACCTGCTGGGTATAAAACTCTGAAACTCCCTGAACTCGGGGTTCAGGGGATTAATTGATTACAGTAAAAGCTTCCCTCTAAACCTGGCTGCAGCAAAATAAAACTGTTTCGTGCTATCTTTGGTGCCTTGCCTCATTTGTCCCTACAACACATCTTGTCCCTGTGACCAAAGTTAAAGGAAGGCTGAGGTGGAAAACCATTTTCACATTTTAGAAATCACAAATCACAGGATCACTCAAAATTTATTGGAAAAATAAACTTAAAATGTTGGTAAATTGAGTTTCTTTGCAAGTACTATTGTCCTTTATATTAAAAAAGAAAGTTAGGAGATGATGTATATTGGGTACACCTTGTCCTAATTTGACCATATAATTGCTCAAAGTTGCCAAAGTTTCTTCTAAAGATTTCCAAATAGAAGCGTCAATATCTACTTTGCTGTGTCACATGCTGTGTGTTGATGGCCAAAGGCAGAGTTGAGATGCTGTCATTCTTTAGATCGTCATGGTACAATTGAGACTCAGAATAGTTGACACATTTAGTAGTTCAGCTGAGAGTCCAGGGTAGGATGGGAGGCTCACAGTCTTATGATCTGCAGATATGCTGCTTCCGTAGAAGTAAATCCTCATTGTTTGGAACAGCCAGCCAACCAATATCATAGAAGTCTTTCAAACTTCTCAGGTTTACAATTAATGAAAGTGAAATATATCCCAGAGGCCCCTTAAGGTAGTGTTGCTTAACCTGGGTTGCACTTTAGAAATATACCAGGAGTTTAAAAACAAAACTGACAACTTGGCTATCCTATCCTCCCAGCCAATTAATTTGCAATCTCTGGGAAGCAAGCCTATCATTCATAGTTTTCCAGGTGTTTCTGCTCTGCAGCCATGTTTGAGAATGATCATCTCAGTGTGAGTAGAGACTGGATTAAAACAAACGGAATGAATCCATAGGAATTAATGAAAAGTCTATTTAAAAAAAAACTCATACTCCTACCTATAATACTGGCTTATACTTTATGTAACAAAATCTTAACAAAATATTGACCCAGGTGGCAAGGGAGAAAACAAAGCTTCATTAGTGAATAAACAACAGCAACTCCCAGGGAAATGATGAATTTTCTTCTCTCAGCATTCCTCATCTTCCAATCAAATCCAGGATCCTCCAGTAAGACAGTTGTATACTCAAAACCAAATGAGGAGGGTGGGGAGGGGAGAGGGAATGTCTGAGTTTGATTCTGTCCTCAACAACAACAATTGCAACATGTTTTATTGTTTATAAAAGAACAGTGTCTCCAGATACATATGCACACACTTTTATGATGTTCTGTGCTCTCTCAGAATCCTCAGGGCTCTTGTATCATCTATGAAGAACCCCACGTTAGATTACTTTAGTAGCCTGTTATAAAATACCTACTGAGGGTCAGGCATGCACTTTGCTCTAAGTTAGTAGACAATTAAAACCACAGACACACTCACAGAACACCCAGGGACGCGAAGGTGCAAGCAACAAGTTTTGGTTCAGATCAGAGTCTTCCCTTTGCTCCACCAGCAGGACAGCTCCCATGTGCCCTGGCCCCAGTGGCATCTGAGTCCACAATTTGTCCTTGTCTTGTCAATTTTGTAACTCCCAGAGCGCCTTGCCCTATCAACTTCCCAGTAAATGCTCAATCAATAAATAGGTTTAAATGATGAATTTCATCATTTTTCATAAATTTCATGAATTCTAATGTTTTTTTCTTTTTCTTTAACCATTAATAATAGAGGAAATATTGTGATAGCCAATTTAGGTGACATTTAGTGCTTCTGACACCCATCTCTGAATTACAAAATGTTCTTGCTCTATTAAAAAATAAACATAATTAATATATTTATTGAATATAGTATATTTCTATAATTATATATAAAATAGATAACAAATATTATTAATATACTAATATAAACATTAAAAAATCATGACTAGGTTTTTTTGGTGTGAATTGAAAATTTTTATAGTTGTAGATGAACACAATAAACTTATTTACTTATTTTTATGTGGGGTTGAGGATCAAAATCAGTGTCTCACACATGCAAGGCAGGCGCTCTACCACTGAGCTACTGCCCCGGCCCCTTGTGTGTGTGTTTAACATGAATCTGTGCCAGGTGTAAAAGAAAGAAACACCACCACAAGGAACTGTGATAGACATATTACATAAATGATATTATTTTATTTGTTACTTATTATATTTATCCTTTACAATCTCAATTTATGCAATCATTTACAGCAGCCTAAAAAGTTTGCTATCATTAGTAGTATTAGTGATATTAATATTTATTATGATTATGGGGAGTTGGTAGCCAGATATTATTACATAAGACCTTTCTCTTTTCTACACTAGCATTCCCCCCTGTAATATTTATGCTTTAAAAAACACAATAAAAAGGTTCATTTATGTTCAAATAATTTTTTGAATGCCTCCATGAGACAAATTTAAACATGTTCTCTTACTACAGAACAACTTAGGGATTTTAAATGCAAAATCCTCTGAAACTCTCAACTATTATGAGAGTTATGTTACTTCAACTGATTTGTTCAAGGAAAGTTTTGCTACTGTGAGCTTCATTTGGGAACACTGACTAGGTACAAACCTGTTGTGTAGTACGCTTTATACTAGACTCTTCTGTGGTCTCCAAAGCTGTAGGGGAGTAGGGTAAAGGCAAGTACCCGTGTTAAAGGTGGCATGTGGCCAGTGTTCTCAGACAGAAATAAAAGCTAGAGAGGTTGAGAAAAAGAAGAAAACACCTCCAGCTGCTAGGAGAGGCTGCCTAGGAAATGTGGCATTTCCTAGGAAACTTAGCATGGTATCGGTTTCCTCCCAGGGCCCCACACTCCAGACTCCACCACTGGCAACCTTAGCTGCAGTTCTGATCCCTGGGAAGTTCTGTAAAAATGCTAGTACTTATTCCCAGAGTCTGATTTAGCTGATGTGGGGTGTAACCTAAACACTAGGATTTTTTTCAATGTGTCCAAGTGATTTAATGAGCAAACAGAGTTGGAATCACACTGTGAATCTTGGCAAAGTCTTATCCAGAAGAAAGAACTAATGCTTTTCCCTGCATCAATTCTTAGGCCAGGCCTCTCTTCAGTTTTCAATGGTCAAAAAACATAAATAGCTAGCTGTAGATTTTAACCTTATTTATCTCTATACCATTTTCTAGCTACTTCCAGATTTGTTTCCTTGTTTCAGATTTTTCCCTCCAGGGGTAAGCCTAACATATAAAATGAACTGTAGACTTATTTCTGAACAGGGTAACAGAGCCCTTGATATCAGCCTGACAGAATTCACATATGTTCACCAGATTTCTAAACTTAGATAAGATGCCCACCTTTTAAATCCTCAGTTCCCTCATTTGTAAAGCAGGGTTTATACTAATACCAGACCCTACAAGGTTGTTCTGAGGATGATAACAATTTAACTGTGGGAGCCCCAGGCACAGTGCTTGCAGTAAATGTTAGGTATTGTTGACATTGTCACCATCACTATTTTATCACCTTTTGTCAATCAACTTGAATCCTTTTATGAAATTCAGACACAAACTTGACAGGAGCCTGTTAGGAGCTGGAAGCTTAAGTATACAAGCTTTTGTTAGGTCTACAAAATCTCAGTTTCCTTCCAGACCCACACTTTTTTCAAGGTGAGTTGATTGTACCACTGAACTGAAGGTGGAGCAACACTGCCTTGGTTCCTTGGCTCTCAGCCTTGACTGCAGATTAAAAATCATTAGAAATCCACCCCAGACAAGTTAAACCAGAATTTCTGGGAGTGAGAATCAGTCATCATTATTTTTATAGTTTTGTCAGTGACTCCAAGTGCAGCTAAGGTTGAGAAACTAATTTAGGTGTAGAGGCTACCAGTAGCCTCCAAAGTCTTAAGGTGACCTGCCCTAGGCCCCCTCCTTCCCACTTCTCCCTCTTTTTCTCCCTCTGCTACTGCAGCCAGATTCTATTTTCCTTCCCATCCCATTTATATGCTTACTCTGTCCTCAAACTTGCTTGGGCTCAGATTTTGAACTTAAACTTGACCACTGATATTCAGCCACACCAGGGTTCCAAAGTCCTACCCTTTGCCACTTTCCAGAAGTGTCCCCTCCCCTGTGATTACAGCAGTTTTGATATAGCCTTGTCGCCACCTGCAGTCATGTCCTTTACTCTAAAATCCGCTAAAGGGAAGGGTCTGTATCTAATTTGTTTTAATTTAATTTCCACTAGGTAAACATAGACACAGAAACAAAGAATAAAACCTTAAAACAAAAAAAAAGTAAAGTTCGTCCACGAGTATTACCAAGAAGATGGATGGCGAGTCCTTCATTGTACAGCTTTCAGAGTTCTTTTACTTCCGAGGTCAGGTGTGGTTCTCACAACAGCCTTTTCAAGTTTTCTAAGCCCAATTCTCACTCAAAGTGAGGATCAGGGAAGCCAAAACTTGCCTGTGAATGAATAGCCAACAGGCAGCCACGCCAGGTCTCAAACATGTTCCTTGGGATATTTAAGGCTGCTTCTATCACATCCTGCTCCCAGGCAGAACTCCACAGTGTGGTTGCTGGGACTCAGTGTCAGAAGAGTGCCAACTAATGAGAATAAAGTAAGGCCATGGAGAGCTGTTCTTGTTCCTGCCTTTGCCTAATTTTGTGGTGAAGGGAGCGATGGGGCTCTTGAAACCCAGAAGTTTTATATTATACCAAAAAAGGGGGGTGTCTGGGACTTGAATTGATTTCTCTTTAGTACTCTGCACTTTCTTTGTTCAAGAATAACTAATTTTGAGTCAGGCTTCTGTGCAAAGCACTGCTATGGTATTTGCCTGGATGATGGGTTTCTGGCAATGTCTTTTGCTTGACCATGAGCCTGTTTCCTCTCTCTGAAGCCAGTTCAGCATTAGGGGAATGGGGAGAAGAAGACTGCCTGTGTATAACAGGAAATCAATAGATGCAAATAACACAGAGAGATGCTCATCACTTATCTTTCAAGGGCTTCTAGCTAGTGAATGATAAAGCAAAATTGACAAAGCAACAAACCATGTCTGATAAAAAAAAATAAATGTGCTCGTGACTTCATGATGAATGCTCTTTTGAACATAACACAAATCTAAATTTTTAAGACATGAACAAAACACTTATTGAACTCAGTTATTCTCTCATTTTGTTATAGCTAATTGGTAGTTCTTTTTTAATATTTTAGTTGGACACAATATCTTTATTTTATTTATCTTTATGCTGAGGATTGAACACAATCCTTGTACATACTAAGCAAGCACTCTACCACTGAGCCACAATCCCAGCCCCCCAATTGGTATTTCTAATAAAATGAAAAGCTCAGAGTCTTTAGTCAGAAACTATTTCCATTGCCCCTTTATATCAATAGCAGCTTCTATGTCTTTCTAGTCTAGCACAGCTTATTGTTTGTCTTAACCCTAAGCTAAGGCATGAGGAGGGCAGGTGATATGTTGCATACTTCTTTGTGTCACAGTAAAACCTTATTCATGATTTGTATATTGTACACACATATATTAGATGCTGAATAGTTTTAACTGATGTGAAAACCAATTAAATAATTAAAGAGATCTCTGGTGTCTCTTCCAATGCCTAAAATGGTGCTTGGTATTAAGTAGGCATTGAGAGATTATTAATGAATGAATATACAATCAACTATGAATATTTTTTTGGTAAACTGAGTTTGCTTTTCAAATTTATTTAGCCAATTCTGGAGATTGGCTAAATAAATTTGCCAAGTAAAAGCACACCCATGCTATAAATAAGTGAATAACTGTTAAGCCTTGGTATTTATCATGTTTTCCAGGAGTGTGCTTCCTATGACTCAGCTATCTGAGGTTGATATCTATTTAACAAGGAACTTTCAGATCTTCAAGGTCCATCTGTATCAAACACCAACTCTTGAGGGGGTAGGAACAAACTTTTTCACATCCTGTCTTCATTCATGGGCAACTCAATGCATCAAAAGGAAGTATTTTGGAGCATTTAAAAAATATCCAGGTATCTGCATATGCAGAAGTATGTAGCTAGATCCTTAAAAAATTCAGTCTTTGCTGAAATATGTTCAAAATATCATTTATATTGTATGAGCAACAAACATACTTGAATCTAATCAACCCTTAGCCCATTTTCAGAAATCATGGGAAGATAGAGGAACATACTAAATTGCCGAATGCCAATGTCTCAGCACTAAATGAAACAGCAAAGATGCACACAAACACAAACGGAGACACTCCATAGGTATTTGATTTTCAAACAAGTTAATGGCCCCAAAAATAAAAAAGTAAAGGATCCTACTCTAGATGAAAATTTCTTCATGTTAAGAATGACTTGACATTATGGTCTGCTCCCTGCAATTCAACAGAATATATAAACCTTTCAAACAGTATTTTGTAGATAAACAAAGAAATTTGTAAAGGAGTCAAACATTGAATGACAGCTTTATTTTTATAAGAATAATGATCTATTATTAAATATTTCCCTAGTAGGTTTAGGCTGCTATAAAAAAAGTGCCATAGATTGTCTTAGAAAATAAACATTTATTTCTCACAGTTCTAGGGGATGAGCAGTCAAAAATCAGGGTGCTGGCAATATCCAACATCTGGTGAGGATTCACTTCCTGGGTTGCAGACAGCAGAATCCTCCTTGTGGTTTCATGACAGAAAGGCGGCTAGGTAACTCTCTGTCCTCTCCTTAACAAGGCACTCGTCACATTAATGAGAGCTCCACCCTTAAGAACTAATTGTCTCCTACAGGCCCCAATTTCTAATACCATCATGGGGATTAGCGCTTCAACATTTGAATTGGAAGAGGTGGGGGAGCTAAGGGTCTGTCCCTGGCAATTGTGATGAAGGAGATAATGGTACTGTGTGCATGCAGGTAAATATTCACATATACTTGGAGATGCTTGTACAGCAAGGTCCTTAGTGATGAAATATTAATGTTTAAGATATGCATTAAAATACTTCAAAATAAAATAGAAAAGAAACAAAATAAGGAGTAAGTATAGAAAATGCTGATAACTGTTGAATATGAATGATGTGTATATACATGTGGTATTATTATAATATTCTGCTGACTTTCACTTAGAAACCTTTGAAGAACAAGAAATAAGTTTCATTGTAAACACAGCTCAACAATTCTAGTCCTCCTTGGAGGCCATCAACTCTGGAGTTTAGGCTTGAAGAATCATTGTATGCCTGAAGTGCAAGAAGTAAAATCAAGAATCTAGAAATGGGAGGGTATCAAACTAAAAAGCAAAGGCAACAATCAAGAATGTGAAGAGAGAGCCACAGATGGGAGATTTACCACCTGTATACCTCAAATAGAGCACTCATCTTCAGGATATATAAAGAACTCAAAATCTTAACACCAACAAAAGAAAGGAAAGAAAGGAAAGAAAGGAAGGAAGGAAGGAAGGAAGGAAGGAAGGAAGGAAGGAAGGAAGGAAGGAAGAAACGAAGGAGGGAGGGAGGGAGGGAGAGAGGAAGGAAGGAAGGAAGGAAGGAAGGAAGGAAGGAAAGAAAGACAGAAAGAAAGAAAGAAAAAAGAAAGAAAGAAAGAAAAAGAAAAAAAAACCCAAACAACCAATAAATGGTCAAAGGAACTGAACAAAAACTGCACAGAAGAAATATAATCAGTCAAGAATATATGAAAAAAATGTTCAGTGTCTCTAGAATTAGAGAAATGCAAATCAAAACTACACTGAGATTTCATCTCACTCCAGCCAGAATGACAATTATCAGGAATACAAGTTACAATAAATGTTGGCGAGAATGTGTGGGGAAAGGTAAACTATCCCTTACTGGTAGGAACTCCTCCAACACGCCAGGCAGCTCGTCCAGGAACCAGCAGCGGGAAATATCCTCTGGAAATCCCTCCTCCTGCACTTCCCCAAACAATGGGAACTCTCCGGGAATCCTCACAAGAACTCCAAAGTAGCATGAGAACTGCAAAGTAGCAGCTCAAGCTGATAGTAATGCCTCGCCAATCAATACTATTGGCAAAATGCCAGGGGCCATTCCGACTCAGCTATGGCTCTCAGCAGATGCAACGAGTATGCAAAGCAGTATGAAAACTTGGAAGGGAAACACCATTTGACCCAATTATCCCACTCCTTGGCACATACCTAAAGGACGAAAAATTAGCATTCTACAGTGACACAGCCACATCAATGTTTATGGCAGTTCAATTCACAATAGTTAAGCTGTGGAACCAATCAAGATGCTCTTCAACAGATGAATGGATAAGAAAAATATGGTACATATACACAATATTATTCAGTCATAAAGAAAAAATGAAATTATGGTATTTGCTAGTAAATGGTTGGAACTAGAGGTTATCATACTAAGTAAAATAAGCCAATGCCAAAACACCAAAGGTGAAATGTTTTGTCTGATATGTGGATGCTAACAGGCAATAAGAGAGGGGGTGTAGGGAAGTATAAAAGTACTCTGGATTACAGAAAGTAGAATGAAGGAAAGGGAGAGGGGGTGGGAATAAGAAAAACAGTAGAATGAATAGGAGATTACTTTGCTATGTTCATATATGAATACATGACTAGTATTAACTCCACATCACGTACAACCACAAGAAAGTTATACTTCATGTATGTATATCAAAATACACTCTACTGTTATGTATAATTAAGAGACTAAATTTAAAATATACATGTTTATTAAAAAATCATTCTATGTATTAATAGTTTCTATGTATTAAAACTAACTGTTCATGAGCTCAGATTTGCTTTTTAAATTTGCAATTCTTAAATACCTTGGAAAATTGGGTATGTATGTAGAGAGCTAATTTATTCTTCTTAATATGTGAATGTGATTCCATCTCACAGTTTTGTGTTACTACAATTAATAATTATTTAAAATTTTGTTATTTCTTAAATTTCCTTTTTATTACATGAATGCTGCTACTAGTGAAGTAAAACAAGACTAGTTCAGATGGCAATTTGTAGTTAGAGTTATTAAACAAGTGTTAGGACAGTTTAATAATATCTAATAATTTTATCATACTTATAAGTAGGTTATTTCTAATTGTGTCATCTACCACTAATATTCCTCTGAATTCCCTACAGCCAAAGATATTTTCCTTCAATTTTATGCAGTTGTAAAATTGAACACAGTCTAAAATAAAATGCCCTTTGACTCTCAGCTCTGGTTTTATGAAGCCCACATTACACTGACTCCTGGTATATTTCCAAGCGATGATATCACCCTAAGTAGCCTCTCAACAAGTGCATTGGAGCAAGGCATGCTTAGGACTTCTCCCAGAAGCAAAGCTTGTGTTAAAAAAAGAAACAAACAAAAAAAACCCCACCTGTTCACCAATCACAGTTGTAACAAATTCTGATTTATCTGTTCATTATCATAATAGATCAAATGGATTCTGTTTTTTAAAAAAAATCATTGAAAATATTATTTTCTGTTCAATGAAGCACACATGATCAAGTTGGCAAGAAAGAGGCCATTGAGCCCTGAGCCATTACTAATGGGAAAATCATACATTTTGACCCCTCTAGGTCTCCTCTAATCTGTTCAGAACATTGAGCAAATGAGTATGTCTGAGTAGCTGATAATTTTGTTTCTTCTCAAAATGAATGAAATGACATTATCCTGTGACAAGAAGGGAACATATGTTCTGAGGAGAACATTTTTCCCAAAGTTAAAAAAACGCACCTTTTTAAAGAAAGCATTTTTATTAACCATAAAATTATAAATACAAAATTACTTCCAGGATGAAATGCATATTTTTCAGTTTCAAAGAAAAAAACAAAGATAAAGCCAGAATTCTTGTTAAACTTCCTCTTTTCCTTTGTGTGGGTCTACAGGAACAGGACCAATTGAATATTAAAAAAAAATTGTAATTGTTTAAAGTTTAACTGTAAAGACAGTTTGCACTGTTTAATTTGAATATATTTACATTCAATCAGGAAATGATTAAAGCACACCTAGAAACTCAACAAGATATGATGGAAATTTGTTCCACTATCACCTAACACATGGCTGTGTGATATGATAAATTTATTTTCTTCTACCAAGGGCCACAGATGGTACTCATCATCATCTCATGCTCACCCTCATGATCATTAGAATACAATTCTGTACATCATGTAGGTTTTTTTTTTTTTACCATTTAATCAGCAATTTAACAGGCATTGCGTGAAGCTGCAAAGAGATACCCAAAATGCAATATTTCCACATTACTCTACTAATTTTCCTCCAAAATCTCCATGTTATCAACCCTAAAATGACTTCTTGATCTCATGATTAAATAATAATTACAAATGGATTTTAAAAATTGACAGAATTGCCTTCTCTTAAATCTTTAAGCACTTGTGCCTGGGTGCTTTGACATTCCAGGCTCATGTCCACAGGATGTTGGTTCAGCCTTAGTTTAATCCCTGACATCTTATTGTGTTACTGAAAACCTAAAGTAGAATATGAAATTCTTTAGGCTGAAGGGGACTTGTGGTGACCAACTAACTCAACCAATGGTGTACTAATAATAGCTACCATGCACTGAGGAAGTATGACCTGCGGTCACTGTGCTGAAAACTTTTCTATACTTATCATTTAATCATCACAACAACTTTTTGCAATCACTACTGTATCCCCAATGAACAGTAAGCATATTTTGGTTTATAAATGTTAATTTTCTCATTCATGCTCACTCTATGAGCTAATTAATTATTTGCTCAGTATCCGCTCACTTTTTTTATACCTCATTTTTTCTTTTCAGGATTCTATAACTTCCCCACTCTCCATCAATATAAAGATGACTCTGTTCTGTCTCCAGAGAAGAAAATCTTCTCCAGAACTACCCAAGCAGACATATTCATTGGTACAAGGGCAGGCATGTGCACTACATTGGACCAATCAGAGGAAATTCAAGGAATGTTGGTGTTTGGGGTGACAATTACAGCTTGAATGTCAAAGGTTTCCCAAAGGCCTATGCATTAAAGACTTGGTTCTTAAAGTGGTCTGACTGGGAGACTGAGGAACTTTTGGGAGCCAGAGCCTCATACAATGTCCTTAGGAGGACCTTCATTGGAGGCATTCCCCAGAAAGGACATTAGAGGACCTTGGCTAGCCCTTTCTCTTTTTCCAACTCATGATATGAGCAATTTCCTCCCCCATAGGGTCCCCACCATTGCCATCTACCTTTTCTCTTTATAAGTTAATATTCTCAGATATTTCATTATGGTAATGTGAAGGTGACTAACACAGGGACTCAATGGACCCCTTCCTGCAGAGGTTGCTGGACACTAAGATGTAAATCTGGAGTTCATGGTGGCTATCTTGCCATAATTCAGGGAGAAGCCAGAAGGAATGAGACAATTTTTAGTATAAATCATGCCTGAAGTCAGACTACCCTTATATTTGGTGTTATATACATAAGCAAACTTTTTTTTTCAATTTAAAGACTGATGGAATAGATTTTTTCTGCCTTTTTGCACTAAAATGAATGACCCAGACTCTAAGCTGATACATGGCAGAGTAAAAGTTAAACTCTGATTCCTGTTTTAATCCCCTTTCATCACAGTGTCTGGATTTAATATTTAGTTACTTCCAAGGAACTTAAACTAGAATAAAATCGAGTCACAGAAGTTGCCTTAGGTTAAGTCCGTCAGAAACACACACCGAGTCAAAGATTTATGTGCAAATAATTTATAAAGGACACATTGCTAGAGTAACTGACAGGAGTTGTGGGAGTAGAACATGAACAGAGAAGAAACCAAGCAAAGCTGAAATTTCCAGTAAAGTTCCAACTTCAATCTGATGCCCAAGGTTGTTGTGGGGTGTACGTATCTTACTACTGCAATTTGTCCTGCTTCCACATGGGGTGTTGGGCTTCCTGATTATGGACCAGTCAGCCACGGACTAGTGGACAATCCTGGGTGGAGGGAATCTGTGCTCCCAGTATCTATCTGCTCTTCTCAAGTCCAGGAGATGAAACAGCATGAGTAATCCAAGAAGAGTCCTCTGGAGAAGGGCCATTAGAAGCAAAACCTTGGCAGTCTACTGCAGGAGGTAGTCCAATTGGAGGGGCCCTTCCTGGATACATTCTGGCATAATCATCTCTTCTTGACCAAGGTCCTGAAAGTCAAAAGCATATCAATAGGTGATGTAAAACTGAAGTACAGTTTGTTTCTATATCTTCATTTTGCATTGACAGAAACTTCCCCAAGTCTGTGATTTTCTCACATTTCCTTTAATTTCAGGAACCATAGGAGAGAGGTCTCAGGAGGAATCAAATATTCCTTAGACTTCTTAGATTCCAGACTGTAAAAAAAAAAGTTACCCTTATTTAAACCACAAATTGTGTAGTATTTTGTTATAGCATCTCTAACAAACTAATACACATGTCTATCCAAATTCTTTTGTCCTTACTTTTTCATTCCAATATCCATTCCTGAGTATGTCTGAGGAGATGACTATCTGGCAGAATAACAATCTGTCCTATGCTCAGTGTTTTGTGCTTATTGAGTTAGGCATTTCAGAAACAAATTCCAGAATGAAATGGTATAGTTTGTCCAGGAGGAAACATGAAATGGACTTTCATTCCACACTCCCTGGTACTATGTTCTCAGCAGTCAGGAAATTATTCTCAAGTCTATAGCACTGAGACCACAGTCATATCAGCATGAGGACCAGATGCACTAAAACTAAGATATAAGTGCATTTATTTTCAGAGCATTAGTAAAGGCTGTGATGTAGGGCAGGTTAAATCTCTCTTTAGTCTTGGGTCTAATTTTGGCTCGCCAGTTGTATAAGTGCTACTTAGGAATGCTACGTTAACAGAAGTCAAACAATCTCTGTCATATCTATCATTCTGAAAAACAAATCTAGAAAATCAAAGTCATACATTTCTTTATAACTGCCTCCCAAAGGAAACAATTTCTTAGATGATTTTTATTGGAATACCAAGTTCAACAAATAAATCCAGAGGCCAAATAAAGCTTTTCTAAAAAGAAATAGAAAACTGAGTTAAAATATTAGAACAGAGGAAACAGAATGGCTATGTGCATCTCTTTTTGAAATCCTAGTAAATTCCCTGAAGTAGACAGTGTCTCCCAGTAGGCACCCAGCATCTTTTTTGACATTCTCCACCTGAACCTCAAAGAAACATGGTAAATAAACAGGGAAAGGAACTGAAAGTCATAGAGCTAACTAGGTATCTTGCCTTGGATCAAAATGATAAATAAATAGAAGAGAAAAAGAATGTTTTAGAGCAGTTCTTATATGTAGGCATCTGATGGAAATATTCAGAAAGCTAAAAGGTTGATAATATTGAAATCAAGAACACTGTATTTAATTCACTATTTTAACGAAAACATAGTTTGTTATTCAATAAAACTTTAAGTTGTATTCCTCATAATTTATTAACAATAATCAAAGACAAGAAGCCAAAGGCAGGAATGGAAGCAAATTTATTAAAGATAGGTCACCCTTGAGGATATGCAAGGACAAACAGTTGGAGTCTGCCCTTTGGATTCACAGGCGATTTAGCTTTTGTGATCTCTTCAGGGAATTAGAATGAGAAATTCACCAAGCAATTCTTTCCCATTATTTATTCAGCCAGAAAAAACGTCAAACAATCTACAGATAGCGGAAGGTCTGTGTGAGTTGGAGGTACATATCAAGGTAGGAAACCACCCTAACTGTGATGGTCATGGTCTGTGTCAATGTGGATAGGCTGCAGTCACCAGTTAAGACATCAAACATCGATGTACTTTTACTGTGGAGGTATTTTGTAGGTATGACTAAAACTGCTGATCAATTGACTTTAACTTTAGAAGATTATTCTAGATGAACTGGGTGGACCTGATTCAGTAACTGAAAGACTTTAAGAGCAGAACTGAGTACCCTAAGGAAGAAATCTCACCTGGGGACAGCAGGTTGCATGCCTGCAAAAAGCTGCAGCCTACCTTTCCGGATGGGCTATTGTGTTGATTTCAGAAGTGACGACCCAGCATCCACAATAATCTAAGCCAATTCACATACACAGTTGTTTCTCCATGTCTGTGTATTCTGCATCTGAGGATTCAAACAACCACAGATAAAAAATATTTAGAAAAAAGTTTGTCTTTACTAAACACATATTGGCATTTCTCTTGTCATTATACCTCCCAAAATACAGTGTTACAACTCCTTACATAGCAGATACATGGTGTTAGGTATTATGAGTAATCTAGAGGTTTTTAGATGTTTTTTAGAGTATGTATGAGGATGTATATAGGTAGTAAGGAAATACCTACAATATTTTATATTAGATAATTGTGCATCCAAAGATTTTGGTATTCATTGGGGATGGGGGACTTGAGCCAATCCCCTGCAAATATCAAGGAACAACTATATGTAACTGCATGTGTACAAGTGTGTGTGTGTATGTATATATATGTTTTCTATAACTCATATATACATAAATATGCATGTATATAGATATACAGGTCCCTTCTGGTTCTGCTTCATTACTTGAATTCTGTATACTAATTATTTGAACAATGAAAATTCAAAATAATTGTTAACTAAGAAAGACGTTATTGGCTAGGTGACTGACAGTGCAAAACAGAACTCAGAGCTATCACAGAGTTAAAAATTAAGTTTTAATAATTATTAAAATTAGAAATTAAGTTGTAATAATTTTAAAACCAAAGACAGATCCCAAGGGCCTTGTAAGGGCTTTACTAGAGCATTCTGGAAAAACTAGAGGACTAGTTGACTGATTCTAGTGTTTCTGAGTATATACTGTGAAACTTACTCACAGGAAAAAAAAAAACTGAATTGCCTTTAGTTGCTGCTGACTGGAGTGAAGAAGCAAGGACAGACGATGCTCATGTGAAGGACAGTGAACAGGTAGGAAATCAAAGGAGAATTGCCGCACTGTCTCCTACACGCTTCCGTTTTCCTTCTAGTGCTCCCAATATTGAAACCTAGAAAGAGAATGCAGAGGGCAAAAATAAAGTGCGGAATCCCTGTCCCAGCAAAGCAAGGTCACTTAGAGTACAGAGGGCCTGGTTTCCCACTGAAAGACAAGAGCTTAGTTATTGGAACAGAGTTCTGTGTTTCTCAGAACATATACTTTTGGCAAAATAGCTTTCCAAAGTGAAACAAACCAACAAAAAGCACACAATTGGATATTTCTGTAGCTTACCATTTCTTGAGTTTCCTATTTTACTAGATAGAGTTAAATTCCCTTCTTTTTAAAAAAGGAGGCACTTAGGGTGTGGGAGTAGGATGCCGGGGTTGTGACTCAACTCTATTGCGTTCGCCTAGGCCGAGAGAGGCCCTGGGTTCGATCTGCAGCACTGCCGAAAAATAAATAAAATAAAGGTATTGTGTCTAACTACAACTAAAAATAAATTTTAAAAAATACGGAGGCGCTTAAACCCTCTTCTGCTTAACAATTCACTCTACATCCAAGATCTTATGAATGAATTTTTATTGTGATGCACTTAAATATCAACAATAATCTCTCTAATTTCCAAAATATTTTTTATAATACTCAATGAAGCCAATTACATGCTTTGAATATGGGTTAGAACTGAAGACAGAATACAATTCAATGCAGTCTACTTAATTTTCCCTGTTTAAGGAAATGTACTGGAAATCAACACAATTTAAAGTGCTGGATATCAGAAAGTAATAAATGATAAAATTTGGACACCAACCCAGCATGAAGAGAAGAATAAGAGGGAAGTTGGGATTACAACGAAGGTTGATTTTATGTTTGTTAATTTTATTGGTTGGTTTTAAACAAAACGTGAGAAAGACAATAACAAATCTGGCAACAGGTCACTCCGATTGTTTCTCAAGTGTTGATTGTGCAAAACGTGTGTCTTCTGCTCTCACCTTAGAGAACAGCCCAAAGTTTCTCGAAAATGGCATGTGTGGGGCTGGGCTTGTGGCTCACTGGTGGAACACTCGCCTATGTGTCAGGCCCTGGGTTCGATCCTCAGCACCGCATATAAATAAATAACATAAACATTAAAAAAACCCAAACATTACAAACCTCTTGACATATCATGTTTTGAACAACCAATAAAAAATAAATAAAAAAATATAAAAAACTCATTAAAAAAAAGAAAATAGCATGTGCCATCCATTATTCCATGACTTTTCACAAGCTATGCCTTTTTCCGGGAATGCTTTTTTCCTTTACCTTTCCATGAATGACTTACTTAAACCTCCAGTCTCAATTCAGACTAGTATTAATTGGATGTATAGGCATACTTCAGAGGTATTGTTGGTTGCTCCAGAACACTACAATAAAGAATATAGTGGAATAAATTATTACACACATTTCTTTGGTTTCCCAGTGCACATTAAAGTTTTGTTTCACAGTGTATATAAAAGATATGGCTCTGTTATGTGTGTAATAGCATTATGTCTATAAACCAGTACATGTACCTTAATTTAAAAATTCATTATTTTTCAGAAAGTGGTGTTAACTCCTTGATGCAGGGCTGCTAGAAAACTTCAATCTGTAAAATAAAATAAAATATCTCAAAAATGCAATAAAGCAAAGTTCAATAAAATGAGATCTGTTTGTATAAAGGAATGAAGGATAAGCAAGGTCACCTGCAGCGGGGAATGGATGCCATAAACACACCGAATGTACAGCTTTGAAAGTTCCAAACTTCTAGCCTGATACGAAGAAAGAAACATTTGCCATTATAACATAGATTGGAATAAATCACCTAATAAAAGGAAAACCACAAACTGAAAGATGTACTTTTTTAAGAATGTTTAGGTTGCAAGAAACAAAATACATGAATTAAACTAGCTCAAATGACACAGGCAATATTTTTACCAACAAATGTAAAATCCTAAAAAGAATAGGTTTCTGGTCACTCATGATCTAGTGGTTCAACAATGTCAATCAGAATCTAGTTTTTCTTAATTTCTCCTGTGCTTTCTTCTTAAGCCTAAATTTATATACTTTTCAATTATAAGAAAGCAGTAGCAACTATAGAAGAATTATGTCTTTTCCCCCCTAATTTCCAAGAGAAAGAGCATATCTCCACTGAAGGATAATGAAGCTGCTTTTCTGAGAAACCTCTTAAAAATATTTACTAACATCTTACTCACCTGCCTATTCATCAATCAATCTCTTTGGCCCAAAGTTTCAGATGTGCCTTTTGGCTTAAGTTAATCAAGAGGTGTTACTGAAAGAGGGGTGTAGACTACATGAGGAAGGGGTTGAGAAAAAGAATAAAACAACCCAATGGCTAGGGAGGCTACGGTAGGAGGATCACAAGTTCAAAGCCAGCCCCTGTAACTTAGTAAGGCCTTAAGCACCTTGGCAAATAAAACAAAGGGCTAGAGATGTAGCTCAGTGGCTAAGGGTCCCTTGGTTCAATCCCTGGCACCAAATTTAAAAAAAAACTTCGTAAACAGAGAAGTGAGACCATAGAAGATTTCCTAAAAAGGAGGAGACTGGGTCATAGTATTGAAGTTTCTAAATGTCACTATTTGAAGTTTCTTGATAACTTCATGGCTAGCATAGGTCCTTTAAAAAGCAGATTGTGAGAATATCTGATCTGAATAGAAGATAATAAAATTAATTTCAGATCTCAGATACATTGATTTTAAGATTATGATAGGGCAGAGCCTAAACAGGAAATTAGTACAGGGAACTGAAGCCCAGGAAAATAAGTGAGATCGAAGACACATTTGTGACAGATTGGAAGTTGAAGTTAATATAGCTGATATCCTGTAGAAACTATCAAAGCAACAGATTCCACCAACTTCTTTCAGGGTGGATCGTGTTATAGTTCCTGATCACTCAAATAAAGTGCTTCCATCTAATCAGGGCAGTGTGCTAGGAAATGAAATTGCCTTGGTGGAATTGATTTTGCATGAGCAGTTTTTAATTTTTTTTTCACAAAAAACAAGTTTGCTTCTATAGTACTTTGTAAATATTGTGGCATCAAGTCAATGTAACTTTCTTGTGGGATTCTTACCCAAATCAGAAACCTTTTAATAATGCCTACTTATTTTATAAAACACTATATTTTATTACATTTTTTAAAAAGGTCAAATCAGGAAACAGTTAATCTGGAATGTGGAAAAATTCTGTGTTGTCTTTCTTATTAATGGTTAAGATTTACATGCTATGTAACCATCACCATGTGATGTTCTATACTAATAAACCCTTCACCTGGATTGGCTGCACTACAGATAGACCACTGACATAGGAAGAGAAGATGGAGGAATGACAAAAAGCAGCAGCTGTTCTTCAGGGTCATTCATCTGCAATTATTCATGTGAAACTGGACACGACTAGGAGATAATGAATGGATTCGTTACACATTATGCATTTAAGACTTGTCATTAAGAATTAATCAGACTCATTCGTTAATTTTATTGTATACATATGATGATCTTACATCTTATGATAAAAAAATTATGTATCGAAATCTGGTTCACAGAAGATGTTAAAATTATCATAAGGCTGATACATACCTTCATTTGGGATACCTGTGGATCTCCATCTTACCTTTTGAAGACTTCAGATTATTTCCTCTGCCATGATATTATGAATTTAAGATTGGTCTGTCTCATCCCAGCCTTGTACATTCTAGTGGAAATCTTTTTTATTAGAGGTTTTGTAAAAGTTCTGTATCTCAATCCTTTATCACTTTCATTTTGTTCTTCACTGATACAGTCATAGAGTGGTAGTCATGCTTTGAATCTAACTAGCAGTATATCCATTGGCATAACAATGGTACATCAAGAAGACTACAGTAAATGGAATGACATCAAGAACATTAATGAAAAAAAATCGATTCTGCTAGTATTCACCTATACGTCATGAAATAGCTGCCCAAATAAACATACTGGGATGTCTAGGATGCTGTATGAGGCTATGGGAAGCTACTATTGTGAAAACTGATTGAAACATCATACATGTTCTTATCACTAAAAAAATTCACATCATTTCACAACACATTCTGTTTTAGTCTATGTTCATTTGCATTTCCGGACACAACATGAATGCAGAAGCTAGCTTAAGCTAAATATTCAGCCTTTTAGAGGACAAATATATCACTATTGGTCATAAATGATCTACATCAAGATCACATAATATAGGAGGTAAATTAAAAAAACTTCAAAAATTTATTTATAATTAAAATGAATTTACCAAAGGGAAATTTCATCAGTAAGCCAACCTTTCACTAAGCTGACACTCCTCTCCACTTCGTGGTGTTTTTGATTGTGTTTATACTCACAAAAATTGCTAACTTTACATTTGTCACCTTTCATCTTCTTTGGATTTTACTTATCCGAAAACTCTTGAAGGTTGAAAGCCGCTTACCACAGGGATTCTTTGAAAGTGTTTTGCGACGCATTGCTCCCTGAGCACCAGCTCCTCCTCAGTGTGTGGTCACATACTTATCCACACATCATGTGAACTTACAGACCTGGGCAACAGGGGAGAGACCATCCCAGGAAGTAACCAAGCTACTTCTTCCAGGCAAAGCGCAACATCCCATTTACACATAATTATCATAGAAATTAGAAAACTTTGTATGGGTTATTAGGGTCACATAACTTGGTAGATACAGGTTACCTCTTCTGATTTTCAAGTGAACGCCACTCTTTAGAAAAGCATCTGTTAGGCCAGACTCCAGCGTTGTCAGTTGTAGCATACTGTGCACAAGAAATTCAAATAAATTTTATGAAGATTTTGGCAATAAGGTGCCTAACAACAGATATGACTTGTGAAACACAATCCTATTACATTATTACATAAATTGATCCTTGGTTTACCCAGACCTTCAAATGTTTGGCATGCATTTACAATTGTTATTTTGCTTGAAATAAATATATTCTGATTTCTTTACTTAGTTCCACATGGTAAAATGAATCCTTCAATTTACAGTTATTTTCGTAATTGAAAAATGCTTGTTCCTCTCTGGTTATAATATCACAACCATGAGCAAAGTCATCTAAATGAATTAGGGAAAGATTACCCCCTTAAAGTCAAGAGCTTTGGTGTAACACATTTTTTAAGAATATTGGGTTTGGCAGTTCCTGGTTTTTCCAGGGAAGACAATGCAAAGAGTTGGTAACTTTTTCTTCACAAAAGTTAGTTTGGGAACATAGGCAGAAAAGGTGGAACTTCATAAGGGTATTTCTTCCCTCTACCTGATAATATTGGTGCCATGGAAGAGTATTCTTTGAGCCATGCTGTCAAGAATATTGAAAATGAAGTCTGATTATATAATTTATTTCATACTGCTTTATTCTATACTTTAATTTGATTTTCTCTTGAAAATTTATCAAGAATTATGAATTTGTGTTTTAGGTAGATACGTACTTATTGTTTTAGGCTATTGGCCATTTCGCCTCAAATCTAAACAGATCTCAATAGACATCTTTTCAATACCCAAGAAAACCTATCTGTCCAGACTTTACTTTGGTTACAGATATCTGGGGGAAAAATAACCCTCTTCAAAAAACAAACAAACCCCCAAAACAGCATTAACAGTAAGTTCTTTCATTCCGATTTCCACCTTTCCCTACTAAAGTGATATATGTTGTCTATCTTTTTTGTAAATTATATCCTGGAAAATTTGAACAAACAATGAATACAATATCCAAGCTGTTGAGCTCCAGGGAATTTTCCCTTCAGATTTTAAGTTTCTATGACTTTGCACCTGAAAGCCAGAAAGGGGGAACCATGTGGATATTGAAAGAAGTGTGTGGGTAGTTGCTGCCACAGAGGCCCACACAGGCCTCCATTAGGACTGGTCAGTTTGTCTCAATGGCCAACACTATCAACACCAGATTAACATGTTACCTAGTTAGAGGAGTGACAAAATTGAAGGAACATCCTCAAATGCTACTATCTGTATAAACCACTCTTTCTGGAAAAAAAAAAAGGAAAATGAGACATTCAAGAGAGATTCATCAACAGCATAAGCCCAAATAACCAAAATCTCTCAGGTTTTACTGCTGCATCCCTGGTGGTCCAAAAAGGAGGGAATAAAAAGGATCATGATTTTAAAAAGTGAGAAAACTACGGGTCCCACCTGTGCTCACTTGGGGAGTGAATATTATAATGGCAGTAAGTCATTTTGAGAGTCAGTTTGAATCATCAAATCCCTACCTTCCATAACTCCTTGTAACAGACCAACCCTGGTTCTAGCCTCAGGCCTCCCCATTCTTGGGAATCTTAGAAGAGCAAGTCATGCAGGGGAAACTTCCGTTATCCCTGGCCACTGGATGTGGAACTGACTCATAGTCCCCAATGTCAAATTCGATGGGTCCCAGCACGAGTTTTGAACTCCTAAATCTTCCTAAGTTTACCTGGGTCATCCCAATCAGAGCAAAGATCTGGCCCACATGGGGACTGCCCAGGTAGTTTCTAACCTCTCATTTGGTAGGGGATCTGTCTAGGCTATTGCCTTGAGTTCTGCTATGTAGATTGCCCAGCCATCTGTCATGGTGCTCTGGCTCCTTGAGAAAATGAAAGTCCTCTGCTTCCAACCAGTTTGACTTGTCTTCCTCTGTCCTGCCCTAATTCTGCAGGACCAGGAAAAGGTCTATTGTATTCAGCTTTTTCACTGCTATGACTAAAAGTACCTAACAAGAACAATTTTAGAGAAGGAAAATTTTGTGGGGGGGGCGGGGCTCACCATTTCAGAGGTCTTAGTCCATAGACAGCAGGCTCCATTCTTCCAGGTGCACGATGAGGTATAACATCATAATGGAAGAGTGAGGTGGAGGGAAGTGGATCACAGGATGATCAGGAAGCAGAGAGAGACTCCACTGTCCTGGATATAAAATATATATCCCAAAGTCATGCCCCCAAAGGCCCACCACGTCGAGCTACACAGCACCTGTGTAGCCACTCAGTTAGTACCATCTGGGGATTAATTCACTTACTGATCTAAAACCCTCAGAACCCAATAATTTCTCCTCTAAACCTTCTTGAATAGACCGACACAATGTCCCAGCTTACCACACTTCCTTGACCTTCCAATTGCCACCACCATCCATGGACAGGCTATTGTCACTGGTACTGCCTAATGTGAAGAAAGGAGCAAAATATGGAGAGCAGGGAGAAAGAAGGAAGAAAGGAAGGAAAGAAAGAAGGAAGGAAAATGAGCATTGATGGAATTGTCTTCTTTTGGCCATCATTTCAATTGCAGCGTACCTTGAATTTTGTAATAATACACATCTAAAATTACTGTGAGTTTGAGCCCTTGTAGATCATCTCTGTGCTTTGAAATTGTTAATGTTTCAACTTGGAATAATTACTAGATTCTTCTCACAAATTTTGGGATAATTCGGTTCCATGGAGTCCAGGAAAACTGATAACTGCAGGGAGGGGAAACAATATGTGCATTGAACCAGAACAAGGACCATTAGCTGTGTTCGGATGATACCATACTGTGGGTAGCAGCTCTACCAAAATCCCAGGGTGGGAGTGTGGGTATTTACTGCACGGAGGGAAGGAGTAGACTTAAGATCTCTTTTCATAAGGAAAGGATTGTGTCCTTCTCAGCCTTCATTCCATTTCTCCAGATTCATTCCAATAATATCCTGAAAGGGGTCCTGGTCTTAATTTTCAACAAACTGCAATGCCTCAAACGAATTAAAGGTACAATACAATTTCTTAAGAAACAAATAACAATACCTGACACTTGTCTCCTTAGGTTACTAGAATATACTATTTTATTGATTCCGAAACTGTTTATTAAACATACACTAAATTCTAAATACTTTCAATATGGCTTGGCTTCAAGATGACTCAAATGACATATATCCCATAAAATCTCAGTGTATCATGATGAGCCATTGCAAATTAACACATCAGTGATAAAATACACACATCATCTGCGTCCACATAGAGGAAAAAAGAAATCAATAAGAAGAGAAAAGCCAGAAATGACAGGCAAGTGGCACTAACAGACTGGAGAGCAGGAAAACAGCAAAGAGGCACTGTTAAGCCTAAGGTCACATGGAGCAACAAGCGCGATTAGAGAACCAAGCCAGAAGCCACAACAAGGAAGGTAGAGTCAAGGGCTAAGGCATGGGAATGGAATTCACTAAAGTGGACAGGGCCAGGGAGGAAAACGGAGGTGGTAGAAACACTAGAACAAAGTCTCCAGGACAAAGAATACTACAAATATAAGGATTCAGTGTACAGAACCAAGGACCCAAGGAGAGCAAGGGAAAAAAAAGAGGCACAGAAAGGGGGCAAAACCAAGGGTCTGATCAAGAAACAAGAAAAGGGTACACCAGAAGAAAAGCTGGGGCTCAAGCAAAGAGCCAGGAAAAGGAAAAGCAAGCCACAAGAGAGGGCAGGGAAGAAGTTCAAGAAAACACACAGGGATAGGGAAAGAAGAGAGAGGAGACAAGGGCAGAGGGGGAGGTAAGATAAAGGCCTGGATCTGCTGCTGGGAGCCAGAATTCGGCACAAGGGCCTTGGATGAAGGAGGAAAAAGAAAGCATGAAGGAGGAAAAGATGTTAGGGCCCATGGAAGCCAAAACGACCAAAAGGCCAAGCCTACAGGCCTGAGCAGAGAAGCAATCAGGAAAAGAAATCAGAAAAAGGAGTCAATCAGAAATAGAAACTAAAAGGTCCATGGAGATAAGGCAAAGGGTGGAGATGCACTATGGAAAGATGGGTAGAGGAGGGATGTGGGGCTGGCACCCCAACAAGGAGCTCACCCTAGGGATGTAGAGAAAAACCAACACAAGGGCAAAGCAAAAAAAGGCCGGGCTGGTGACGCAAGGACAGGGCAGTGCAGACAAGCCAAGAGGAGCAGGAGAACTGCCCAAGCAAGGGCGCCGCTTTCAAAGCCTACAGGCTCAGATAAGCCACAAGAACCTGCAAAGGTTCAAACCAGGAGCCAGACCTGGGCAGGGCAGAACAGAGCCAGAGGCAAAGGGCCGGTGAAGCAGTATCAAGAGTGTAGACAGGGCTTGGGAGGGAAGGGAGTTAGTGCCATTAGTGAGGGAGGGGGCTCGAGGCCCAGGTCTACAGCCAGGTGTAAGGATTTTCAGGGTGCAGGGTGCGGGACCAAGGGCCCAAGGAGAGCAAGTGGCCCAGGCAAGGGGCAGGCCTGTTTCCCTAATAAGGCGCCCTGACCCAGATGCGAATCCTGGGACAGGGACCTGGCAAAGAGAGCCTGGCAAGGGATTGGGGCCTGGAGGAGGGCGACGGGAGGGCTCCGCGCGGGGGGTGAAGGGGGGGGTGACGGTGGGGGCGGAGAGGGGTGAGTGCCAGGACCAAAGCAAGGGGCAAAGGCAGGGGACGGACCCGACGCAGGGGGACGCAGGCACCAACCGACCGACAGACCCACCGACCGACCGACCGAGCGCACCAACTCCAGGACCGCGCGCGCGAGGGGAAAGCGGGAAAGGGCAGGATGGGGGCGGCGCAAGGATGAGGGGGACGCAGGGAGGCGCGAGGGACACCGAGGGCAGCGCGGTAGGGGGCCCAAAGAAGGGGCCCCCAGCGCAGACGCGACGCGACGCCACGCGACACGAGGAACGCGGTCAGGGGCTCAGGGGACTGGAGCGCGAAGGGTCAGGCTTGGGGAGGGCTCCGCGGGGGTAGGGGGCAGCACGCAAGGCCAGAGGGTGGGGGCGGGGGTAGGGAGGGCACGGCGCAGGGGAAAGCGGCGCAAGGCCAGGCCCAAGTCCACTGCCAGGTGTCAGGGTGCAGGCAGCAAGGGGGCCCGGCGAGGGGCAGGACTGTATTTCCCATTGGGAGCCTGCAGGGCTCACAGGGCAGACAAGGCCACTCCGCTGCCCCAGGGGACTACTTCCTCACCAAGGGAGGGGCGGGGGACCAAGTGTTGAGGGCCAACAAGGGCCAAAGGAGGGCACCGTGAGGGGGAGACATTGGGTCCCAAGCCGGGGTGTGGGGAGAGCCAGGACCCGATCCAGGAGCCCAGGCGAGGGGCAGGCAGGGGAGAGGGGTGTTTCTCGGCAGGGCAAGGATGATACACAGAGCACCAGGGGACCAGAGGGCAGGCACAGGAGGGGGCCCAAGCAAGGGGCCTGAGAGGATGGGACAGGGACAGGGTCCTCCCGAAGAGCGGCCTGGGCTCAAGCAAGGAGCCAGGCCCTGCAACGGGAGACCACGAGTGACGGCGAGGGGTCCCGGCCGGACTCAGGGACTCAAGGGAAAGGACAGGGCCTGGGAGGGAATGGAGGGGATGGCGTGGACGGGCGGGAGGGCACGAGACAGGGACGGCACAGGAGGGCACTGGACGGGCCGGGGGGAGGTAGGCTCAAGGCCCAGGTCCACTGCCGGGGCTGGGGCTCGGGCAGCGGGGCTTGGGGAGCATGGCTGGGGGGGGGGGGGCGGGGCAGAGGGAGGGCAAAGGGACCAGGCAAGGCGCAGGGCGACCTCGTCCCCTAGGGAGCACGAAGGCGCCAAGAGGCCAAGCCCACTGCCCTGGACCAGGGGAGCATCCTGACAAAGGGATCAGGCCGAGGGCTCTGGCAGGGTCAGGGAACAGACAGGGGCCAAGGGAGGGCAGCTCCAGTGCCTGGAGGCGGAGGGGGCGGCAGGGTGGCCCAGGGGCGTGGCACAGGGAACCAAGCCAGGAGCCAGGGGCTAGGGAACTAGAGGGGGGGCCCACGCAAGGGCAAAGCAGGGAAGGGCCGGGGCGGGCGACACAAGGCCAGCGCAGTGCGGACAAGCCAAGGGGAGCAGGAGGACCGCCCAAGCAAGGGCCCCGCTTTCAAAGCCCAGGGGCGCAGCTGAGCCACAAGGGACAGCACAGGCTCAAGCCAGGAGCCAGGCTTAAGGGGGGTGGTGAGGGTGAGGGGGGTGGTGGGGGTGGTGGGGTTGGGGAGGGCAGGGCCAGAGGCTAAGGCCTGGGGCAGGGGGCTGGGGAGGGGAGGGGAGGGGGCTCGAGGCCCAGGTCTACGGCCAGGTGTAAGGATTTTCAGGGTGCAGGGTGCGGGACCAAGGGCCCAGGGAGAGCAAGTGGCCCAGGCGAGGGGCAGGCCTGTTTCCCTAATAAGGCGCCCTGGCCCAGATGCGAATCCTGGGACAGGGACCTGGCAAAGAGGGCCTGGCAAGGGACTGGGGCCTGGAGGAGGGCGACGGGAGGGCTCGGCGCGGGGGGTGAGGGGGGGGTGACGGTGGGGGCGGAGAGGGGTGAGTGCCAGGACCCAAGCAAGGGGCCCAGGCAGGGGACGGACCCGACGCAGGGGGACGCAGGCACCGACCGACCGACCGACCGACCGACCGACCGAGCGCACCGACCCCAGGACCGCGCGCGCGAGGGGAAAGCGGGAAAGGGCAGGATGGGGGCGGCGCAAGGATGAGGGGGACGCAGGGAGGCGCGAGGGACACCGAGGGCAGCGCGGCTGGGGGCCC